>NC_140172.1:129651185-129881175 GCF_963971535.1 Notolepis coatsorum | reverse complement strand
ATGAGTGAGAGAACGGCTGGGACACTGTAACAGTCACTTAATGTGCCTGCTATATTTTTGTATTATTTAGTTGCAGTGCCATGTTTTGGTCACTAAGTGGTGCTCCTTGTTTGTACTTGATGTAGCAACAGGTTTAATTTGATTTAACTTGAGCCAGTGACTCACTTCACTTCCTGTCTAACTGTTGTCCGGTACAACGTCTTCTCTAGTAACGGTTTGGCTAGTGTCTGTAAATATATGTCGATCTACATATATATTGAGATAATATAGAGCCGTAAGAGCAGGATGTGTGTGAAATCCCAACAGTGACAATGTCTGAGTAGCTCTTTGCTAAGCTATCCTGGTGTAATTCTTTAATGCTGACTAGTTAACGTCACACAGCCACACGCGATACAAGACGCGTTTGCCAACATTAGTGACGCTACCTCACATCACGCTACAACCTCTACGAAACCACCATCATTGCCAACTTCAGACCTACCACACTACAAAGAGTTAACCCAAAGTGCTACATGACATGTATGAAAGGTGCTTTATAAATACTTACTTACTTACTTACTTACTTACTTACTACCACACTACAGAAGGTTAACCTTTCACTACCACACTACAGACAGTTAACCTTTCACTACCGGTAGTGAAAGGGTTAACCTGCAATAGTGTGGTAGTGAAAGGGTTAAAGGCTATCTATTACAGTGATGATTGTCAGTGTTATTCTTGAACAACAAATCCCAGTGACACTAACATACGTTGAATTGATAATAGGAAGGTATCCCATCAATGGTGATGTGACCTTACGCTGCACACAATAATTCCAGCGTTGCCAACTTCAGTCCAAGATCCTGTAAATGCAACATCAACATGGGTTTCCCATTACCTAGACTGTGGCGGCCCGCCACAGTTGTATAATGAACCAAAAAAATAAATGTAATTAAACAAATAATTTTTTTTTTTACTATTTTCTTTAAATATAAAGTTTGCCAATAGGGATGTATCATTAGTATTGGCAGTGGTAATAGTCGTAATAGTAATCCACTATATTTTTTTATTTTCTAAAAAATAAACCAGTTCAACACAGGTAACCGCTTTTGCTTCATTTCTTTGATGGCTCAAATGTCTGCTCTAGTCCAGTGGTTCCCAAACCTCTCCTCGAGACACCCCAGCCGTTCCATGTATCTGTTAAGTTCCACCACCAGCACACCTGATTCAACTAATAAAGGGATAGTTAAGTTGAATCAGGTGGTGGAATTTAACAAATACATTGAACGGCTGGGGTGCTTCGAGAAGCACTAGTCTAGTCGATTTTGTGTTTTGAGCACAAAGTTCATCATAGATCTAGCCTCTTTATTTTGCTCTCAAAGTGCACCAGATTGATGCATTTAACTTTAAAATGTACAAAAAAAATAAAGTCCCGCGGGGGCATGCCCCCGGACCCCCCTAGAGGGTCAGGGGTTCACCCCCCATAGTCTCTGAAAATCCTGTGGGAAACACTCTTCAAACAGGAATGGTCCGCAACCATTGACCTACATATTCCTTTATACACCAGACCGCCACGTCCGCATACAGTACATTGGCTGTTTTTGCGGTCAGGCCTACTTTTGGTGTAAAGCACAGACACCATTCCTATAGATCCTATAGATCACTATTGCTCTATATCAACAGGACGCTTAACATTGTTTGAAATGTTTGTTTTGTTGGTGCAGTTAAGTCAAGTGTTTGCCCCATTTGATCTACTTTCAGGCTCCTTCAGTCTTTCCCTTTGGTATTTCCCCATTTCCCTACCTGGACATTTAATATTACACTTATGCCTACTATTTCTGGGACTTGATATTCTTCTGCATGATTTACATGTTTCTTTTTGTCCTAAAGTTGTAGATTGTGAACAAACACTGTCTATCCTGTTTACTCCACAAGGTGTTTTCCCTCCAAATAGAAGCGTGACGATCACAGTGCAGTGCTGATGACGTGATGCCAGTCTGATGGTCTATATTAGCAACCGAGCTAACAAACAATGGTCCTCATTCTTCTAACAAACAATGACACTAGTGTATTAGTTGAGTTTGTTTGTTTGTTTGGTTCTCTGCAACACAGACTATTAGCTTCACCCAAGACGTCGACTATAGTTGTAAGACTTTGGACAATGCAAAGCTATGTTCCATAGATAAATTCAACACAACATGCTAATTGAAGCTAATTGCTAGCCATACAGCAGCTAACGCCATAGCCAGGCAGCCCAATTAAGGTTAGATTCAACAAAGGTTCGGCTATTTACTAAATCTGCTGCCGAACCCCATATTACACAGATCACCACTACGCTTAATGTAATGACAATTTAGCCATATTTTTTTAGATACAGAGGGACAAACAGGTGAACACTAGGGGTGGGACGATACATTGATCCAGATCGATAATCTAATGATCAATGATCCAATAGGATTGATGCAACGTAAAAAGATCGGTTCATATCGATACTCTTATTTTGAAAAACCTGTGGCGAGCCCAACAACAACAGCAGTAGCATGTGAAACGCCTGTGTGTGTAGACGTTACACAGAGTGCGCCTATTTGTTCACATTTTGCGACCCAAAAAAAGTCCCTGCTTTTTCCCCCGCAACGGGTCGAATGCATCTAACATGCTTTGCATCCTCGCCATTCCTTTATGCCCACGTCGCGTTAAAGACCTAAACTAACGTTAGCTGCTTACGCTAACTGAACTAAGCTAACCCTGATCAGAGGCATAGAGAAAACAGCAGAGTTACATTAGTGGGGAAGGAGCATTCTCCCTTTCTGTGTGTGTGTGTGTGTGTGTGTGTGTGTGTGTGTGTGTGTGTGTGTGTGTGTGTGTGTGTGTGTGTGTGTGTGTGTGTGTGTGTGTGTAGATGTGTGTGTGTGTGTGCGTGTGTGTGTATGTGTAGGTGTGTGTGTATGTGTGTGTGTGTGTGTGTGTGTGTGTGTGTGTGTGTGTGTGTGTGTGTGTGTGTGTGTGTGTGTGTGTGTGTGTGTGTGTGTGTGTGTGTGTGTGTGTGTGTGCACGTTCCATCTCTGGTCTTTGGAAAGACCAGATGAGGTCAGAGGAGTTTGATAGTATTTACTGAGGATGGACAGATAATTTTGATATTTAAACAAAAAATATAATACATAATAAATGTATACATGATCATGCACTTTACAGTGAACAGGAGGTCTATTTGTATTAAAAACAATAGATTGTTTTTCATTTAAATGTCTGGAAGAGCTCAAAAATAAAAATGTCAAATGATATTTTCGTTGCCTTTTTTGAGTTGATCTAAATGTTACTGTTAAATGGGCATATAATATCGTCTCATATCGATCGCAGGCACCTGAATCGAATTGTATCGTATCGTGGCAGACTTTGTGATATTGGCAAATATCCTATCGTTGTCCAAAGAATCGATATCGTATCGCATCGTGATTAAACTGGTGATTCCCACCCCTAGTGAACACATAACCTTGTTGGTGGAAGTAATCACAGACAACAGATGTAGATGGCGAGACACAAAGGATGAATCTTGCTGCTCCCTGACTAACTTTAAAAAAAAATATTTATAACTCTTTATTTTGGTCCATTTTTCACTTATTTTCCAAAGTCACTTTTTTTACATTTTTGCATGGACAGTTTCCTTTCCTTTTCCAAAGTAACTTTTTCACATTTTTGCATATACAATTTTTTCTTTACAGTATGAATTCCGTTCACACTTCGTTTAAGCTAGCCACGTTAGCTTTGATGTCGGACTCCTCTGTGGTCTCGTTTTTCGCGTTATTAAAAGTTTTTTCCCTTCTTTTTCGGTCCTTCCCTTTCCTTCTTCCACTCATCTACATTTTGACTTAGATTTATGTGTTCATTGAATTCTTAAAGTGGGAGAATTATATTTCGCCCGGGAGAGCGGTCTTCTATGCGTCTGTGCCCTCTAACGGCATACCGAAAGTCGGCAAACTTTTTTTTTTAAATAACTATTTTAGCATTTTTACAGCTTTTATTGGTCATACAAGACCGGCAGAGGAGAGGGAGAACGGGAGAAGATGTGGGGAGGACATGCGACAAATCAGCCCGGGAGCGGGAGGCAAACCCGCGACAGCCGCGTAGGTCTGCGAGGCAGTATGCGGTGCGCCACTGGGGCGCCCCGTTCCCTGACTAACTTAATGTCACGTAAAATGATTGTTATTTGACGACCCTTCAATATCAGCAGTCATACCAAGCAGTCAAATTGGTCCTTTTCAAAAACGGAGATGCTTGCACTCAAGTGATTGATGACTGAAATACAGTACATAGATAATGGTCACAAACCCGTCTTGTACAGTTTTTTAGGATAGTTATTATTAGACCTTAGCACTGTTTCAATATCTCCATGTTTCTTATTGCTGCTCCATGTGCTGGTGTAATTGTCTTGCAATGGTGTAAACTCACTCCTAAGTTAAATACCCACTTCACCACCTGAATTGGATCCTTTTCAGAATGGATACGACCGTGGTATTTAACACAATGTACGTGGTCAGATGGTGCTGGTGAGCGGAGGGCTCGCAGTTCGAGGCTGTCGGAGGACAGGTGCCGAGCGCAGAGGCCTGCAGTACCTACTGACCACTGTTACCCAGGGAGCATGTTGTTTGTAATCAATTGTCATACAAGGTCCACATGGCAGTCGCAGCCTGTTCCCTACTGTACGACATCTGCGGACCCCAACCAGTCAGGTTTCAAGGCAGCCCACTCTACTTTGACTGCACTCCTTGCTGTCAATGAAGCACTTCACTCTGCTTAAGCTCTTTCTCTCTCCTCTGTCCTCCTTCTGCTCGACATGTCTGCTGTGTTTGACACAGTAAACTACAGATGTTGGCTACTCTCACTGATCTCAGGACTGTCCTCTCTACCTTACAGACCACTCTTACCAGATATCAAGGAGATGCTCTGTCTTCACCATGTCCTCTCTACCTTACAGACCCACCACTCTAACCAGATATCAAGGAGAGGATCTGTCTTCACCATGTCCTCTCTACCTTACAGAACACTCTTACCAGATATCAAGGAGAGGCTCTCAGTCTTCACCCTGTCTTTTCTCCAGCGGGGTTCCCCAGGGCTCATCCCTTGGCCCCCTCCTCTTCTCCCTTTATACCAAATGTTAGTTCTGTCATTAGATGGATTCTTCTACCATTGCTACATGTGCCGAATAGCACTCAACTATACCTCTCATTCCCATCCTCTGACACCCAAGTAGAGTTCCATATCTAGCTGACATTTCCAGGTGGATGTCTGCCTATCAACTCAATTTGAATCTTGACAAGATGAACTGTTAGTTCTTCCAGGGCAGGTCCTGCTCTCTGAGAAAACCTTCTATCACAATTGACAACACCACAGTGGCTCTTGCCCAGCCAGGAATGTAAATGTGATCCTGGACAACCAGTTGTCATACAAGGTCCACATGGCGGTCGCAGCCTGTTCCCTACTGCACGACATCTGCGGAATCAATAATAGAGTCAAGCCAGATCCTCGTCCAAGTTCTTGTCATCTCCCCACTTGACTGCATCACCAATCGTGGTGATGTACTGGTAGGATGATATGCCACACACATCTGTTTTGTAGTGCCCCCTGTCTTTAAATGTTGTCTAGTTACTAAGCCACTGGGGCGACAGTGAGCAGTTGTCTGATAATCCCGAGGTTCCCGGTTCGATTCCGGCTCCTCCCGGACAGCGTGTCGAAGTGTCCTTGAGCGAGACACTTAACCCCCTAACTGCTCCCGATGAGCAGGTTGGCACCTTGCGTGGTTGCCTCCGCCGTCGGTGTGTGAATGTGTGAGTGAATGGGTAAAATGTGAGGAACAAATTGTAAAGCGCTTTGGATAAAAAGTTATATACATGCACCATTTGCTATTTAAGCTATGGTTTCTAAACGGATACGTTCAGAATGTTGGACCCCTGAACCTATTTCCTACTTAGCAGTGATGTTGTCGAACAGTAGATCTACCCATGCTGTTCTTCATACTAGATCAGAGTCAGAAAGGTCTTTATTGCCAAGTAGATTGCACTTACAAGGGGAATTTGATTTGATAGTTTGGTGCGACATTAACAGACAGACAATTAAGGTAGAATAAAATAAAAGGTAGAATAGAATGAAATGGAATATACACTAAGTTAAAATAAAAGTACTATAGAATAGAATAGAATTAAATAGGCCAGGCTGTACAATTGTGCACGGTATCCACAGCTAATAAGCAAGAAAATGAATATAAAGTAATAGGGCCACTCTTCAGTCTGTACAACCCCTGACATATATCATTATTTAAAACCACTCCACAGTGCACTCCGAAGCCAAATAGTTTGTTTTCATGTATGTTTATGTGCTTTTTACAGTGGCCCCATTAACTAACTAACATTCGTTTTGTGGCCAACTAAGGAGAAATTGTGTATCTTGTATGAAGCACAGTGTGGGTTATGCTGAGAAAAGACTACCATTTTACAACAACATCCATGAGTATGAAATAGGGCTATGGTCCAAAAGGGATTCTGGTCAGGGAGATTGTTTTTGTTCCTCTTCGTGGGACTCACAGATTTTAGTACTGTTGTCAAGTGGGGGCCCACCAGAAGAAGGCCAGCGTCAGCGACCCATTTTGAGTCCCGACCCACAGTTAAAGAAACCAGGGACTTCACCTGGTCACAGCCCAAAATATAAGACATAACAAAAGTCAATCAGAGTCTCAACAACATGGCGAATTCACTAAAAAACATTTTTTTTTAAAAAAGACACAAACTTCTACTTACTGTCTCGACACTTGACACTCTACTGTATCACGGTACATCTATACTCCGGGAACTCTATTCATGTTTCAAACGCACAGAGAGGCAAGACATCCCATTTGAGCAAAGCCACCTGGTTTACTGGCCTACATAGAGAGCCGTCACACAGGGCCGTCATCGCTTCAAATCAGCAACTCTCCCCCTGTGTCGTCCGCTCCGACGGGAGGAAGATGGTGCGATAAGCTTTTCTATCCTCTCTTCTCAATCCTCCCCCTCTCTTTCCTGTACGTCTCCGACCGTTTCCCTCCTCCTTCGCTCAATTCGTTATTCCTCAGTCTATCCTCTGGCAAGCACCCCGACGTCACTGTTGCCATAGCGACCCAGGTATTAAGACCAGGCTCTTCCCGGCTCCTCTCCAGTTGTGCCAGGGGGAATCATGGGACGCGGAGAGCGCTGAAGTGTCTCGTCCGGCATCCCATAATTCCCTCATCAGTCATAGCAGGAAGGCAGAGCAGTCCGTCAAAAACACTCATCCGGCTATATTTTTGACCACTTCATCTTAACATCTTAATATATACATATATAAAAAGATTAACACAGATATGGAAACCCTCCTCTAATTCTTGATTATAATAGGGGAAAAAATACTTTGATATACCACATAAATATAATATGTTTTTAATATGAGGTGCAGAGAGGTCATGTTTCACAGCAATACTAGATTAGAAACTGGTTAAATAGGCAACAGTATTATGGCCCACAGTATACTATGTTTCTAAGAACCTTCCAGGCCAAGATCAAAAATCTAACCAATCATCATCCTCCTGTAATCTGTGATTCCCTCGCAAAGGAGAACCATTTTCAGAACCGCTGAGGTCTATTGTTCTCCACTGTAAACTCATCTCTTCTCCTCTCCCTCTTCTCATCACTCCATTTCTCTCTCTCCTCTCTCTCTCACTCTCTCTTCGCCCCTTCTACATCTCTCCTTCTCCCTCTCTCCCTCTACATGCGTAACAGGCCAGATTATGCTAATATGAGCTGTTTCATGTCCCCAGTACTAAGGATTTTCTCCGGCCCACGGGCATGTAAAGAAGCCTGCTATCATCACCGGCCAATAGTGTTCTCTCCCATCGCTAGCCAATCGTCAGTCCCATCCCCAAATGTTGTCCCCGTTGTTTCCTCACGACGACCCAATCGCGGAACATCACGGCTGCATGGCTGTCCAATCACAGCAAAGCTACGGGGGAAGGAGGAGGGAACGACAGGCTTGAACCCGTGTAACATCCCCCCGATATTCTACCCAGGTGAGGTGAAGGGAACGCATTTAGGCCGAGACATAATCACCAGCAATATGAGTCAAAATATGATGATCAAAAGAGACGCAAAGATCAAATGGAAAGACGACTGGCCTGGAGGTACAAACGTTAAAAAGAAAAAGAAGTAGCCTGAAACATTTGACTTAATCCTCGGTGACAGGAATGCAAGGTCATCCCATTTTAAACTAGAAGAATGCACTCAGTAGGGTTGGGTACTGTTCACATTTGAACCGATACCGGTACTGATACCGGTACCTGTGAATCGATACCGGTACCCAACGGTACCTTTTTTCTGTACTTTAGTCTCTAAAAATGTTATCTACCTACCTCAGTTGTAAAAAAAAAATCCAAACTTCTAATTATTTATTATCATTATTTATTTAGAACAATTTGTTAATATATATATAGTATATAATATTGAACGAGCGTTGTCTGCATCTAGCTTTGTAAAGTGTAACAACACTTGCGACCGTTTTCGGCTTGGCATTGCCCCGACTGCTTTGTTGTTGAATCAAGTAAAATCCTAGGTAAGCGTGTATTGTGCGTTTGGCGGTATCGGACTTTAATTTTTTTTTTACAGTACCGAAATGTGGCACCGGTGGATCTCACGTGAATCGGTACTCGGTAGTACCGACGTGATTCGGTCGGTGCCCTTGCAAGTACCGGATTCGGTACCCATCCCTACTCAGTAGAGAGCAGATCTCCAGCAAAGCTCAACAAATTCCTCACTCTATTGTTGTACTTTAATAGAGCTGTCAAAGCAACACAAGACGTCCCTTTTACCATGCGGTTCTCAGAGATTTGATTGGATCTGGATTATTATCTAAATAATACATGTTAATACAAATTCACAAATTACTCAACACACCACAGTATTATGGTGTATTATGAGGCAGAATACTCTGTATTGGGACTATGCATTGCAACAACATCATTATGTATCAACAACATCAATTTAGTTAGCTGTTAAATGTGTGGGCATATAGTTGTGTACAGTTAAGTATTCTTAGCTATCTCAAATAGTTGATTATTGTATATTGGATTATTGTATACTGGAGCTTGTGTGTACTGGAGCTTGTGTGTGTGTGTGTGTGTGTGTGTGTGTGTGTGTGTGTGTGTGTGTGTGTGTGTGTGTGTGTGTGTGTGTGTGTGTGTGTGTGTGTGTGTGTGTGTGTGTGTGTGTGTGTGTGTGTGTGTGCGCGTGCGTGCGTGCGTGCGTGCGTGCGTGCGTGCGTGCGTGCGTGCGTGCGTGCGTGCGTGCGTGCGTGCGTGTGTGTGTGTGTGTGTGTACTGTATGTGTGTGTGTGTATACTAGTCCTTTGTCCTGTTTACTTGTAATGTCATGTTATTATGTATTACTGGATGTTGCACGGTCACAATGTACGTTTTATTGTGGACCCCAGGAAGAATAGCTAATGCAATGCTGTAGCTAATTGGGTATCCTAATAAACTAAACTAAACTAAACTAAACAGGCCTCCTCGCTATAGTAGGACAAACATGTGGAGTTTGGTGCAAATCAGACAAAGCGTTCACAAGTAACACATGACTTCCCGCATACTGTATCATGCGTTCATCCGGAATCTGATTGGATCAGTGATTGATACGGTTTGTGACTGTACGACTAATCTGAAAATATAAAGTTTGGCCTGAAGAGGGAACGTCTTGGAGTGACCAAAATCAATAGGGTTCTTTCTGTAAGGGTCATGAATGTTCCCAGCAAATTCTAGGGCAATCTGGCAATTCATCTTTGAGATATCTTGTTCAAAGACAAACAAAACATCATTGGTTGATGTTAATAAAACTAAAAACATAACCACGCTAGCACGCATACCATGTTATCACAACGTCCTGTGTTCGAATACGGCCTAGGACCTTTGTTACATGTCATCCACTGTACATATTATATTTAGGGCTGTCAGTTTATCGCGTTAATTAGATTAATTAATTACACAGCAAATTATCGCGTTATGAAAATGAACTCAAAATGAATTACAAAAATATATATATTTTTTTTTTATAATTTTTTTATCTCATTCATTCTATAAGAACATCGAATACACATTTACAGACTTTTTTTAATATGGTCCATTTGCATGTTCTTGGTATCTGATTCTAGGGACATCTATGGATCTCAGGGAATGTATTCCCAGTGTCAGAAATACTGTGTCTTCTGTTACTAGGCTTGAGTAAATTGTAATGAACCAAATGAGAATATCAATACATTTTTTTTTATCTTTGACTGTGAATAACACCATGCACAAATTGACCAGACCTGACAAATCTAAGCAAATTAATAGATGGACGATGATTAACAGAAGGTTTTGTAGATACAGTACTGAATTTTTTTAATCGCCTGACAGCACTAATTATATTACAACTCTGTACATACATCCGATTAGCACCACACTCAGTAGTACTAATTTATATATTTTATACCCAGTTTGATCACCTGTATATTGTATATATATATTGTTACATTTGCACTCTGGTTGGATGGCGAACTTATTTCCGTTGTACTGTACTTGTGCTGTATAATGACAATACATTTGATATAATCTAATCTAATCTAATCTTCTCTCTACCCCTGATTTCCTGTCATTCACTGTCCTATCTAATAAAGCAGAAATGCCTAAATAAAACACAACCTCCTTGGCGGTAATAAGAGGGATTGTGGGAAAGTCAAGTCAAGTCAAGTCAAGAGTTTTAATTGTCACGGCATACAAGTATACAATGAAATGCGGGTGGTCTTGCCCCGCAAACGATGTGCAATACAGTGGTACAACATATAATAGAATCCAATAAAAGATAATAATGAGAGCTATGCATGATCAAAACAAAACAAAACTATATAATCAACAGGATTATCAGGATCACTAACAATGTCAGTGTAAATCTGCACTGACATAATCTTCCCTAACCCTGAATTGAATGTAAAATGGTCTATATATGTGTTTATATCTATATATGTAACATGATGCTAGAGACGTCAAACACAACACCCACATATCGCCATTATGAACAATTATTTCATCCATGATTGGCTCCTTCCGGGTATGTTCACTTCCTGCCTACAGGCAGTGGAGTTCATGTGTGTTCACAACAGCACCAGAGGGTGCAAAGAGAGATGGGGGGGGGTTGAGTGAGAGAGAAGAGAGAGAGAGAGAGAGAGAGATGAGAGAGAGAGAGAGAGAGAGAGAGAGAGAAGAGATGAGAGAGAGAGAAGAGTAGAGAGAGAGAGAGAGAGAGAGAGAGATAGAGAGAGAGAGAGAGAGAGAGAGAGATACTAACGAGTCTCCCTGACCACTGAATAATCCAGGGAGGAGAGACACGTTGGCCCATATGAGCATACAGTACAAGAATCTTATCAGGGCTGTCCTCGGCTAAAGAGATTCTTCGTTCGGCTGAGACTTTGTCAACTAGGTTAATGCCTTAGTTGCTTCAATCGACAAATCAGTCAAATCGTTTTTTCCCATTATGCAATCATGCAGAAGGGCCTCTGTCACACCAAAGATTGGTAAGAAAGAAAAAAGGATAAACATTAAAAAGTCCCCAAAAAATACCAAAACCAACTGATCAATGCTCTTGTGTTTCTTCATCACAAGATAGTGCTTTGATGACATCACGTGACCCTGAGAATCCCAATGCCAAACATACGCTCTTGCGTGAGTGCATGTGTCCGCTCTGTGCACCACCGCGGCGCTGAGTGCAGTGATCATGCATAGAGCAGCAGTGCACCAGGCACTGCGGACAATCACCTTGTTTCTAGGCAACCAGGAAGCTGCTAGCTTGCCGATTTCAAAATTAGCCTTCGAAGTTTGTCGATTGTAAATGAAAAAACACAAAGCCATTTCTCTATGAATAGCTTTGCTATAAAACGGGATACTGGGTTAGCTAAGCAGTTCTGTGCATATAGGTGCTAGGGATGCCACGGTAGCTATGACTAGCCCTCAGATTATCACTAGTGATAGATCTACGACACTCATCACTGATGTCCTTTAATGAGAAGGTTGGTTGGTCGTCTCTGATGGAGAGGCTCTACAAACACTGTATTTGTTAATTTGAAGGCCCTTATGGTAAGCTACCCTCCTTATACTACATCATTATTGGAAAAGGAATTTTGGAACCTATGGAACCTGTTCTAGTGACTGCAGCTATTAGACGGGGCCCGTCCTAGCAATACCACGCTTTAAACGATAGGAGTGCGTCACCTTGTTTGTAGAGCTATAACTGTATTCTATATTATAGCTATGGATACAATACTATGGCCCATTTGACATCAACTAATCTATCGTTCAGTATGTGAAAAAGAATAAATGTATTCGTCAATACGTTCCCGTGTTATACCGTGGTGAATATAAGTATGGTTTTAGAGTGGTCTGGGGTAATTCCCGAAAGGCTGAGTAATAGCCGGCCCTTATACGTCAATTCTACTATAACCGTTGGCGTTTCTTGCCTGGACAGGCTACTATTCCCAAAATCAAATCTATATAGTAGGTATTATGTTTCATCATGAATGCATGAAAGAGGGGGGGGGGGGGTGGGGGGGGTAGTTTTTTGAAGCTTTGATCGTCACCAACGGCATACGTTGTGGAGTAACGTTACACATACACGTTGCGATCGGGGTGAAGACATGGTTGGATCAACGCAAGATTGATATCATATAGTCCTTACATTCACTAGGATGTACCCAAAAAATAATATTCCAATTATCTGATCGCGATTCCAAGTATTGGTGTCCATCGTGTCGCCAACATAATCCACCACACATCATGCATCGGGAGCATTTGGCGCTTCTCAATCCGATCTTCTCAAACCGCTCCGCTCGCCCGACAAAGAAAAGTGAGCCCGGAGACATTTGGCCGTTCCACAGGCCAAGATACAAGGTTTCAAAGGGTGCTCGATACCGCCATCTAGCTGGATGCGGCCGGTATTGCACTTTGGCGATCTCAGACTCATTCCCTATGGTAACACCAAGGTCCCTGGATGAATAATGAATACAAATATCGAATAAAAGAATAAACAACCTAAACCCGACTTATCTCGGGTTTGGCAATTAATGAGTTAAGGTCCCCAGAGTTTGCTCTGAACAGGGTAAATATGCATTTTGCTATGATGCCCCCTAGTAGGGCTGGACGGTATGGTCTAAATTTATATCACGGTATAATTTGAAGCGTAGGCGGTAACGGTATATATCACGGTATATTAACTTATCTTAAAATGTCTATATACATGCTTCTGAAGGGGTAAAACACTGGCAGCTATTACTGTACTATTGTATTACTAGGACATATTTCACATAGTACAGAGGTATTTTAAGAACATTTATTGTGCAAAACTGCAATAGAAAAATCGTGTTTTGACCATGTCTTTAAAGCCCTTTCGATCGACAGTTTGAAAAGGAACCATATTTTCGGTTTTGCAATAAAATTTCGTGCTACTAGTTTTCATGAGTTGCATTTATCTCCCAAGTGGCTCACTGTGTGTGTGTGTGTGTGTGTGTGTGTGTGTGTGTGTGTGTGTGTGTGTGTGTGTGTGTGTGTGTGTGTGTGTGTGTGTGTGTGTGTGTGTGTGTGTGTGTGTGTGTGTGTGTGTGTGTGTGTGTGTGTGTGTGTGTGTGTGTGTGTGTGTGTGTGTGTGTGTGTGTGTGTGTGTGTGTGTGTATATCTGTGTCCACGCTCTGGGATGAGGAAACCCCTCCCTGTGAGTAAATATCCAATGACTGCTCAGATGTTGGGGTGACAGCAACACTGGAGTCAGATTTCACACAACGCTGGAACATGGCGAGCGGGGTAGAGAGGCAGCAGTTTGGGGACATTTCGGTTTTAGCGTTGAATACAATACGGAAACGAACACAGTTAACAGAAAAATGACCGTCTGCAAGCGTTGCTTCAGACGTGTCGCCTACGTTGATAGAAACACTCGAATATGAGCGCACATCTGCACCGCCACCACCAAGCTAGGCTTTTTTTAGATGACTTAAGGCCTGAATATATTTCCCGCATCCGTGGATGCGTGTTGGTACGCGTGACGTAAATTGCGTAATTTTCGTCAACACTCTTGTCTGCACCGTATACGCGTGCCTGTTCGATTTTGTGACAAATATGCGCACGACTTCTCGAGTATATTCAGGGCTTTATGCCTCGAAAACAAGTGAGAGTAGCCGATTACAGCCGGGGGAGGCGTCAAAAGGTCGAACACTTCTTGAATTGACTAGCCTGCTATGAGCCTGCTCGCCTCGTCTCGCAATGGCAGATATCGCCTTCGAATTCTCACACACACACACACACACACACACACACACACACACACACACACACACACACACACACACACACACATATATATATATATATATATATTGAGGCAAAACAGAATTAAGTTCAAGTTTCAAGTCTCTTTATTAGTTGTCATACTTTGTCTAGATAATAACAAGATAGTATAAAATAAGTATAATATAAGTATAAAATAGAAAGTCAAGTACGTAAACAAGTGTAAACAACAACACTTTTCAATATACCTATATACAGTATGTACAGTATATACAGTGCAGGTACTTAGTCAGCAGAAGCTTTATCATGTAAGATGTGTGCAACGAGATATAGGCCTATAGTTTCGGCTAATAATAATTTCGAGAGCACTGATAATATTTGGCCAGCCAATTATCCTTTGGATTTTATGCGGGGGGTATATGAACAGGTAACCTCGTTCTCAGTTTTATCTCCGTGAGATAGAAAATGAACAGGTAGAAATACGTCTTCATAAGTCTTCATTAACACAACCCTACTGGACTATATACTTGCCCACTGTATTGTTATTTCATTCTAATTAGTGTATATACTTGACCACATCTTGCCCAGTTGTACAGCCCTGGCTTATTCCTATTGTATTGTTACTTATAATTGTATTATATTCTATTGTCCTATATTTAATTTAGTTTGTATGCCATATAATTTTATTCAACCTCTTTATTTACAGCTGTACAGCCCTGGCCTATATTTTATTTCATAATTATATTATATTCTATTGTGCTTAACTTAGTTCATATTTCATTTTATTTTACTCCACCTCTTTATTGTATTATCTGTCTCTTAATGTCTGTCCGCTAATGTCGCACTGAAAACGACCAAAGCAAATTCCTTGTATGTGTAAACTACTTGGCAATAAAGACCTTTCTGATTCTGATGTTATTATTATTATTATTATTATTGGATACAGGAGTTTGTGTACCAAGAGCTTCTTCAAATAACTTTCTCATTATATTTTGTTCAGGGCGGTTGATATTGTTATTTCGATATAAACTCCATTGCAGAGATGTTTATTAAGACAGCATTTATGAGGAATGTGTAAAGCGTTCAATTGTGAATGTCAGTACTCTGATACATTATTTGGTGTCTGTCTGACCGTTCATGAAGTTTATCTTGGAATAATGGTGGATAAGATAGACGTCTCATAACTCCCTTGTGGGTGGTGAACTTTTCTGAGCCAATGGGTGCTTTGTGCAAACCAGAGCAAGTTGTCATCATGCATGAGGTTGAGCAGTCGGCGGAGAGCAACTGCGTCGCCTAGCCCTGCAAACTGCGAGTGCCTTGCTCCCGTGAGATTTCCACGGCTTGCGCAGTCAGATTTCCAGAGTGAGTCGGACAACATTCTAACCGCCATGCAACGTGCTTGGCAATGCCATGGTCAAAACTGCGCAGGCCTAGCTCATCTCAAACAAGCCTAATATCGGCCGACAAGCCTCTCCTGCCGGTTCAGGAAAAGACTAAACAATAACAAGTGCAGCGTCTGGGGACGTTCATTGCAAAAGATTTGCAGCCCTTTCCGGTGGTTAGAGACGTGGGCTTTCCTCACCTAACGAAAACGATCCGCGTTACACAACGCCCTCTCTGATATTTTTCAGCACCAAAGTAATTCCTGAACTCTATGAAACAAAGGCATTGAAGACGAATTGGGAAAAGCACAGAGCCTTGCGCTCACCTCGGATAGTTGGACCTCTCGGGTTACCTTGCTGTGACGGTCCACTATATGTGGGATTGGGAGATGACAAGTGCAGTACGACATGTATGGATGTCGAAGCACAAAAGCATGTAGGTGATGTTGGTGATACAATCCAGATGTCTTTAACATGTGAATATGAGCCCATGACCAACAGGCCTCCATATAGGTCTTATGGTCCAGTATTAGCTCAAAGGACAAAATGTGGCCCAATTACTGCCAGAGTTGGGGGTTTGATTCCCACTAGGGCCATCCATACTAAAAACGTTTGTGTAAGATAGGATAGGATAAGACAAGATAAGATAACATATTCCTTTATTGATCCCCTTGAGGAAATTAATTTAGCCTCATGGATAAAGGCATCAATCCACCACATGGCATATGTCATGGCAGCCATGTTGTCTTTGTGTTCCCACCACAAGGCTATGTGCCATTCCAAAAGGATCATCCCTAAGCCCTACTCCTTGCTCAGGTATCTAATGCCAAGGGCACTCCACTGTGCACTGTCGGTCGGTTTTTCACACTTTGGAATGACCTGATAAGTCTGGCAGACCTTTTTGTAACTAACAGGGTCAGAGCCATGTAGTGCAGAAATACTAAGAGAAACCTCCAATATTACCCATCAGCTCAACTAAGTACTAGTATAGTTGTGACTGGTTTAGGTTGGTAATAACTTGGATATAATTGTGTACTTCCTAGGAAAGTACTAGGCGACCAATTATTAGGAAACACCACCTCCATTACCCATCAAAAGTTACAATTGTAGATGTCCAAGGTTTATGTTGGTAACAGCCCACGTTTAATTATGTACTATGTAGAAATTAAGATAGTACTTTCCAATAAATTAACAGGAACTTGTACCATATGTTCCACAACATTACTAAGTAAAACATGACAATCTACTCAGTAAGTAAGTTGAAACTGTACTGTAAAAGGTAATGGAGGTGTTTTTAAGAATTGGTTGCTTACGGGCGGCTAAGTGGCGCAGTGGGCAAGGCGCTCGCCACTAACGCAGGAGATGCTGGGTTCGAGCCCAGCTCTCGGCGTTGCTACCAGCTTGGCTGGTCGTTCATACTAACACAATTGGCAGTGTTAGGGGTGGGAAAGGGGATTGGACGTTGTGGACAGCGACTCCTACAGGTCGGTTGGTGCGCCTGTACAGCAGAATCAGGAGGTAACGGGGGCAGCGTGAGCCTCCCACGCGTTACTCCTCGCCACTGAGAGATCGCGCTGTGCAGGTGAAAAGATGTGACGGCTGCCTCCTCGTGTACCGGAGGGGACACGTGATGCAAGGCTTGGTCCTCACTGCAGCCGACCAGTGGGTGGCATAGTCTAGCAACGTTCGAGACAGGGGAGGGGAGAATTGAAGGGAGAATTGGCTTGGGATGGGAGAAAAATAGAAAAATAAGGAGAAAAAGTGGATACAAAAAAAAAGAATTGGTTGCTTACATTTCTAGGAAGTACGCAATTATATCTGAGTTATTACCAACCTAAACCGGTCACAACTACACGGTACTTAGTTGAGCTGATGGATAATCGTGGAGATTTTTCTCAGTATTTCAGCTGTAGTTTCTATGTATTTACCTACTTATTTACCAGTGGTAATTAGTAATTACCCAATAATATACTATAATTTACAAATGTAAAGTTCATTGTATGTATTTACAATTAATTGCAATGTTTATGAACATTATAATAGTGTTTTTAAAGATATTTCTTTTTTTGCAGCATTTTCTGTGTTTTATTATGGAAAGATTACAACAAATTCAGAAAATTGCAAGTCAATGAAAAAAATTGCAATTTATATTTTTGGAAATACATCCTATCAAAAATTATATCTAAGCTCCTTCTGTACCTTCCTATCTCATAAGACCTTTATGCCTCACACACACCTGGCCCCCTCTCTCTCTCCTTTTGTACCTCATAAGAGTTCTATGCCTCACACACACCTGCCCCCCTCTCTCTCTCCCTTCCTACCTCATACGAGTTCTATACCTCACACACACCTGCCCCCCTCTCTCTCCCTTCCTACCTCATACGAGTTCTATGCCTCACACACACCTGCCCCCCCCCTCTCTCCCTTCCTACCTCATACGAGTTCTATGCCTCACACACACCTGCCCCCCTCTCTCTCCCTTCCTACCTCATACGAGTTCTATGCCTCACACACACCTGCCCCCCCCCCTCTCTCCCTTCCTACCTCATACGAGTTCTATGCCTCACACACACCTGCCCCCCCCCCCCCTCTCTCCCTTCCTACCTCATACGAGTTCTATGCCTCACACACACACCTGCCCCCCTCTCTCTCTCCCTTCCTACCTCATACGAGTTCTATGTCTCACACACACATGAGCCTGCATCCCTGTCTCTCTCTGTCCCTCTCGCATTCACTAACTCTTTTCCATGACAAATGATGTCAAGCGCTCACGTTGGTTCCTGCCACCAACTTCAAAGCAGTTCCCTCTTTGTGGCGATATACTGTGTTCTGTTGTGGTTTAGTCATTTCAGTTGTAAAAGTGACTGTCGAATGAAGATTGTTGCTTTAGTGTTGTCACAATACTGGAATTTCTAACTTTGATACAAATACTTTGAAAAATATCGATATTCAATAACATTTTCGATATCACAGGGCCCTGTTCAGTTTCTTCATTCATATGAGTTTTCATCTTATTTAGTTGTTCAAATACAGCTGGTAGGGTTATGGTAGGGTAGGCTGTGAGTGTGTTGTTTCCATTGTGAGCTGAACTTCTCAGCTTCTCTAATACTCGAATAAATATAAAGAAATTTAGAAACATAATTATTTTTAGATTAAGTCTTAAAAAAAACTAAACAATATTATATAATTAAACAATCTTATAAATTAAGGAAACATGTACATGTAGCACCTTCTTATTTTTTTATTAAAAGAAGTGTACTGTGTGAGTGGGAGGGGGCGGGGCTGTGTGTGGGAGGGGGCGGGGCTGTGTGTGGGAGGAGGCGGGGCTGTGTGTGTGTATGTGTGTAGCACCCACCGACAGCACCTAGGCTAGTATTTGTGTCACTGTTGGCGTGAGAAAGTGCAGGTGCAGGCAACTGGTATCCATAGTGTGGCAAAAGAGTCTTGAAACCATTTCAAATATTCAGTATATCGATATATTGGAAAAAATAACAAACACACAGACAACCATGCTAACTGACACACACTGACTGCTCTCCCATTGTAGTCATTAGACGGTAATACGGAACATGGGAAGGATGATAGGAAGCATTTTAGGAAGCATAGGGAGGATGTTAGGAAGCATGTTAGAAAGCATGGGAAGGATGTTAGGAAGCATGTTAGAAAGCATGGGAAGGATGTTAGGAAACACATGAAGGATGTTAGGAAGCTTACGAAGGGTGATAGGAAGCATAATGGAGGATGTTAGGAAGCATAGGGATGATTTTAGGAAGTGTAGGAAGGGTGATAGGAAGCATAGGAAGCATAGGAAGCATGTTAGGAAGCATAGGAAGGGCGATATGAAACATGTTAGGAAGCATAGGAAGGATGTTAGGAAGCATAGGAAGGGTGATAGGAAGCATGTTAGGAAGCATAGGAAGGGTGATAGGAAGCATAGGAAGGGTGATAGGAAGCATGTTAGGAAGCATAGGAAAGGTGATAGGAAGCATAGGAAGGGTGATAGGAAGCATGTTAGGAAGCATAGGAAGGGTGATAGGAAGCATAGGAAGGGTGATAGGAAGCATAGGAAGGGTGATAGGAAGCATGTTAGGAAGCATAGGAAGGGTGATAGGAAGCATGTTAGGAAGCATAGGAAGGGTGATAGGAAGCATGTTAGGAAGCATAGGAAGGGTGATAGGAAGCATAGGAAGGGTGATAGGAAGCATAGGAAGGGTGATAGGAAGCATAGGAAGGGTGATAGGAAGCATGTTAGGAAGCATAGGAAGGGTGATAGGAAGCATAGGAAGGGTGATAGGAAGCATAGGAAGCATGTTAGGAAGCATAGGAAGAGCGATAGGAAGCATGTTAGGAAGCATAGGAAAACTGATAGGAAGCATGTTAGGAAGCATAGGAAGAGCGATAGGAAGCATGTTAGGAAGCATAGGAAGGCTGATAGGAAGCATGTTAGGAAGCATAGGAAGGCTGATAGGAAGCATGTTAGGAAGCATAGGAAGGCTGATAGGAAGCATGTTAGGAAGCATAGGAAGAGCGATAGGAAGCATGTTAGAAACAGGATCCAAGCACAAGGGGGAGGGGCTTATTTCAATGGACAATGATGGGAATTCATTCATGCATAAATGTTTTTAATGCATAGGTATAGGAGAGAGAATGAGAGCACACCAGCACTGGAGAGGTGCTGACCACGGTGACAACACCAGTGTGAACGGAGATCAGTCGCACACTTGTAGCCACAATGTAAAAATAATTTATTCTATTTCCAACGTTTCGACAAACAAGTCTTCAGGGTATTATTTGAATGGACACCAATGAAATTGAATTGAATGAATTAAAATAAAGTATTTGTCGTTGGTCGATTTAAAAAAAAATACATTCCAGGTGTCACGTCCCTGGCCTGCTGTGACGACATTAGCTCCGGATAGATACACAGACAGACACACACACACACATGCAACCAAATGCATGATCCCCCCCTGGCTTCACCTGGTGGAGATTCATATTGCAGGGAACCAGAATATTGTGTGCATCCTGACCATTTTATGTGGAAATATTGAGGGGATTGGTCAAATTTGCAAGCTGGGGTTTGCGGGGGTTTGGTTGAATTTGCATTCATTCTTGCGAATGTAAAAAAAAATATATAGCAAAATCCTGGAGGGACATAATATTGTAGTTATTATAGTTATTATCATCAGCTGTAACCTAAATTAGCTTGCTCCCATTTTAACAAAGAGGAAAATTAGGGTTTATGGCCTTCATCAGCTGCTGTAGGTCTCAGGTACAACACATTTTGGGGAAATGTTTGTCTTCACTTCCTGTGAAGTTCTCATGCCTTGTACACTGTGGGAATGCCCAGTTTGGAGGTACCTTCGCAGTGATCAAAGTCGGCCCCCTATGGACTACACTGAATATGGTAGAGATTTCTTTCATACAGTACACTGCAAAGCACCCTGCGTAGGTCCCAATCCCCTGATGGGAACGTACCCCCAGCTCTTCCACTAATCTGAAGCGAACCCAGATATCCACCGCTCCGGGTTTTTAATTTGAGTAAAGCAAAGTCTGCATACTCACCATATTGAATCTGCCCTTGATTGCCGGTGAAACCAAAGTGTCTACCATTCCGGCTCTGCCCTTCATGCACAACAAACCCTGAGTGTCCACCATTCACGCTCAACCCTCAACATGCTGACCAGCAGGGGAAAAAAGAAGCCAGCCCATCAAATGCCCTCCATGTGACGCACACCTATGCAAGTCCAAAGATACCCTCAAAACTCATTCTTAGCACGAAAGAAAATGGCCACCCAACAAAAATTATAATAGATGTAATAATACAATAAGATTCCACAACTGCACTTGTTTATCTTGTATCCCCCTGGCTGTAACCGTTTTGTAGTTGATATAATTCAGTTTGTTACCCACAGCGATGTGTATTACTGTAAGAGGAAGATGAATTGGGACAAGAAATGACTCGGGTGACCAGGATCTGAGAAATGAGTCACTCCCCACTCAGAGCTGTGCTTAACCCCAGAGAGACCAGACCTACTGTAGGTCACAGAGCAAAGGTCTCCTTTCGCTCCCATCCAGTGCATAACAGCTGCCAAACAGCATCACATCCTACGATCCCTCACTCTATCTATTGCTCTCTCGCTCTCTCTCTCTCTCTCTCTCTCTCTCTCTCTCTCTCTTCTTCCTTACTCCTTCTGACGGAGAAGTAAGGAGAAGACAACCAGAAAAACAACCTAAACCTCCTTTCGGTCTCCTAACCCTTATCTAGTCTCTCATTGAATTAAGTCAAAGATGCCCAAACTTGTTACGGAGGCTAAGGCTTCTCTGTGTCGTTACTGGCTATTGCCTCTAGAGACAGTGGGGGTACATTTAGACGTTATTAGTGCGTTATTACTACAATTTCAGTTCCTATTTTTAGCCTAGCATATTAAGTACATTATCAAGCATATACTTATTTACATTATTATATAAATTAAATAAAGTCAAGACTCACCTTTTGTAGGCTGGTTGGATTCAACTGAGTTTTGTCAATAATTTTTATTGCAACCTGAAAATACACACAATGACAACTTGTGGTGAGGAAATGCACAATAATAATACTATTGTAACAAGAAATATTGTTTCCATCCATCCTCTTACTTAAAATGCATGGATATATTTAACTCCCAACTTTTAATTGCCTCCACCTACTCATGAACATGTTAATCCACCAATAGACCACTACACTTCCGCGTTACATTGAAATCGGGGAGGAGATTGCGGGGGGTGCATATGAATGAATGTGGACGAGAGCCGTGATGTAAGTGGTTGCCGATACGGCTGTGGGGGTGCTAGAGACATGATCGAATAGACGTTTATGCGCCTCGCTCTCCTGAACACGGCGTGACCCATAACTAATCGATCAGAACTAAATCGGCAGAGAAAAAGCCCATTTTAAAGCACCTATTCCGCATGGACATGCGCAGAGTGCCCATGGAGTCTGGACGACGCGAGATGACGCTCGAATGAATGTGGACTGTTCTATCAGAGGGGGGAGCTTCGGTGGCCAATGTCCTTTCAGCCGAACAGGATAATGAAAAAATGATCCCACTAAATGGCCAGACGCGTCTTATGGCGACATCTACAATTACCTCATTGAGTCTCCAGGTAGACTAATATTTATATTTAAGTGCAGCGGTCTGTAGCCACTTACATGACCATCGAAGCTCCCCCCTCTGATGGAACAGTCCACATTCATTCGAGCGTCATCTCGCGTCGTCCAGACTCCATGGGCACTCTGCGCATGTCCATGCGGAATAGGTGCTTTAAAACGGGCTTTTTCTCTGCCGATTTAGTTCTGATCGATTAGTTATGGGTCACGCCGTGTTCAGGAGAGCGAGGCGCATAAACGTCTATTCGATCATGTCTCTAGCACCCCCACAGCCGTATCGGCAACCACTTACATCACGGCTCTCGTCCACATTCATTCATTTGACCCCCCCGCAATCTCCTCCCTGATTTCAGAATCCCGGAAGTGTTACGGTGGTCTATATAGTCGTAAAATGTAAAATGTAACCTCTCACCATTACTTTTACTCACACACTCCACCCCCCCCCTCCCCCCCCCCCCCCCCCCCCACACATCCACAGCTCCAGTGGCCCCAGCCTCACCTCCTTGCCCGTCAGGATGTGGCGGGCCAGCTTGACCTTGGCAAAGTTTCCCTTGCCGATGGTCTTGAGCAAGCGGTAGTTGCCGATGTGCGGCTGCTCGTCGGAGCAGGAGGCGATGGAGTTCCTGCATCGGGCACCCAGAGAGCGGCTAGACAGGCTGGTGCCCTTGTCCGAGCGGCTGGTCCCCAGTGAGACATGCTGGGGGAGAGGGAAGAGGAGATAGAGGGTCACTACCAGGTACCGTCACCCACCAGGAGCAGACAGCACACTGTTATATACCGTGCACTAATGTCATCATACAGTAACTAGGGAAGCACGGATACCACCTTTTCACTGATGATACCAATTCCGAGTCCTAAACTTTCAGTATCGGTCGATACGGAGTACCAAATCCCATCCATCACTTTTACTGAACAGTATAGACTTGGACCGTCATTTTGGGGTCATTCGACAAAACATTATTGAGATATAATAAATGTTTCGCCATTATTGTCCTAACGCATCGCAAATGCAGCAAATCAAGTCACTTTGCTTTTATTTATGGAAAGTTAGTATCTGGGAAATTCTCCAATACCGAAATTCTATTTTAGCCTGGTATCAGACCTACTGTATATCCAATACCAGTATCTGTATTTGAATCAGAATCAGAATCAGAATCGGAAAGGTCTTTATTGCCAAGTAGTTTTCACATACAAGGAATTTGATTTGGTTGTTTTTGGTGCGACATTGACGGACAGACAATTATGGTAGAATACAAATCTGCTTTGAGCATTTTGAGTTAATGTGTCAAAAATGCAGCAAATCAAGTCACTTTGCTTTTATCGCCGCCATGTTGGTATCGGATTATAGTATCTGGGAAATTCTCCGATGCCGATATTCTATTTTAACCTGGTATCAAACCGATATCCGATATCAGTATCGGTGCATCCATAGTCATAACATGCTGCTGGACTCCCACAGAGGGCAGGGTATGAACTCATGGAGAGAGAGAGACGATCTTCTCCAGAAGCGAAATGATCCGGGCCATTGGCTCTTTGCGTGGGGCAAGCCTGAAGGAACATCGTGATGGATAATGTATTGTTTGAAAACAGAAAACAGTAGGCCTACCTAAAGTAAGCAGATGTTTATATGGGTATATCTGTCATCTCACCTACCGTGCTCCGTATCTGCTGCCAGATATTTGTGGGAGACACTGGGAAACGAATGTGTCCCTCGGTTTAGGTGTATTTCACTGGCACGAATATGCAGGTGATCCCGCTTTACAGTAAGTGCCTCTTAATCAACGACATAACTAAACTACTGGTGGACCGAGGTATTTCACAAGGGTAATATCCGCCTCTGCGCTGCTAGAATCATTCCACCATATGTCTGTCCTGATGAATATAAGGGAGAGATGCGCCTGCTTAGCTTGGGTGTTATGTTATACATGATATCACTCGTTTCTAGGTTAACAGATGTTGCCCAGCAGAACACGTCATGACAACTCATTGAACATCTTGATTCCATTGTGGGTTTTCCCTAATAAGAATACAAGGATATAAGTAAGACATTTTAAGGCATGCAATAAAATGTACTTTAATGAAGATCAAGGTAGCCTCATTTATCATTTATCATTTATAGGCCTACAGCTCTGCAAGTGCTAAAGCTGTGCTGCTACATGCTAGTAGCATGAGTCTGGGCCCCGGTCTCTTTAGTTCACTGTGTGCCGTGATGATAGCATCCAAAGCTTGAGTCATGGATGATTTTCATCTAGGAAGCAGAGCAGAAGAGAGAAAGGAGGACAACAACCATTTGCTTTTACAAAAACAACGCTTGGTGTATTTGAATGTGATGTGGCTCCTCTTGTGTCATGTGACAATCAACACGATACAGAACTGGAGAGAGGGAGAGAGAGAGGGAGAGAGAGAGAGAGAGAGAGAGAGAGAGAGAGAGAGAGAGAGAGAGAGAGAGAGAGAGAGAGAGAGAGAGAGAGAGAGGGAGAGAGAGAGGGAGAGAAGGAGAGAGAGAGAGAGAGAGAGAGAGAGAGAGAGAGAGAGAGAGAGAGAGAGAGAGAGGGGGGGGGAATGGAAAAAAGCTGAGAAAGACAGGGATAGATAAGCAATGTAGAGAAAGAGAAAGAGAGAGAGAGAGATTGACATGTGATAAGAAAGTGGGAGATGGTAACATGTAAGACAAAAAGTGATATGAGAGACGGATTCAGAGGAGGAAGACATTGTGAACCAGGATGGACAGAAGGGGGGGGGGGGGTGGGAGTAAAAGGGAGCAGCTGCCTGCACAGTGGTCCCTGGCCAGTCCCAGGCCCTGAGGCGTCACACCTCCACCCCCCCAGCATGTCACCCTCATCTCAGCACTCTCTCTCTCTGTCACTCTATTTATTTCTCTCTCTCTCTCTCGCATCCTCCCATCCCGGACCCACCTTTAGACACTCCCCCTCTTCCCCACACTACCATCACTGTTCACACTTCAGTCCCACCTGGAGCCAATTTAGCCGCTTCCTTCCGCGTGTGAAACACCTCTATAGGCCTAAGCAATGGAACTGGAGGCGTACTGGCCGGGCACATTCACCTGCTGCAGTGTTTCACATATATGCTTACCACATGTATCTATTGCTATGTCCGCCCGTCACAATCACGCAAACTATCTAACGCCTGTCCCCGTCTTCCTGTGAGTGGCTGTCTCGTGGTGATGACCGCAGTGGTGGACGTCCCGTGATGATGACCGGGAGGATGCGACTCTCTCTACGCCGCCCCCATACCTCAAACGGATTCGCCATCAGCTCTATTTTTCAATATTTTAAACTGTTCAGTTGCTATTGCATGCACTTATTTGTGTTTCATTACACGTATGTGTGCATGCTTACCAACTGTTTCATTACATTTACATTTACATTTAGTCATTTAGCTGACGCTTTTATCCAAAGCGACTTACAAGTTCTGTACGACAAGCCATCAGGAAGGGCACAACTCTATCAGCTGAGTAACAATGTTCATCAAAGTGTTGAGTGCTACAGTGTAGGTTAGTTTATTAGGACAAGTGCATGACAGTACGGTTAGTTAGGGTTAGATTTTTTTTTTTTTTTTTTTTTTTTTTTTTTTTAAGTCAGATAATGGTTGAAGAAGTGCGTCTTTAGTCGACGGCGAAAGATTGGACGTGATTCGGCTGTCCTAACTGGGGTGGGTAGTTCATTCCACCATTGTGGGGCAAGGACTGAGAATAGGCGACTTCTCTTTGATGACCCTCCCGGAGCTTGGATAGGAGTAGGTCTGAGGCGGCCAGAAGATGCAGAGCGTAGGGGTCTTGAGGGTGTGTAGTTAGACACCATTGACCGGAGGTAGGCGGGAGCGGTTCCCTTTGCCGCACGGTATGCTAGGTCGAGGGCCTTGAAGCGGATTCGTGCAGCAATGGGGAGCCAGTGCAGGTCCCTAAGAAGTGGGGTGACATGGGCCGACTTCGGTAGGTTTGAGATCAGGCGGGCCGCTGCGTTCTGAATGAGTTGAAGAGGCTTAGTGGCAGTGGCCGGGAGGCCAGCGAGCAGTGCATTGCAGTAGTCGAGGCGGGAGATGACTGTTGATTGGACGAGGAGTTGGGTGGCTTCTTTTGTCAGGAAGGGGCGGATCCTTCTGACGTTGCTCAGGAGGAATCGGCAGGTTCTGGTCGTCGCTGCGATGTGAGCAGAGAAGTTCAACTGGTCGTCGAGGACAACACCAAGGTTCTTGGCGGTCGGGGACGCAGTCACAGCTGCATTCTCGACTGTGATTGAAAGGTCGGTTAGGGGGGAGGATTTGGCCGGCAGGTGGAGCAATTCTGTTTTGCTTAGGTTCAGTTTGAGGTGGTTGGACGTCATCCAGGCGGAGATGTCGGACAGACAGGCCGAGATCCGCTCAGAGACGTGGATATCTGAGGGAGGGAAGGAGAGGAAGAGTTGAGTATCGTCGGCATAACAATGGTAGGAGAAGCCATGAGACGTGATAATGTTACCCAGTGATTTAGTGTAGAGGGAGAAGAGAAGGGGTCCTAAAACCGAGCCCTGGGGGACACCCGTCCGCAGGGGGCGGGTGGCCGACAGGGTCCCTCTCCATGACACTTGGTAGGAGCGGTCATTGAGGTATGATGACAGCCATGTCAGCGCAGAGCCAGCCACTCCCATTCCTGCGAGGGCCGCAAGGAGGATCTGGTGGTTGACTGTGTCGAAGGCTGCAGATAGATCTAGGAGAATCAGGACAGAGGAGAGGCCTTTCGCTTTTGCTAAGTGAAGTGCCTCTGTGACCGCAATGAGGGCTGTCTCTGTGGAGTGACCAGTCCTGAAGCCTGACTGATTAGGGTCTAGGAGGTCATTCTGTAAGAGATAAGCAGTAAGTTGGTTGGATACAGCACGTTCAAGTGTTTTAGAAAGGAAGGAGAGAAGAGAGACAGGACGGTAGTTGCCTATGACGGTAGGGTTCAGGGTTGGTTTTTTTATGAGCGGCGTGACTCTGGCTTGTTTTAGGGAGGTAGGGACCACCCCCGAGTTGAGTGAGGAGTTGATGGTTGCCGTTAGGAATGGGAGGATGTCCGGTGCTATGGTCTGGAGGAGTGGGGAGGGTAGCTGGTCCAGCTGGCAAGTAGTCGGACGGTTCGACGTTACCAGTGTCAGGGTCTCTGCTTCTGTAATGGGAGAGAAAGATGACAGAGTGAAGGATGAGGTTCTCGATTCAGCATTTGGAATGGGTGGGGGTTGGGAGAAGGAGCTGCGGATGTTCTCCACTTTTTCCTCAAAGAAGATCGCAAAGTCTTCGGCAGAGAAAGATGAGGGAGGGGGGGGTGGGGGGGGAGTGAGGAGGGAGGACATGGTAGCATGCAGTTTGCGAAGATTCTTGGCAGAGGCCTCGATCCTATGGTGGAAGAAAGAAGCTTTGGCATTAGTGATGGTTTTGGAGAATGTTAACAAGAGGTTGTGATATGTGTCGATGTCAGCAGTGAGGCGTGACTTTCTATACTTCCTTTCAGCTGCTCTCAGGACCTGTCTTTGTTCTCTCACTGGATCTGTCAGCCATGGACTGGGTGGGGAACGACGGGCAGGTTTCTCAACGAGGGGACAGAGCTTGTTGAAGGAGGTTGCAAGGGCTGAAAGGAGGGTGGAGGTTGCCATCTCTGTGGAGAGAGCAGAGAAGGTGTCACTCAGAGGTAGAGCGGATAGTATGTCAGAGGAGAGGGTGGAGGGGGATGGGGAGGGCAGGTTGCGTCTGAGTGAGACTGTTTGAGTTGGGGTGAAGACCTTTCGGTTAAGCATGAGAGTTAGTGAGAAGGATATGAAGGAATGGTCAGATACATGTAGGGGAGTTACCGTGGTGTTAATGATGCTGGAGTTACGGGAAAATATGAGATCCAAGGAGTTGCCTGCTTTGTGGGTGGGAGGCATGGCAGTGGGAGTCAGGTCAAACGATTGTAGGAGGGAGACTACTATGACTGACTGAGATGAGTCAGGCAGGTTGAAGTCGCCCAATAGAAGGAGAGGGGTACCATCTTCCGGTAAGGAGCTAAGAAGCATGTCCAGCTCATCTGTGAAGTGATCGAGTGTACCTGGAGGGCGGTAGAGTGTAACAATGGTGAGATTGAAAGGATTAGAGACAGATACTGCATGATATTCGAGAGAGGAGAGTGACAGTTCTGGGAGTGGTGTTACGTTTGTAGCCCATGAAGGAGATGTCATGAGGCCAGTGCCTCCACCCCGTCTGGAAGGTCGAGGTGTGTGAGTGAAGTTATAGTTTGTAGATAATGCTGCAGGTGTTGATGAGTTATTGGGGGTTATCCAGGTCTCAGTTAGAGCCAGGAGCTGCAGATTTAGACTATGGGCGTAGGCAGTAATGAAGTCAGCTTTCTTGACTGCTGATTGACAATTCCATAAGCCTCCCCGTACTGTGACGGGTGTATTAGTGGCTGTAGGAGGGTAGGAGAGATTAGCCGGGTTGCTAGCAAACTGCCGTGGGTGGGTTAAATCTGTTCTAGAGGAGCAGATTGTGGATATAGGTATGAGACACATTGTCTTGTCAAGAGTGGCAGGGAGGAAGTAGAGAAATAGCAGAGTGGGAGGGAAAGGATTTTTCAGAGTGGAGTGTAAGATAGGACTAGGGTGTACTTAGCACTGGGTGGATCGGTGGATCCCTCTTCGAAGAACTCCAGGAAAACTCCTCCTCTTTGTCCCTCTTCGTTTCTCGACGCTTCGCTGACGCTACACCAGCAAGCCTTTAAATCTCAAACACTAATTAGTGCTGTCTTAACACCTGGCCCTTAATGGGGGCACTTAACAAAACAAAAAGGCCGTTTTAAACACGCCCCTTTAATCAAGTCAGCTGGTTCCTCACTTTTAAGATTCACTAATAAACTTAAAATGGCTTACCCTAGTTTTCAGTATAAAGCAATGTTTCTCAGTGAGTGTGTCCTGTCCTTCCTTAACAGAGCTCAGCACAGAGTGATTTCAACACAGTCTGGACCTCTGCTTTTAAACAGGGCAGGCTCTTAATGGCTCACTCAGAAGATCAGTTGCTACTAGTAAACAGGAAACAGTCCCTTAATGGGGGCACTTAACTAAACAAAATGGCCGTTTTAAACACGCCCCTTTAATCAAGTCAGCTGGTTCCTCACTTTTAAGATTCACTAATAAACTTAAAATGGCTTACCCTAGTTTTCAGTATAAAGCAATGTTTCTCAGTGAGTGTGTCCTGTCCTTCCTTAACAGAGCTCAGCCTGTTTTATTGCAACACTACTATCACCGACATCTAAGATCCCCCCTTGAACGGCCCTTCTAATGTTTCTCTCCTCCACATTGCCTGTGGTGCATTTTTTCCTATTGCTAGGTTTTAGTGAGTTTTTCCTTACCTTCGCGTGGGGTATGTCTGGGAGTGTTGCATTCATTTATTTTAAATTCTTTGGACTTCATGGTGTTTTTGCTTTGTTCTTGATTTATTGTGATGTTTCTTCTTGACTTGTTTAAAGAAGACGTGTCCGGCCCATGGGGACATTAACTTGTGTTGTCGGGCCTTACAAAAAAAATTATAATTTGATTCTCAAACGATGGGTCTGGACCCCGAAACAGGGTCTATGTCTGGTCTCCTACATGACTTAAAGCGACAATGTGTCTTTTTTTCTTCTTCTTTTTATTAATTAATGAAGTTCTGGAGTGTGTACAGAGCAAATTGAGACCACCCGGCACTCACCTTCACTGCTCTGGTCTCAAATGGTCTGGTGAGACACAACACTAAGGAGACACAACACAACTGCTTTGTGTTGTGCAGCGAAGGTGAGTGCTGTGAGGTGAACTCAATTTGCTCTGTACACGCTCCAGAGCTTAAAGGTGCTATAGATAACATTCAGCCACTAGATGTCGCACTGAGCACCAGTATGTCATGTATCCAATCAGGAGCATTCCACATGGGGGAATAGGAAGTAAGGAGGGGATACATGCCTGCAACATGTAAACAACAACATTCATTTTGGACCCACAATTTTTTCTTTTTACGATAAATGTATTAATCAATCATTTTCTTGGGGGAAAAGCAATAATTGTATTGCTTTGTGGATGTATTATTTTAAAAAAAATTATAAATTATTATTCTACATAAAGATTTGTATCTATAGCACTCATTCAGCGCCGGAGCTATATGCCCGATATAGGTCTAGATGGCCACCACTTTAATCAATGGGAGGACTGGGAGATTTGCGAGTGCTTAAAATATATCTTAACCCTTGTGCCTCCTTAGCAACTATTTCCTGTATTTAGCCTTGTGTGTGTGTGTGTGTGTGTGTGTGTGTGTGTGTGTGTGTGTGTGTGTGTGTTTGCGTGTGTGTGTGTGTGTGTGTGTGTGTGTGTGTGTGTGTGTGTGTGTGTGTGTGTATGTGTGTGTGTGTGTGTGTGTGTGTGTGTGTGTGTTTGCGTGTGTGTGTGTGTGTGTGTGTGTGTGTGTGTGTGTGTGTGTGTGTGTGTGTGTGTGTGTGTGTGTGTGTGTGTGTGTGTGTGTGTGTGTGTACAATGGTGGCTGTGTTGATGATTATGTCATGAAATTGGGTCCGTTTGCTTATTTTCCATATATTTACAGAATTTGAAAAGATTAGATTTTGAAACCCTCTAACACAAAAGTTAACAATATTAGCTTTCAAAGCGTCCATAGTGGTTTATTTCTTGCCATTAGGAGGTTAGGGTTAGGGTTACCCAGACAGAAAGATTAGGAGAAGGTAAAATCTCATCCCTGTGCCCGTGCCCACCCCAACACTTGCTCAGTGTTGGGGAACAGTCCCCTAACCTAACCCCAACCCTAAACCTAACCCCAACCTAACCCTAACCGTAACACAAACGGGAATATAAGGGCCGGGTTACAATTCGGAAATCTTTGGAATCTTTGATAGATATGTTGAGTTAGGTTCATTCATAGTGGTATTCATAAAAAAAGAATTGGAACGAAATATTACAAATTAAGTTTTTTATGACCTTGAACGTGATGCAATCTTTTCATGCACTGACGTGCTAACTCTGTCAGTTACCTAACAAGGCACAAGGGATAAATTATGGCTATGGGTCTAATACACTCGTAGATTATCAGTGAGTTGCTTGCAGTCAACATGTACAAAATGGATTGTTTTTTTATTTGTACATTTACGTTTTTATACCGTTTTGAATACGTTTTGAAGTTTTGGTGATTTCTAGTCATTCCAGAGAAAGACGCGATAATAGCCCTTTAGTGGAATACACAAAATACGTTGTAATTTTTCGGATGACTATCGAATCTTCCTGAAATCAACGCTAGATCATCATTACTGTCCTTCCTCGTGCACACATGAAATGGCCCTCGTAGCGCGGTGCCCCCCCCCCCCCCCCCCTGCACCCAACGGAAAACAGCCACACATACACACACAGATACAGCATCGATCAGGGTAGAAATACATATCAGATCAACGATCAAATTTATATATAATGTTCTTACCTTGTATCTGATGTAATGCAAAAGAAATAATCCAATTATCTGATCGCCATTTGAAGTACTGGGCGAGTGGGCGCGGAGGTCCGTGCCACATTCAACAGCATTGCATATGAGGGCCCCCTCGCAGATCTATCATTGAAATCAGGTTACCTCACCTGATTTAAAAAACTATACCATTCCCAGTGGAGTGCAATATCAGCCGGAAGGCGTAGGGGGCGGTATTTTCCCTTTTGCGAGCTCAGACCCATTCCCAACGATAACATCAGGCTGGATGGATGAAAATGAATGGATATCGCTAATAAAAGAAATAACGAGTAAAACCTGACTATACTCGTGATTGGCGCTCAAGCGATGGCGCGTTAACCTGACTATCATCGGGTCTGGCGTCCAATGAGTTAATAAAAAATAAAAAATTAAAACCCACATAATTGTCGCTTTAAATCCTAGTATGTTTTAATGACACTGGCTCCCAGAGTAAAATAATGGAAAATGTTCCCTCTGATCTACTATATTGCCTGCATCAGACCTGATATTGCCTTGGCCAACATAGGCCAGTTCCCTTCTGTCATTGCTGCATAAGTAATTGCATATCAAGGTGCATGTAATGGAGACGAGGAATCTGTATATCCATTGAAAAGGATCATCTATCACAACTCCATCAAAATCACACACATGCACTAACACACCTACACCGACTCGGAAGTGTGTTTTGGAGGGGCAGTTTGATGGAGAAACATACAGTACAGGCTTAACAAGGCCCCTAGACTAAAAGGTATGCTTAGTTGATGGTCTCTATTAATGTTCAAATCAACAAATTACACACACCTCTTCTTTTGATAACCATTAATAATACAATACAGAAGTCCAATCCTTGATATTACTGTCCTATAGTAAAGGCCTTGTCATATCTGAAATATACTAGATAGACAGATAGCTAGCTAGCTACTGTAGCTAGATACTGTAGATGGACAGATAGGCAGGCAGACATGCAGTGGCAAGCTACTTTTGTCTATCATACATTTCTTATGTCTATCATAAATAAATCTCCATTGTCTCTGGCCCTCTGTTTTTGGTTTAGTGGAGATAGACGAATGTATGGCGCTGTTCGACACCCACTTGCTCTGGGCGGCCGCTTCTTAGGCTACGCAGCAATGGATTGCACATCATTTTATGCAGCAATCCTCTCGCTTTATAATGCGGAACTATACTTGGAAAATGGATGTATATTCGGGTTTTCCCCCCTATTCGAATTACCGTGTGTGCACCCGTCCCACCCATCCAATTTCTGTCGGCCGCCACACAAGGGGAATAGACGAGCAGTATGTGACATCACTGTCTCTACAGCATTATTATACAGTAATAAGAGGTGACGGTCAGTATGAAGCTTCTGCGCAGATCCACTGACTGTTATCGTATGCGGATGGACTCAATCCGGACTGTTCGCCTGCCATCAGCTCTTTCTCTATAGATGCTCAAGGATAGCCCATTTTGAGAGAACCTGCTCTGCTAAATATCCATCCAATATCAAAGCCCAGATTCCCTCCTTTGATCGGAAGAAAAATAAAAAATAAAATGCATTGCCTGTTGTGGGGCTACACAATTCCCTCTGTAAATAAACACAATGAATAGTGATGCGCCATAATCATGCATAGTGTACATTTCTGCACGCACATAAACACACATTTCTGCACGCACATAAACACACATTTCTGCATGCACATAAACACGAGCTGTAGAGGCTATAATTGCACTTACATGGTCAGTGGTCCTGTCGTTCCCAGACGGCAGCGCAGAACGAGAAGACATTTTCCCTGAGATAGAATTACTGTGTGTGTGTGTGTTTACGCGTTTAATATTAAGCCTACGGGATTAAGCTCCAAAGATAATAATAACATCCGTCATTGGCAGCTCCGCAGATGTGACCACGTCCCGATCAATCTGCTTCTTCTCCAACCGGCGAAGCCGTAGTCGAGAGGAGACCTCTGCCCATCATCATGGCAGCAGCAATGGATGGATATCTGGGGTGTCCTCCTCAAGCAAGCTGCATTTTCCCTACACAATCTGCAAAATTCGACAGATAAAAAAAAAATACTCCAACGCAATGTAAACCCTCGACTAAACGTAAATTAACTGCTAAAATGCGGTGATGTTTGGCCAAAGCCCAACGTCTCTGTGGCGACTCTCCACCCCCTGCCTCATTTCGGCATACAAAACAAATACGGCTTCTTCTGGATGTATATCTCCGTTTATCATAATAATAGGCTATATTGTTTTTCAATTGCCCCTCGTCGTATATATGCAACCGCTATCCTTAGCATCAGTCCGCAGGAAAACAGAGCCTACTGTGCAGGAAAAAGGCCGAAATGTTCATAACTCGATATTCCCGGTCCGTGAGATGCGCCACTTCTCCCATCAGAGATGCTGACAGACATCCTCCGCTCCGAACGTAGCCGAGCGCACTGCCTATTTTACAAGCGTAGATTTGAGCGTAAAGTGTGCCGCCCCTTCAAAGACGGAATAAAGATCCGCTATCATATCGGATGCATGTTAACATTTTGTATTTCCATGCCATCTTGCGACTACTAAATGGTGGTGGTTAATATGACGGTGGCGTGCACGGGAGGGGGCAATTGCCAATGCCTTTTTTTTCCGGCTTTGATTATACCCTCGCCCCCCCCCCCCCATACACACACACACACATGCACGCACACACATTTTCTCTGTAGCCTACTGAGTGCCCCTTTCAGAGAAAATCGAGAGGCAAGGGCCAGCCAGGGGTAATGAAATTATCCATCTGGAGGACGCTTCATTTTGCCTTTAAATTTACATTTCAGTTAAATACATACAAATAAATGTCCACAAGAAAGTGTGTAGGGGGTGTCAGTGAATAATAGTATCGAATCCGGCTGTCAGCGGTCCCTCCGGCTTGGGCGGTCGTCATACTGACACAATTGGCAGTGTCAGCGGGTGGGAAGCCGGTGGGTGGTATTCTGGTCGTTGTAAACAGCGACTCCTACAGGTCGGTCAGGGCGCCTGCACAGCGAGGGAAGGAACTGGTGAAGGTAGTGTGATCCTCCCACGCATTGCACTTCCCCAGTGAGAGTCCTCACTGTCAGGTGAAAAGAGGCTGCTGGCTGTCTCCTATGTATCAGAGGACGCATCTGATAGACTTCAGGGCTCCCTAGACTGACCAGTGGGGGGCACATGCGCGCAACGACCAGGAAGGGGAGGGGGGAATTGGCATAACGACTAAAAAACACAGAAAAATAGGAGGAGAAAAAGTTTAAAAAAAAAAAAAAAAAAAAAAAAACAGTTTTTAATTAAATAGGACCATCAAAATTGTATTACAAGATAATGACAGAAAATAATCACATATATCACATTGTAATTTGCACTGGAAAAGTATACCATCAAATAGTTACGGTCGAACCAAGTGGTCAAAAGTGGCAGTACCCCGGGCCGGGACAGACAGACACAGGAAACAGATGATAAATAAACCAGATTTAATAGAAATATACAACAGGAGAAAACTGGGGAATAAACTATTCCTAACAGGGCCTAAGTGGGGGATGTGTGTGTGTGTGCCAGCAGAGAACATGTGAATGAGGTGTGTAATACAGAATAACCTATGTGTGTGTGGATGCGTGTGTCTAACATGTAAAACTAATGTGGTGTAAAATGTAAATGTGTCAGGCTGTTGTTCATTTGCATGTACTAACCAGTCCGGTAACCGAGGGTGGGAAAATGTCCGAGTACAAAGTCCATTCGTGCGTCCCGAGACGCCAGTTGGAGAGCGTGTGCATGCAGGAAGCGAAACGGTGTTAATCCGAGTGCGGGGGGGGGGATCCTTGAAGGAGAGAGGAGAAGACAACGCCGGGGGGGAAAACAAAGTAATAAAACCGGGTTAGTCCAAGACACGAGGAATACTAATGCAAAGATTTGTAAAAGGCTTCTTGGTAAAACTAACCACAAGTGATCAGTACGAACAAGCACTGAACGACTGTCGGGCTCTTTATGCTGCTGGTGCTTCTCCCTCCCAGCTGCTCCCAATCGTGTCTGATTAGACTCGATGAGTTGGGACGAGGTGGGAGTCACAACACAAATACCATTATCAAATACCTCAAAACCGATGTGATATTTTGGACATATCGCCCAGCCCTAGGGCTTAGTGTGTAGCAAGATTAAAACATCAACCACTAGGGCAGCAGAATGACCACATGTTTCAAGATTCTATATTGACCCTGGGTGGCTGGGTGGCGTAGCGGAGATTGTCACCAATGCAAGAGACTCCGGTCTCGAATCCCGGTGTCAGCATTGCCTGCGGCTTGGTCCAGTCGTCATACTATCTCAATTGACAGAGGTAGCGGGTGGAAGTCGATGGGTGGGGATTGGACGTTGTGGACAGTGTCAGGTTGGGTGACGCCTGCACAGCAGAGACAGGAAGTATCGGGGGCAGCGTGAGCCTCCCACGCGTTACTCCTCGCCACTGAGAGTCCACGCTGTCTGGTGAAAAGATGCGACAGGCTGCCTCCTCGTGTACCAGAGGGGACACGTGATGCAAGGCTTCTATCCTCACTACAGCCGACCAGTGGGAGGCATAGTCTAGCAACGTTCAAGACAGGGGAGGGGAGAATTGGCAATATGAGATTGGGATGGGAGAAAAATAGAAAAATAAGGAGAAAAAAAGTGGATAAAAAAAAGATTCTATATTGAATAACAATTTGTATAAATGTGTTTTTTTCATACAAACTGTTCAATAAACTTATATTTTATTATATTATAAGAATAAGCTTATATTCTTTCAACATATGTCAATACATACTCAACTTTTTGTGTAGCTGAAGCTAAAAGTGCAAAGTTACACACACACACACACACACACACACACACACACACACACACACACACACACACACAACACACACACACACACACACACACACACACACACACACACACACACACACACACACACACACACACACGCACATCATCTACTGCAGACACACTGCACTTTACACACAATAATATCAACATCATTATCACTGGACTATATTTTTGTATTATATTTATACAGCATTATATACTGTATAATATTTTTAATGCAATACTTCAAAAATGCTATGTTATTTTTATGCTGCTATTTTATGCTACTTCTATTGTTTTGTATTCTATTACCATTGCCGCTGTATGGTTGAGGAACCAAGACCAAATAATTTCACTCTCCTGTACTAGTACACAAAGATGTGATAATAGAGATTTTGGACCATGATAGGTTCGACCTATTAGTGACATCACACATGCAACTCAGATTTCAGAGAATGACAGAGGAGCTCTCCCTCTCCAGGGGAGAAATGTGAAAAAGGTGCTCCGAAGACAAGTTCAAAGTCATGCCTTCAAGATGAGTTAACCAGAAAATAAAGCAGTTATTACAGTTGTTGTTGTTGTTCACTCACACATTCACACACTGATGGCGGAGGCAACCATGCAAGGTGCCAACCCGCTCATCAGGAGCAATTAGGGGTTAAGTGTCTTGCTCAAGGACACTTCGACACGCTGCCCGGGGAGGAGCGGGATTCTAACCGGGAACCTCCGGATTACCAGACGACTGCTCTACCTCCCCAGCCACTGTCGCCCCACTGGTGGTGGTGGTGGTGGTTGTGGTGCTTGTGGTGGTGAAAATCCAATATTTAAAGGTCCTTAAGTCAAATGTATTGTCCACTACGAGCATCATCTCTAGCTAAAGGTTTTGTCATTTTAATGCTTGTTTCAAATTGTAAAATGTGTCTTCTTAGTGGCTCTAAAATAAAGGTCATGGGGTCACCTTGCTACACTAGCTAAATATCACAAATGAACATATAGTGAGATGAACTAAAGATCTCTCGGGCAACAGTATGTCATATGATTTACTTTACTTATTCAGACGCATCCTAGTATGCTTCCTTGTGGAACACCACAGCTCACTGGGAGGGGGGGGGGTAGGGTACCGTTTACCTCCACCATCTGTTCTCTCCCCTCCAGGTAGGATTGCACCTGGGAACAGAGGCCCGACGAGGGGGGGTGGGAATGGGTGCAGAGACCCGGGGAGGAGGGCTGGACCTGGGAACAGAGGCCCGACGAGGGGGGGGGTTGGGATGGGTGCAGAGACCCGGGGAGGAGGGCTGGACCTAGGAACAGAGGCCTGACGGGGGGGCGGTTGGGATGGGTGCAGAGGCCCGGAGCGGGGGGCTGGAGCTGGGAACAGAGGCCCGACGAGGGGGGGTGGGGAGGGGGACAGAGGACCGGAGAGGGGAGGCGGGGAGAGAAACAGGGAGCCGGTCAGGGGACCTGGAGCCAAGGGGCAAGGGTAAGGACCCCGGAGCAGGATCCCGGACGAGAGACCCTCCCGTCGCCGGACTAGGAACCGGATCGGGAGAGCCGGCACGGAGGTGCGACGTCGATGACCCCCGGAATAGGATCCAGCGCAGACCACAGCGAAGACCACAGCGAAGACCACGGCGAGGACCACGGTGAGGACCAGGGCGCCGATCACGGCGTAGAGCTGGACCAGAGGGGAAGCCAGGACCAGTCGAGGAGCCAGGGACCGGCGTAGCAGCCGGACCAGGCGTAGAGGCTGGGCTGGGCGTGGAGGCCGGACCAGTTGAGGCGACGAGGTGTGGCGTGGAGGCCGGAAGGGGAGCGGCGGCAGCCGGCGTTGCAGCCGGACCAGGCGTAGAGGCTGGGCTGGGTGTGGAGGCCGGAAGGGGGGCAGTGGCAGCCGGCATTGCAGCCGGACCAGGTGTAGAGACTGAGCTGGCCGTTGAAGCTGGACCAGCTGTGGAGGCCTTGTTAGCAATACTAGCCTGAGCCTCGCTAGACCTCCGAGCCTTGCTAACTCTCGGAGGTCTGCGAGCTGCGGGAGCTAGGCTAACTGTGGAGCCTGGACTCACTGTGGGGGAAATGCTAGTTGGTTGAACCTGGCTAGCTACCGAGCCTAAGCTAGCAGTGGGAACTGTGCTAGCTGGGGAGGCCTGGCTAGCTGCAGGAACAATGTTAGCTGGGAGGGCCTGGCTAGCTGCAGAGGCTAAGCTAGCAGTGGGGGCTGGGTTATCTTTGGAAGCCTGGCTAGCTGCATAGCCTAAGCTAGCAGTGGGGACTGTGCTAGCTGGGGAGGCCTGGCTAGCTGCAGAGCCTAAGCTAGCAGTGGGGACTGTGCTAGCTGGGGAGGCCTGGCTAACTGCAGGAACAATGCTAGCTGGGAGGGCCTGGCTAGCTGCAGAGGCTAAGCTAACAGTAGGGGCTGGGTTAGCTGTAGATGCCTGGCTAGCTGCAGGACCATGAATATGAAACAACTTATTTAGCTGGGGTGTAGCTAACTATATCACCCTCTATTAACTTGAGTAGTAAACTCCTAGTGCCCTTTAATTTGTCCGCTGGGTTCGGTAATGGTGGTGACATTCTGTTAGGAATGGGGGGTAGTGAGGGAAGGAGAGTAGAACCCAATATTGCAGGACGATGATGACGAGAGAGGAGGCAGAGACAAAGTAGTAGTAAATAATGAAATGTATTTGCAGAGCAAGCCGGTAAACAAAGGCACGTTTACAAAAGAACAAAACAGGCTCAGCCGAGCTGGCACTGAGGAACAACGAACTGTGAACACGAAAATAAAAGGCAACAAAACAGAATACAATCGAACACTTACTTAGACAAGAACAACACTACAGGATAAGGACGACGTCCACAGGAACATAGGGAACGGAGGTATGTCACCACACAGAGAAGAAGACCAAACACACATATATACACCGACTAATTACAATTGGCCACACCTGGCCAGGCCAGTCTAAAACACCACAACAACCAACTAAACACAAAAGCAAATTACAAAACCACAAGCAGAGAGGGGAAACACATCACACAAGGGAAGGGACATTCAATAACACACACCATGAAATCACATTAATTATATTCATCATAATAGTCAATATCGGTGTGATGATTGCCTGCACCATCTGAATCATCTGGCCACTAGAGGGAGGTAGGAGACCAGGTAGGAGACCACTGTTCCCATTGTGACCACTATTTACATTGTGGCCACTGTCTACATTGTCCTCCCTGGAACCGTTACAGATACAGTAACTGGCCGTTAGCCTGTAGCTAACTATTAGCCGGTAGCTAACCGCTGGCCTATGACTAGCCGTTAGCCTGTAGCTAGCCGTTAGCTTGTAGCTAGCCGTTAGCCTGTAAACATACGATAGACAATTGGGATTGCATGGAGGGGGCGGGAGTTCTTGTTTGACGCCCCACGAAGACAGAGCTCTCTCCCCTCGGGCAGAGTGTGCTTTGTTTTTCTGGGAGACGGGGCTCCGCTGCCGACGCCACTGTATCTCTGGCAACGCCGTCCTGTGAGGGAGGCGAGCGTTGTCTGCCTTTTCTTTGGGCTAGGCAGTTGGCTATCTGGAGTGACCAGGCCTGCATCGCTATTCTCCACCTTACGCAGTTTCAGTAGCTAGCCGTTAGCCTGTAGCTGGCCGTTAGCCTGTAGCTAACCACCGGCCGGTAGCTAGCCGTTAGCCGTTAGCTGGCCATTAGCCGGTAGCTAACAGTTGGCCTGTAAGAGCTAGCCGTTACCTTGTTGCTAGCCGTTAGCCTGTAGCTGGCCGTTAGCCGGTAGCTAACGGTTGGCCTGTAAGAGCTAGCCGTTAGCTTGTTGCTAACCATTAGCGATAGCCGCGGGGAGATAGCGGGCCCTGGACACTCTGATTCGGCGTCATCTCTGGCAGAAGATGTCGTCAGCCTGCACCACGGCCGGCCGCAGGATATGGATTCAACACGATGCAAAATAATTATAAAATGTTATGGTATTTGGTTGTATTCCTATTATGCAGCTTATATTATTATTATTAAAAATAAAATAATCTACTGTAAGACAATTTATATAAAAACTCTTGGGTGCCTGTTGAATGACCAGACGGAGGGAATACTTTATAAAGTATTATGTTTATTACCACGACACATGGCTTAACACCGGCTCTACTGAGAGTGCACATTAAACAGTAGGCGGTACGGTGGTCGCTATAACCGTGTATCAAAAGGCATATAGCGAATGCTCTACATCCTCTCTCTTTAACTTGTAGTCCTGACAACAAGATAGAATATGGTTAACTGGAAACAACAATGCCATTTCTATGTCATAACAGAATCATCAAATATGTTGATTGAAATATGTAAAATAATAAAAACATGGTATCTCATTTAACTCCACTGACTCAATGCATTTTTTTTTAAACAACACTACAGGTGTACTGTAATTAACAATGAGTGTGTGGTGCTTAAAGTCCACACCAAGTTCAGCATACTCAGTCGAAATATTTGGGGTTTGGCCTACTATTCCGACCTGAGCGATGTTTGGTATGTGCTCCTACTGGTGCGTGTGGGAGTCAGAGCTACAGGCTCTTGAGATAAGGGTGTCTCACTGTCTGTGAGCTTAAGTCTCTCTGCAAATGGATTGGGAGTTTCCTCTACAGCTGGTCTGAAGTGCAGCCGGTCGGCATCGTCGGATAGGCATTCCTTGCTTTTTCTTTTCTTTTCGTCTTTCTCGAAACGTGCATAATCCAGTATGTCCGCTTTTACTTCTGACACCATGTTGAATGACCAGACGGAGGGAATACTTTATAAAGTATTATGTTTATTACCACGACACCGGCTCTACTGAGAGTGCACATTAAACAGTAGGCGGTACGGTGGCCGCTATAACCGTGTATCAAAAGGCATACAGCGAATGCTCTACAGTGCCTAAGACTTTTGCACAGTACTGTGTTTTCTATCCACTTTAGCTAAAAACACACAATTTATATATACACACTACTGTGAGACAATAATAATCACACACAAAGGGATAATGGCTTATAGCAGACTTAATGATTTTATAATATTTCAGATAATGAAATTAAATGTTTATCATCAACTATCCAGTTAGTATTTACATTGTAACCTTTGGCCACTTTAAATCATTGAACGTAGAGAGAGAGAGAGAGAGAGAGAGAGAGAGAGAGAGAGAGAGAGAGAGAGAGAGAGAGCGCGCGTTTGAGTTTGAGCGTTCTGATGTGCCGTAGTTGACCACACCATGATGGCATTTTGTCAACACAGTTGGAACCTGCAGGAAGCGATATAAAGAAACAAATTGCCAATAAATGTGAAGTTATCTTTGAAACTCTGTTGTCAAGCCTCATCAATATACCCCCCTCCCATTTCCTCACTAATGGAACTGGTGTTGCGGAGTCACGTTAGTTAGTTAGATAGTTTAGCGTTAGCTGAGCGGCTAACAGCGGCTAATGTTAGCCAGTTGTCTCCTCGACTTCCACTGTTTGTTAATAACTGTGATGCGGCTCTCGCCTTCCGTAGTAGCGAAGCAAAGAGTCTCTGCTGCTGAGCATTAGGAATAGTCATCTGCAGCACGTGAGCTACAATTGGGAAAAGACGTGACTCCATTAACTAACATGTCACCAGCGCACATGTGTGTGCAAACCTCCTATATGCTAGGCTACTAATGTGCATCTACAAAGTTCCCTAACCCAGTCAAACCTCCCACAAATCTACACAGGTACATGTTAACAACAGGAGTTACATTACAAACTCGTTTTACAGTTTAGGAAATAGGAATGTAACATACAATATTTAACAACTTTTAGACCGAATTCTATCATTGAACATAAGAGCTAGTCCTCACCTCTCGGCATTCCGGGAGAGACTAAGGTATAACCAGGAAGCAGGCAATATGTGCGCTCTGGAAAGGAAGGGTGTCGATTTCAAAATAAAAGCCTTAGCTCCCAAAAGTGTAATACAATAAAACGAAAGGAATGAAATCAAATCAAATCAATAAAATAAAACGTTTAGGAGTATTAGTGGAATGTATTAAAGTGTATTTTGTGATGGGGTGTAATTATCCATACAAGGCAACAAGGCACTTGTTACATGTGGACATGTCTGCTATATACTATACAACCCTTAACAGTGGTGTGCATTGGTCCATACTATGTTGTACCTTTTTGCACAATGTTAGGTGGGTTGGTCCTTCTCCATTTGTTTTCACCCCTCCCTCCCTGCTAAACCGGGGATGGGAGGGGGCTGTCGGGGAGGCTGCTTCTGTCAACTCGGTCTGACCCCGGCTGCCCGAGAGTATGCCCCGCATGTTTCATGACGTGTGCCAATTGTGTCAAACTCTTTCTCTGAACCTCGACCCGCGGGATTAATAAATTGGCGGGGTCAGGGTTCGTGGTGGAATCTGTTCGCTGGCGGAGTTGGCTATCTCAGACTCCGCAAAGTTTGTGACCCCATGAGATTGTGACATGGTGCACGGCATACCAAACAGTTAGCCCCTTAGGCGCCTGTCTAGTCCGCAGTGCTCCGGGCGCAGGTCGAGTTCTGCTCTTGTTAAGACCTGGATTGAGGGATCAACCTCCTTGGAGGGTTGTCTCCCTGGTCCTTCGCACAGTCGGGTCCGGTCTCCCTCCCGTCCCTCACTAGGGGGGGGGGGGGGGGGGGGGGGGAGACCTCAGCGGGTACATCTGTCGGGCTTTCTGCTCTGCTCCGCTCTTGTGTTCCAATAGAGCAGAGCGCAAAGCTATACGTAATATACAGTTGCAATCAAAATTATTCAACCCCCATTGCATATTGGGCTTTTTGGCAAAATATACAATTTCCCAACTGTTTACAATAAACAAATTACACAAGAACTGCTTAAGTTGTTTAATGAAACTAATATTACAGGGGTTGTTATCCAAATTAAACACAAAATGCTACTTTTAATGACTACTGCAGTCTCAAAATTATTCAACCCCTTCATGACAAGCATCTTCAGAACTTAGTAGAGCGCCCTTTTGCTGTCATAACCTGCTGCAAACGTGATGCATAGCCAGACACTAGCTTCTGACAGCGTTCCTGAGGAATCTTAGCCCATTCCTCATGGGCAATGGCCTCCAGTTCAGTGATATTCTTTGGTGTGCGTTTTGCAACTGCCTTCTTCAAATCCCACCAGATATTCTCTATGGGGTTCAAGTCAGGTGACTGTGATGGCCACTCTAAAATCTTCCATTTCTTCTTCTGAAACCAAGCCTTGGTGGACTTTGAGTTATGCTTGGGATCATTGTCCTGTTGGAAGGTCCAATGACACCCAAGCTTCAGCTTCATCACAGACGGCATGACGTTTCCTCCTATGATTTCCTGATACTTGACTGAATCCATGATGGCCCCCACACGCTGCAGGTTTCCAGTGCCAGAGGCAGCAAAGCAGCCCCAGAGCATCACTGAGCCACCACCATGCTTCACTGTAGGCAGGGTGTTCTTTTCAGCATATGCTTCATTCTTCTTCCTCCAGACATACCGCTGATCCATAGGCCCAAAGAGTTCCAGTTTTGTTTCATCGCTCCACAGAACAGAACTCCAAAACCTCTGTGGCTTATTTATATTGTTTTGAGCATATTTGAGAAGACTTTTCTTGTGCTTTTGGGTCAGTAGTGGTGTACGACTTGGAGTCCGGGCATGGAACCCTTCAGTGTTTAGTATGCGCCTTACTGTGCAAACTGAAACCTCAGTGCCTGCTGCCACTAAGTCTTGCTGCAGGTCATTTGCAGTCACTCAAGGGTTTTTGACCACTTGCCTCTTCAGGAATCTGGTGTCAGCCGCTTCCTCTTTCTGCCACGTCCAGGTAGTGTAGCCACTGTTCCTTTAACTTTGAACTTGCAAACTATGCTTCCAACTGTATTTCTAGGAACATTCTGTTATGGGAACAGAGGAACGGGACCCAAATAAGAGAGTGAAACAGTCCAACAGTTTAAACGCTAGACAAGCGTGTATTTATTTTACAAACAGAGAAAATATACAAATACGAATTTACAAGGCATACAACAATGACGGTGGAAGTGTGGTGTCAGCAGGTCGGGGCCTGGGTAATGAGGTGTGTGTTAAACCCGAAGAATGTGTGGTGTAGCAGACTATGTGTGTGTACTTAATATGTGAATAAAGTCTTACCGTGTTGAAAAGTATGTAGTGGAATATGTGGCTTCGGCCCCGCCGGGGCGAAACAATAACAGATTCCCGAGGGGGAATAACACGAGGGACTTGGCGAGGCAGGGGGGAAAAAATAACAAGGGAATCTAACGGGGGCGGATGAACGCGACGAGTGTCTGAGATGGCGTCCTCCAAACTAGACGGAAGAGAGAAAAAGAGACACGATATTAGTTGACCAGTAAACATCTACCCACGCTGGAGGGGGGAGAAGAAACAGGGTTAGGGTTACAAACACAAGCATAGAACACGCGCATCAAAACAAACGGGTTAGGTAGCAGAATGATAATTGACAACTATCAACGAGAACTAAGCTAGACAGAATAGTCAAGGGGTAATATTTAAGGCGCAACCAACCTACTGTTCCTACAGAACGAACTCGCATCGACTGCTGGGCTGGTCAGGTGTTTATAGTCCGGGAAGAGGCAGCATTCTCTAATTGATCATCAGCACCAGCCGTGAGACGGGAGCGTCTCGAGAGACGTACCCCTCGGGGTCGTGTCACCGCGCCCCTTGTCCTCAGGGGGAAGCCAACAGGCTGCGGTACCTGCTCAGAAGCAGCCCTCACGGGAGACACCGGACGACCTCCCCAAGGCCTCAGGATTCTGCCAATAGAACTCCTCCAGGAGAGCCGGATCGGCCAGGTACAAGGAGGGGACCCAACTGCGATCCTCCCGGCTGTACCCCTCCCAGTCCACTAGGTACTGGAAACCCCGACCCCGACGGCGTACGTCCATCAGCTTCCTCACCGTCCAGACCGGGTCACCATCCTGCAGGACCTGCAGAGGCGGGGGTGCAGCAACAGGGTCAGACAAGCCGCTCTCCGACACGGGCTTGAGCAGGGAGACATGAAACACGGGATGGACCTTGAGGGAGGGGGGTAACAGAAGACGTACCGCGGAGGGGTTGATGATCCGATCCACTTCGAACGGTCCCACGTAACGAGGCGCCAACTTCCGGCACGGGACTTGAAGCGGCAAGTCCTTCGCCAACAGCCAGACGCGCTGGCCCGGGTGGTAGACGGGGGCTGGGATGCGTCGGCGGTTAGCGCTCCGCTGGGCCTGCTCCGTAGCCTTGACCAGAGCACTGCGGGCAGTCTCCCACACAACGCTGGAGATGGGCATGAGGGGACGGTACGGCGATCTCCAACTCCTGGGAGGAAAACATAGGAGGCTGGTAGCCCAACAAGCACTCAAAAGGGGACATACCCGTAGCCACGCTGGTCATGGAGTTGAGGGAGTATTCCACCCAGGAAAGGTGTTTACTCCAGGACGCTGGATTGTTCGCGGTGACGAAGCGAAGAGCAGTCTCCAGACTCTGGTTGGCCCGCTCGGCTTATCCATTCGTCTGAGGATGGTAACCGGAGGACAAACTGACGGTGGCCCCCATCCCTCGACAGAAAGCTTGCCACACCCGGGAGGAAAACTGCGGACCCCGGTTGGACACAATGTCTTGGGGTATACCGTGTAGGCGCACCACATGGTCCACAAGGAGCTCTGCGGTCTCAGCGGAGGACGGTAACTTCTCCAACGCGACGAAGTGAACTGCTTTGGAAAAACGGTCCACAATGGTTAGAATAACAGTCTTACCCAGGGAGTCTGGGAGTCCAGTAACAAAATCCAGTGCAATGTGGGACCATGGATGGGTGGGCACAGGTAACGGACATAGGAGGCCGGCGGGGGGGCCGATGAACGGCCTTACTGCGGGCGCAAACCGGACAGGCTGCCACGTACTCTCTAATGTCTCTCTCCATGGTTGACCACCAAAAACTCCGCCGCAGGAAGGATAGGGTTCTCCCGACGCCGGGGTGGCAAGATAACTGACTGGTGTGACCCCATTCAATAACCTCCGACCGTACCAGGTCAGGAACAAACAATCGGTTAGGGGGTTTGTTACCGTGGTCTGGTTGAGCGTGTTGGGCGGTTCGGACCCTGTTCTCCAGCGCCCACGTTACTACACCTATCACCTGGGAGGAGGGAAGGATAGTATTGGAATCCCCCTCAGCAGGGTTCTGGAGAGTGCGTCAGCCTTAGTGTTTCGCGACCTCGGGCGATAGGTGAGGGTGAAATTAAAACGGCTGAAGAACAGGGCCCAACGCGCCTGTCGAGAGTTTACTCTCCGGGTGGACTTGACATAAGTGAGATTCTTGTGGTCTGACCACACCAGAAATGGATCTCTGGCCCCCTCGAGCCAGTGTCTCCACTCCTCTAGGGCGGCGTGGACCGCCAGCAGCTCTCGGTTACCGATATCGTAGTTTCGCTCTGCCAGGGTGAACCTACAAGATAGGTAAGCGCAGGGGTGAAGTTCAAGTTTCAAGTTTCTTTAATAGTTGTCATACAGAAGTACAGAATACTTGTATACAAAATGCTTCTTACTGTTACGCTCCAGAGACTGTGCTAGACAAGATAAGTATGAAATAAAATAGTATAGCATGTAAAATAGAAGTAAAAATAGAGGTCACAGTGTTCAGTATAGACATATGTACAATGTTCGATGCAGAATAGAAGTAACTGAGTTACCATACAATATACAATATACTATGCAATGTACTAATATACAATACTATATAGTGCAAAGCAGAAATGGGATGAGGTACAATTTAGGTACAATTTACAGTAAGGTGTACGAGTTGTAGTGCAAATCCTTTACCAATAAATATAAAGTGTGTTTAGGTGATCTAAAGTGTGGAGAGTGGGTGCTGCAGTGTGTTGTTTGTTTAAAGTGAGTGTGTGCGTGTGGATGTGTGTGCTGTGTGCATTTGATGGTTGTTGCATAGTGTTTATTGTTCGTTGAGCAGCCTGATCGCCTGGGGATAGAAGCTTCTTCTGAGTCTTTCTGTGCTCGCCTTGAGACTCCGGTATCGCTTGCCTGACCGCAGCAGTTCAAAGAGGCAGTTGTTCGGGTGGCTGGAGTCCTTGATGATTCTCTTAGCCTTACCCATGCACCGCTTGTTGTAAATGTTCTGGAGGGTGGGAAGCCACCCTCCAATTGTGCATTCGGCTGAACGTGTCACTCTTTGTAGTCTGCTTCGGTCTTGTGCAGTGCTATTCCCAAACTAGGAGGTGATGTTGCCAGTCAGGATGCTCTCTATTGTACATGAGTAGAAGTTCTTAAGGATCTTCTGACTTCCTTAGGAGCCTGAGGAAGTAGAGGCGTTGTCGTGCCTTCTTCACAACACTGTCAATGTGTGTGGTCCATGTCAAGTCCTCGGATATGTGGGCTCCGAGGTACTTAAAACTGTTCACTCTCTCAACCGGTGCCCCCTCGATGCTGAGGGGCCTGTAGTCCTTGACCCCCGACCTCCTAAAGTCCACAATCATCTCCTTTGTTTTGCTGATGTTCAGGGAGAGGCTGTTCTCCTGGCACCATCCCGCCAGGACCTTGACCTCTTCCAGGTAGGCCCTCTCGTCGTTGGCAGAGATCAGGCCCACCACTACTGTGTCGTCAGCAAATTTGATGATTGTGTTGTTACTCCGCTGAGCCACACAGTCGTGTGTGTACAGGGAGTAGAGGAGGGGACTCAGAACACAGCCCTGGGGGGCCCCTATGTTGAGGGTGATGGATGAGGAGGTGCAGTTGCCTGCTCTCACCACCTGGGGTCTGCCCGTCAGGAAGTCCAAGACCCACTGGCAGAGGTCATAGTTCAAGCCCAGGTCCCTGAGCTTGGCTATGAGTTTGGAGGGGACTATGGTATTGAATGCCGAGCTGTAGTCGATGAATAGCATTCTCACATAGTTCCCCTTCCTCTTGTCCAGGTGTGATGCTGCTGTGTGCAGCAATGGGCTATGGCGTCCTCCGTGGACCTGTTGGGGCGGTATGCAAATTGCAGGGGGTCCAGGTTGATGGGGAGGGAGGAGCAGATGTAGCCCTTTACTAGCTTCTCAAAGCACTTCATGGCTATGGAGGTGAGAGCTACAGGGCGGTAGTCGTTGAGGCAAGCAGGCTTGGATTTTTTAGGCACAGGGATGATAGTGGACTTCTTCAGGCAGGTGGGGATGACAGCCTGTTCTAAGGACAGGTTAAATATGTCAGTGAATACCGGGGCCAGTTGGTCGGCACAGACTTTTAGGACGCGGCCGGGGATGCCGTCCGGTCCTGCTGCCTTCCTGATATTCACTTTTTTAAAGGTCCGCCTCACCTCATGCTCTGTTACCCTGAACACTGAGTCTCCATCAGCAGACCCCCCCCCCCCCCCCCCCATTGCCGTGGCTTGTAGGCTGGTGTTGTTATTACCAGCCTCAAACCTCGCATAGAAGGTATTGAGATAATTTGCTAAGGAGATGTCACTGTTCAGTTTGAAGCGTACCATCCTCTGGGGATCGTTGGGAGAGGATGGCTCCGACCCCAGTATCCGACGCGTCTACCTCCACAATGAAGGGACGGGTCGCATCAGGGTGAGCTAGGACGGGTGCCGTGACGAACAACCTCTTAAGGGCGGTAAACGCGGCTTGCGCCTCTTGAGTCCAAACAAAAAGACGGAGCGTGGAGGTGAGCGCGGTCAGGGGCACGGCCACCCGACTAAACCCCTTAATATACCGGTGGTAAAAACCCGCAAACCCCAAGAATCGCCGCATCTGGGTGCGGGAGATGGGCTGGGGCCACTCCTCCACCGCCTGTATCTTACGGGGGTCAGCACGCACCTGACCTCGCTCCACAATATGGCCCAAATACTCCACAGAGGCGGTGTGGAAACTGCACTTCTCAGCTTTAACAAAGAGCTTATTCTCCAGGAGGCGCTGGAGAAAAAGCCTAACATGTTGGGGGTGCTCGGCCGCGGTACGAGAGAACACGAGTATATCGTCGAGGTACAGGACGACGAAAACGTTGATCATATCGCGTAAAAGTTCAAGTTCAAGTTCAAGTTCTTTAATAGTTGTCATACAGAAGTACAGAATACTTTCATACAAAATGCTTCTTACTGTTACGCTCCAGAGACTGTGCTAGACAAGATAGTATCAAATAACATAATAACATAATATAGCATGAATTTAGAAGAAGAAAATGAGGTCACAGTGTTCGGTATAGACATATGTACAATGAACATACAAAACATCATTAACCAAGGCCTGGAATACTGCGGGGGCATTTGTGAGTCCAAAAGGCATTACCAAATACTCAAAATGCCCCAGGTCGGTACGAAACGCAGTCTTCCACTCGTCACCCTCCCGAATACGGACAAGGTGATAAGCATTACGGAGTTCAAGCTTGGTGAAAACGGTGGCATGGGTAAGGGGCTCAAAAGTAGAGCTCATAAGGGGTAAAGGGTAACTGTTTCTCACCGTGATAGCGTTTAAGGGTCGGAAATCAATGCAAGGGCGGAGCCCCCCATCCTTCTTCTTCACGAAAAAGAAACCTGCTGCCATAGGGGAGGAAGAAGGACGGATAAGCCCAGACGCCACTGACTCACGGATATACTCCCGCATTGACTCCTTCTCAGGCATAGACCGGTTATACAACCGATGAGAAGGAAGGGGAGCTCCGGGGAGGAGCTCGATGGCTATGTCATAGGGACGGTGAGGAGGCAGAGACAAGGCGTGCTCCTTGCTGAACACCGCGGCAAGGTCACGATACTCCAAGGGAACACCCTGGAGATCAGGAGACGCAGGGTCGGGTTTTGGACCATGGGGAGGAGTCGAGGCCGAGCGTAAACATTTGGCATGGCAGGCCACACTCCAACCGAGAATTCTCCCAGTGGTCCAACAAATCTGAGGGTTGTGAAGTTCAAGCCAGGGGCGACCCAAAATGAGGGGAGTGGACGGTGTGGGGAAAAAAAACGAATACTATCTGAGTGGTTACCTGACACCGTGAGCGAAATGGAGGGGGTGCCATGGGTCAACGGAGCTAGGGTCCATCGATAGCGCGCACATGGACGGGAGCCTTTAACGGCAAGGTGGAGATTCCCAGCTGTCTAACCAATGACACACACATCCGCCCCGGAGTCAATCATAGCGCCTATTGATAACGACTCCTGTGCCCACGCCAGCGTGACTGGAAACAGTCTATTAAGAGGGGTTCTCCGCAAATTTTATACCACTTGACTCACTAGCACCCCTCGCGTTAGTGAGCCCGATCTTTTGGCAGCGCTGGGCAAGAACGGACCCGGTTCCCGTCCTCTCACAATACAGACATAAACTGCCCTTTAAACGAGACTCGCGCTCCTCTGAGGTAAGGCTTGAGCGACCCAACTGCATGGGTTCCTCCTCTCTACGTGAAGAGGAAACAGGCACGTTACCAGAGGCGGCCCTGGATAACTGAGCCGACGGTGGCCTGGTGGTGTGGCCGACCACAGGGTTATGTGCCGACGAGGTGGAGAGCCGGGACCCCCGCTCACTGCGCCATTCACGCTGATGCTGGTCGATCATCAACGCGAGGGTAATGAGCTCGGAATAAGTATCGGGACGGTCCCTCTGGATCGCGTCCTTAATGGTCTCGCCAAGACCCTGTCTGTACGCGCTCAGTAAGGACACGTCGCCCCAGCCGCAACCTGCCGCCAATGTACGAAACTCGACCGTATACTCGGCCACCGAGCAAGCCCCTTGTTGTAGGCTATGAAGGCGAGCCGCTGCGTGTGGACCGTCCCTAGGGTGATCGAACATAAAGCGAAACTCCTCACAGAACACAACATAATCTGAGGCTAACACGTCACCTGGTGCTATCTAGTGGCCCATCTAAGGGCTTTACCAGTTAACAGTGCCACTACGAACCCCACTCTCGAACTACCAACCTGAAACCTGTTAGTCTGGTTTTCAAACACGAGGTCACACTGATGGAGGAAACCTTTACATTCCTCAAAGTTACCGTCGTAACACGGAGGTAGGGGAAAATGAGACTCATGACGGGCTAGGGATGCGGGGCCCTCGATGCCACTTGGCGAGGGGCCGGCACCCAGGGGAGACCTTGCTGAATACAGCCCTGCACTCTATATAATGCATAATGCACTCTATTCTATTCCCGCCGTGGATATATCTCTCTCTCTCTCGGGAGCCAAACGGGCCGGCTAGCTGTTGTAGTAGCTAACGGTGTGTGGCCTGGTGTCAGCACCTGGTGCGAGGGAGGTGAGCTTGGTGTTTCATTGTGAGAATATCTCCATGCTCAAGTCGGCTATAGTCGGCGAGGGACTTGTTGCCGGCACCGCTATGGTAAACACCACTCTGTAGTGGGATGTGTATTGCCTTCTTTTTCCCTTCTCTCTTCGGATGAGAAGAGGAAAACACAGCGGCTGTCTGAAGTGTTGGCCTGTATTGCTTTTCTCACGTTGTACAGTTTTTCAGTGGTAGCCGCATAGCTTGCTTCTGCGTTAGCTAGTGGTTAGCGATAGCCGGGTTGAGCTAACTGTTAGCCAGTTAGCTGTTTAGCTACGACGTTAGCTGCTCGTTTTCGCTTGGCTGGGAAGGTTAGCTTGATACTATCAGTTAGCCGAGAGTTAGCTGTTAGCTTGTGCTACGACCATTGACATTAGCCGTGAGAATAGCAGGCCCTGGCACTCTGACTACGACATCATCTTTGACAGAAGATGTAGTCGGGCCTGCACAAGGCTCCGGCCATAGCTTCTTTTTGTCCCGCCAGCGAGAGGCCTTTCATCAACGTGGAGACCTGTGTTGCGGCCTTTCGCCCTGCGTTCCTTGGTGCAGGTAAGATGTCCATTGGACATTACCCCACTCTTCCTTCCTTCCCCTCCCGAATGTTTTGTTAATAACGATGTTTTTTTCCAGGCGAAACATATGTTACTTCACAACATTTGGAGATACGACATGTGCTGTGTGTGAATTGTCTTGGTCGTTTGTGTAGCTTGGGTAGCGTTGGCCAAAGCTGTGTGTGGCCTGGTGTCAGTACCTGGCTACTCTATTTGCAGTTAGCCTATTTAGCTGATGTCGGCCATTGGCTCCTTGCTACTTTGTTTTCTCTGGTATAGACCCTCTTCTCTTTGGATTTAAGTGTTGATCTTTGTCCTTTTGGATCTATGTATATTCATGTTGCCTTTGTGAAGTTATCTTTTCCTTCTGTTTTGTTCTTCCATTAAAAGTTGAATATCCTTTAGGGGCTCATCTTTGCTTATCTCTCTCATACATGCTCTCTCTCTAACACACACACACAGACATGCTCTCTCTCTCTAACACACAAACACACATGCTCTCTCTCTCTCTTTCTAACACACAAAATGACATGCTCTCTCTCTATATATTTCTCTCTCTTTCTAACACACATATACATGCTCTCTCTCTAACACACACACACAAACAGACATGCTCTCTCTCTATCTCTCTCTTTCTAACACACACAGACATGCTCTATCTATCTCTCTCTCTTCAATTCAAATGGGCTTTATTTCACATTCTTGTATTTCTCTCAGTAGGTATGGGAGTTTTGAGTTATTGTCGATGTTTTCAAAGTCTCTTTGGGTGTTTGCAATTTGTGGGAAGTATGTCTTGGTATAGTGGGCAGGATGTTAAGAAGTGGAGCTCGGTTTCCACCTCATCTTGTGTGCAGTGGGTCTGTCTTCGCTTGGGAGCCAGGTCTGCCTATGGCGGCCTTTCTCGATGGCTAGGCTGTGCTCGCTGAGTCTGTACCTAGTCAAGGATCTTCAGTCACAGTGCTCAGGTATTCTGCCACTGTGTACTCTCTGTTTAGGGCCAAATAGCATTTCAATTTGCTCTGGTTTTGGGTTGTTTCTTTCCAATGTGTGTCTCTCTCTCTCTCTCTCTCTCTCTCTCTCTCTCTCTCTCTCTCTCTCTCTCTCTCTCTCTCTCTCTCTCTCTCTCTCTGGCCTTGCTCTGGTGGAGGGTCAGGGGCATTGCCGGGTCTGTGCAGCGATAACACTGTATATTGACTGTAGAACGGGAGCTCTCTCTCGCTCTCTCTCTTGCTATATGTTGACTGTATCATGCCCAGCCTCGGGCAGCGCTATTATTTAAGAATATGTTGACTGTATGCGTTTAAATCTCGCACAGGGCCTCGTATTTCTCCCAGGCGGCCCTGGACGTACCCCTCGGGGTCGTGTCACCGCGCCCCTTGTCCTCAGGGTGGAGCCAACAGGCTGCGGTACCTGCTCAGAAGCAGCCCTCACAACACATTCAGTGCTTTTGCTATCTTTTTGCTTGAGACAGCGGGTTGAATAATCTTGAGACTGCAGTAGTGATTAAAGGTAGCATTTTGTGTTGAATTTTGATAAAAACTATTGTAATTTTCATTTAATTTAACTATTTAAAACTGTTCTTGTCTACTTTGTTTATTGCAAACAGCTGACAATTTTAAATGTTTGCCAAAAAGCCCAATATGCAATGGGGGTTGAATAATTTTGATTGCAACTGTAACAAAGGTTATCCTATAACCCTAGTTATATGAGGATAGCGAGCGCTCTGCTCTGACTCACTGAGGACCCATGTGTCTTCCGTTTCGGCGGTGAAAGACTGGGGAAGGAGCTGGTAGTATGGCCATGGCCCCGCTTATGTGTGAGCGGATGTGGGCGTGGCCAGGCAGGTGTGGGGGTGCGTGCATGTGGTTGAAAGTTTTCATGATAGCATATGATTAAAGGGACAGTTCCAAATAGAGCAGAGCGCTCGCTATACTCATATAACTAGGGTTATAGGATAACCTTCGATCAAGGCACACACAGACCCCACACATAACAAGGTCCAATGTTCCTAGAACTAAAGGAGTGGATGTCACAAAACCACCTGCAGTTAAATGAGAGCAAGGGGGAGATCATTCTGTTTGGCACCCCCACCTCAGTCACTCAGAGCTCCAGAAACATGGGAAGCCTCTCCTCCTTGGTGAAACCCAATGTGAGAAACCTTGGGGTCTTATTTGACTCGGATCTCAACTTCAACCAGCAAGTGAGATCAGTGGTACAGTCCTGTTTCTTCCAACTGCGCATCATCTCAAAAATCAAGTCCTTCCTCTACCCCAGCGACCTTCAAGTTTCAAGTTTCTTTAATAGTTGTCATACAGAAGTACAGAATACTTTTATACAAAATGCTTCTTACTGTTACGCTCCAGAGACTGTGCAAGACAAGATAAGTATGAAATAAAATAACATCATATAGCATGTAAATTAGAAGTAAAAAAAATGAGGTCACAGTGTTCAGTATAGACATATGTACAATGTTCGATGCAGAATAGACGTAACTGAGTTACCATATAATATACAATATACTATGCAGTGTACTAATATACAATACTATATAGTGCAAGGCAGAAATGGGATGAGGTGCAATTTAGGTACAATTTACAGTAGGTGTACGAGTTGTAGTGCAAATCCTTTATCAATAAATATAAAGTGTGTTTGTGTGATCTAAAGTGTGGAGAGTGGGTGCTGCAGTGTGTTGTTTGTTTAAAGTGAGTGTGTGCGTGTGGATGTGTGTGCTGTGTGCATTTGATGGTTGTTGCATAGTGTTTATTGTTCGTTTAGCAGCCTGATGGCCTGGGGATAGAAGCTTCTTCTGAGTCTTTCTGTGCTCGCCTTAAGACTCCGGTATCATAAGTCATCATAAAGTCATCATCATGCTCATTTTCTCACGACTGGACTACTGCAATTCCCTCTACTCTGGTCTTCCTGACAAAACCACCTTCCCCCTCCAGTGCATTCAAAATGCTGCTGCCAGGCTGGTCTCAGGCACCAGAATGAGGGACCACATCTCCCCAGTCCTTGTCTCTCTCCATTGGCTCCCAGTGAGGAAGAGAATCAAATTCAAAACCATGTTATTTGTTTACAAAGCCCTCATTGGTCTCGCTCCAGCCTACATTGAGGAACTCTATGGCCTCCCAGGCCTGGGAGGATGCTGCTGGTCGCAGTACTTTTCTGGAGGCTTGGGTGAGAACTGTGTCAAGGTGAATGAGTGATGTCTCCAGGCTGGTCGGAGGACCTGGCTCCCAGGTTGATGACATCAGTGCAAAATGTTATTGACGTGCTTGTCTGGGACCAGCGCTTCTCTGACTGAATTGAGTGACAGCTGGGGCTGAATGTTCTGCCGGATCGCAGCGATAACCCAGGTTGGCAAGAAAGCCTGGATCCCATTGGACTAGGGTTGGGGAGTTCAAGGGAGAGGGCGCTATGATTGTGACTGGTGTTGACTGCCATCTCAGAACCGCTGCTGGCAGTGGGGGAGTGATGGCGAGAGTTGTGTTTGTGAGTTTTATTGGAATATTGCTTTGTTGTTTTGAGTTTAGAGTGTATACGGGCTTGGGACATTATTAAGGAAGCAAGATGGCCATTCACAATCTCAATTACGTCTAATTTGCATTACCAAACAATTTTTTAATACTCAAAAATGTAAATACATTGACAAAAATCCCCTCAAAAGACCACATAAAGACCTCAACACCTTGAATAACACTTGTGAAATGTTCATACTGTGATTTGGTATGAATAGCTTTTGAAATCTGGAGAAACGTTTTATTTTTATTTTTTTTTTAATCAAGATGTCAGCCTCCAGTCAACAGAAAGAAGTTGGGACCATTTCAACAACTTCAGGGTGTTTTTATGTTCAGGAAATAAAATGCTTCTCAGTAAGTAAAATAAAATGACATGACGTAGTGTCGCCCCAGGAGATCTGATGTTCATGTTCATTATTGCCCAGCCTTGATGTGAAGCTAGCAAAACGTAGCTTACATACAGCCGGGAAGACTTCAGGTACTTTGAGGTGAAAGTGGCCATGCCAATTATTCACCTCAACATTTTGCTTACCTTTAGAGCACTATTCAGCCCCTCTCCAGATAAGCTAGCATGACATGGTAGTTAGTATCTCCATAGCTCTATTGACAAGCTTTGTATGCCTTATGTACAAATGTTTTCATGGCAGGATCCATCAGGAGATGTTTCTATTCACGACCCACTATCACTGAAAGGGCACTTCACCAAAAAGGAATGCTGATTTATTTTGCACATAATCTCACACACATCTAAAAACTCTTGGTCACCGGTTATGTCATGTGTGCATTGGACATGTGTAAGATTATGTGCAAAATAAATCAGCATTGTTCTTTGGTGAAGTGCCCCTTTAAGTTGAGGAAATAAAGTAAAACAGGGCCAAGTGAGGCTAATAAGATAAGATATCCTTTATTGATCCCCTTGGGGAAATTTGGGTGTCATAGCAGCATGGGGGAGGGGAGGTACAGGTATGGGCAGGGTAATAGTAATATAGGCAATACAATTAGATCTGAATATAAAAATATGAGAAAACTCAACAGCAACAAACAGAGCTCATGGTTGTGGCTTCCAAGGCGCTGCTCAGGAAGGTTGGGGATCTAGTCCTCACCATCGATGGCTGCTTCATTCTCCCCTCATCAGAAGTCCGCAACCTATAGGTGTCATTCTGGACCCCACACTCTCATTTGTCCCTCACATCAAATCTGTCACAAAATCAGCGTTTTTTCACCTCAAGAACATCTCAAGACTCCGGCCCTCATCCACGCCTTCATCACCTCCCGCTTGGACTACTGTAATGGAGTCCTATCCGGGGTGACCCACAAAGCCCTGGTTCTCACTTGGGTATGTGAAAGGAAAGGCGCTATATAAATTCAAGCCATTATTATTATTATTATTATTATTATTATTATTATTATTATTATTATTATTATTATTATTATTATTATTATTATTATTATTATTATTATTATTATTATTATTATTATTATTATTATTATTATTATTATTATTATTATTATTATTATTATTAATAATAATAATAATAATAATAATAATAATAATAATTATTATTATTATTATTATTATTAGGAAATAAACAGTGCAAACAATATAATTAACTCTGGATATTAAAATATGAGATAAATAAACAGTGTAAACAAAGGTGCCCTATTCTCGAAGTCAACTTCCTGCCTCTTGTTGCTACGCAACTGCAGCGTGGGGGGAAACTGCCCAGCCTGGTACATTGTGTACGGTTCATTTAGTGCAGAAACGGGTCGTTAAAGCGGCAAATTAAAGACAATCAAGCAGAATTTTCTTCAGTCCTTCACAATGCCAAAGAGCTGCTGTGTTACGCGTTGTACTAATGACAAAAACAGAAATCCAAATCGCAAGTTTTATACCATCAAGGAGGAAAAAGTGGCTGTGGCTAACTTTCGGCTAACTCGCTCTGCTGTTGTGGCTAAGCTAACGTTAATCACATCATATCGAACCGATAGGAGCTTATCTTATCTAATCTTACGTGGATGTTTGATCGGGTAGTGGCACACGTGGTACCACCACGTAAGATTAGATAAGATAAACTCCTATCGGTTCGATATGATTAACGTTAGCTTAGCATGAAGCTACCACGACCACAACACCAGAGCTAGTTAGCCGAACGTTAGCCGCCAGCCACTTTTTCCTCCGTGATGGTATAAAACTTGCGATTTGGATTTCTGTTTGTTTTGTTATTAGTACAAAACGTAACATAGCAGCTTCAATTTGGGTATTCGAGAGATGGCCATGTCTGTATGTGTTTTGTATTGACATTATGTCAAGTCAATCAGGGGGAGCTTCTTTGAATCATATCTCGCCTTAGAATCACCAGAAAGGCTTTCGAAATAGTGAAATGCCATGTTGGCCTCAATATTTTCAAAACAAATCGTATGAAAATGTTATGAAATGAACAAGAATGTGATAAAACATGTAATAAAAACGGACCTCAACACATCCATATGGCCCCCCTATACCAAGATGGCGGCGGTCTCGTGACATCAGAGTGTCTTCGAGAATCGGTTATATAATATAGTTATATAGTATATAGTATAGTATATACCAGTATAGTATAATATAGGTTACAATAAATATAGGCAATAAAGAATTTGAATCTGAATATACTATGAGTAAAAGTAAACAGTATACACAAGGTGTATACTCACACAATACCTCTTTGTTGTGTAAAAACATTTTATTGTTAGCTGTCTAGTTACTTGACAGACCATCTGTGATACTATTCAAGCCAATCAACACTTTTGTTTTTCACCCTGTGACGCCCACATGATCCACCAGAGGGCCCCATAGAGCAGGGTTTATTTCCATGCTGCCGGGGCCATTATTGTTGACGGTGTTGATGCACTGTCATGCCACACCTCCCCTAACCTCTAGGTGGCGACAATGAGCAGCATCTGTGTAGATAAGTGGCTACAGAGGCTCGTTTCAGAGATGTGCTCCTCTACTGTAGAAGATTCACTCGGATAACTGCTGATGAGTGGTTACAGAAGGCACACAGGAAGAGGGAAATAATGAATGGTGAAGGGAGAAGACCGTGAGTGCAGACAGATGCGAAGACAAAGGAAAAGATGAGCTGGCTCACGTGTCAAAGGTCAAATGTTCTCATTGTAAAGTGTTGATTTTTTTTGGATGGCGGTTGGGAGGGTTCAACGGCAGAGCTACGGAGAGGATGTGCGGGGTCGTTAGGGTCAAATCTCAACTCCCTGACGGTGAAATGTGGTCGAGGGTTAAAGAGGGCGAGAGAGGCAGTTGAGAACTCGTCTCTCATAGGCCCGCGCCAAATGTCAGTTAGATTCAGTCCTCTGACAGAAATACTACTGTCACGCTTCAGGACAGCACTTTTTCAGCCTGAGGGAGACGTGGCTGTTTAGTATGCCGATAGGCGCAGGACGATGCCCTTGCTAGCTAAATTGGACCTATCTCAAAACCTGCCCTCTTTCCGTGATCCTCCAATCACAACTGTTGCTTCCGTCAGTGGTCTCCAGCTGGTTGCCAGTGGAGTGAGTTTAGGGTTAGACTATAGCTGAACTGAGGAAGTCAATTAAAGTCACAAAGAAATAAAATAGTGTATCCTTCCTCTAATTAAAAAGTACAGCAAATTTTATTAATTTGATTGACACAGTTCACGTATTATGTTGTTGTTGGCGCAGAACTTGTTGGCTTATGGCTGGGAAAAGAGTTTTGACAAGAGGAAGGAGCCTAATAATCCTTGCTAGCATAACAAGGTTGAAACCTTACAATGGTTGGAAGCGTGTTGCCCCTTGACGTGACTCACTCCCTAAGTGAAATACTCCCACCTCGCCACCTGAGCTGAGGCCTCGCACGGAATGTTTGCGTAGTTCTCTTTCTTCCAGCATGGCTGCCTGTAACCATTGGCAACCACTTTCAAAATAAAATGTGCACTAATTTCTGTGCAGTGATAGAGTAGGTAAAATACGGGGAAAGCGTGATATTACTATTCTACCGTGACTTGTTTATAAGATCAATTATAAAATGATTAGGTGTCTGTTTATATATCTCTCGTATACGGTATCAACATATAGCAGCCGTTGTCTCTTCCATTGCCATGTACAAAACAACGGTCGCTACATTACAGGCAGCCATGTTGGAAGACAGATAACCACACAAACATTCTGCACAAGGCCTCTATTGGATGGCAGAATGGATAAGACCATGAATGAATGAATGAAAACTTTATTTAACAGATTGCAGAATGGGTACAATACAGTACGGCTCAATACACACAATTGTTAAGGGGATGCAGACCAGAGAAAGACATTTGTCTTGTTTACATCAGGGTCCCCCATTTTCAATTCATAGTGACATTTATGACATACACAACATACATGATGACATCATGACATTTATGGCATAGGGACATACATGACATACAGGTATATAGTACTGTTACATTTGTGACATATACGATATGCAAATATACAGTACTGTTACCCATAGATCCTGACAGAGAGTATATACATATGATGGGGAGGAGACTGTACATTAGGAGGGGGTGGGTGGGTGGGAGAAAAAATATACATACGGTGGGGAGAGAATATATACATACGGTGGGGAGGAGACTGTCTATTAGGAGGGGGTGGGTGGGTTGGACATTTACGGTGGCCAGTTTCTAATTGCAGCCTCCCGTAGGTGCTCTTTAAGAGCGGTTTTGAATGGTGTTTAATGGCACATGGCTCGGAGGACATGCCTTTATTGTTTTCCATACTGTATTGGATATGATGTATTGTGTTTTTCATTGCAAGGTGGGAGGGAGGGAGGTACTCTAGGGATTTTTATGACTGTATTCTTGTTTCTTTGTTTTCTTTGTACTTTTACTGTATAGTAGTCGTAGTAGTAGTAGTCGTTTATTCAGTCATCATCTCACACAATACAATATACACAATCATTTAACAATATTTGATTTTACAGTGACTGAAAAGGTACAGACTGAAGCATAATGCTTATATATGCCTGTCCTATATTCTTAACTAAATTAAGACTCCAAAACAGTATTCTAAAAGAAAATAGCAAAAAACAGTATTATCTTTGTAGTTTTCAAAAATAGCTTTACAAACCATTTTCTTAGAAACCAAAAGCAAATTACTCATTATTAACTGTATATCAGCATGGTTCCACAAGTTAACCCCAATAATAGAAATACACCTCCTTTTAATTCTGTATGACTGTATGACTGTTTTGTACTATTCTTTTACTGGTGAACTACAGATGTAAATGAGTAATGAAGTACTGTACAGTAATGATGTAAATCTGGTGCACCCATCTTCATGTTCACCACAAATTATTAATGTACACTGTCCTTTTCATAAACCAAATAAACATGTGCAAAGTGCCATGTGTCTGCTAGTACCTAGTGACCACCGGTACACTAGCCTGAAAAGGTTCAAAAGTCACCTCAGAGTTCATTTTTACATATGTGTTTAAAGATGGATTAACTAAGATTTAAATGATTGGAAATGTACACGATTTAGTGGTTGAGTCCACAAAGTCTGCATTTAATTCCACGACTAAATTACATGCATATTCGTTCCGTGTAATTGTGTGTGTCTGTGTGGTTGAGTCTACACACTCCTCATTTCAAATCTCCCAAATCTTTTAATTCTATACAGAGCACAGAGGTATCATGCCCATTCCATATCTGACCTTTCTCAGATTCAATTTACATGTTCAGATACAAATACCCTAGTCGGCCAGTGGTGAGAGTACATTCACATTTACATTTAGTCATTTAGCCGACGCTTTTATCCAAAGCGACTTACAAATTCTGTACGACAAGGCAGCAGGAGGGGTACAACTCATTCTCTTTCAGCTGAGTAACAATGTTCATCAAACAGTGTTGAAACTTGGGTGCTGCAGTGTTGAGTGCATAGTATAGAGACATAATATTAGTATAGTAGGTAGATTATTTAGTGGAAAGGTGCATGATAGTAGAAGGTTGTTTTATTTTATTGATTATTTTATTTGTATTTATTTCTTTGAGAGTGCTGGTAAAAGAGAGTACAGTATGTGTGAATGTTTTGTGGTAGAGAAGCTGATTACCACCACTATCACTGGTTACAGGGAGAATCCTGAGTTGTGTCTCTTCTCTGTATCAGTGTGTGTTGGTTGGTGTGCCATGTCCATAGTAGGGTAAAGGTGAGGCTTATTTTTGGCAACGGAGGAAACACTGTGATGTCAGCAGAGTCCGAGTAGTTTGCAGTCATGCTGTTTCCTATGAATTATTGTACTTGAAAATACAGCTTTTTACCATGCTGACAGTTTCCTTTCATCAGGTCTCTATCATTTGCATTTTGGACATAAATGTTTGTGTGCATGCTGCACTGCATGTTTCCTTTGTACTGTGCTTCTCTATTGAACATATAATCCAACGCTATGGACAGACGCTATTTTATTCTTACGACTTTTTCTTTTATCAAGTCTATTTTTTCTTTTCTTTTCGTTATTGTATTTTATTTTGCACAATCTAGGCGTGCATGGCCACCTGCATTTCACTGCATGTCTTGTGTATGTGACAAATAAAACTCTTGAATCTTGAGAAGTCGATGCGATCGAAGGCTTTCGCGTCGTACATCACAAGGTGAACTTGTAAATGCTGGGATTTCATACGATAGAAGGGCTATAGTCATCTGTGGAAAGCCAGAAAAAAAAACACACATCACCATTTGGAGACACAACAATGCCTGCAATTAAAACCAGCAGTCAATATCGGGCTCCCCGTGGTCCCCCCCCCCCACCCCCCCCCCACGCGGGTTAGGTCACGCTAGCCTCGGGTTCAACTCTCGGAGAGATCAGATAAGATCACACTTGGGGTCCAACGCTGTGAGTTTACCCCGAATCCTACCTCACGTGTAGGTTTCCTGCTGCAACGCCTCTTCCTGATGGGGCACAGAGACACAACCTGCTTACGTAAATAAGGCCGGGGGAGAAAAGCACAAGGAGCCAAAGGTGAGCCCCTGTTGCCATATTTCACAGAACGCACCATTGTTTTCCTCCAGACTTATTTCTTGCCATGCAAAGTAGTTTCCGCTCCTGCGATTGCCTTGCGCTGATAAATGTGTGTCTTAACAACAGAAACTGACAACTGTTTGGCGGGCAGGTGCGCTTAAGACGCGGACGGCGAGGCGGGGGAGGCCTCTCTGTGAACGTCGGGGGGCTATTTTGTCTGGCTAGCGTTACAATAATACCGTACGTCAGATTGGTTCATAATCAGACAATGCAATCGTACACAAACAGCTTCTTATCCAAAGACAATTTGAGGAGGCCTGAGAGCAGTTGCGTCATTGGTCCTGAGGTCACAATGCCATTTATTCACATGAAGAATTATCCTTCTGTGTGAAAAGGGATTTGCAGTAATTAGCTTGTGTGACAAAACAAGCCCAACCTACTGACATGACCAGCCGACTAGGAATCCCATGGCTGCAAGGAGCCCCTTAAAAAAGATGGCAAAAATAATGTTGAAAATGTTTGTAAATATAATAACAAACGACTGATTCTCAGTGAGTGCACCAACACTGTGATGATAGAAAGTGATTTTTGGGGGGCTTTTTCTCCCATCCCCCAATTTATGCCAATTCCCACCTGGTCGTTGCTCTACCCTACGGTCAGTCTGGGGAGGATGTAGACTACCCTACTGTCAGTCTGTGGAGGGTGTCGACTACCCTACTGTCAGTCTGGAGAGGGTGTAGACTACCCTACTGTCGGTCTGGGGAGGGTGTCGACTACCCTACTGTCAGTCTGGGGAGGATGTAGACTGCCCTACTGTCGGTCTGGGGAGGGTGTAGACTACCCTACTGTCGGTCTGGGGAGGGTGTAGACTACCCTACTGTCAGTCTGGGGAGGGTGTAGACTACCCTACTGTCAGTCTGGTAGGGTGTAGACTACCCTACTGACGGTCTGGGGAGGGTGTAGACTACCCTATAGTATACTGTCAGTCTGGGAAGGGTGTAGACTACCCTACTGTCAGTCTGTGGAGGGTGTAGACTACCCTACTGTCAGTCTGGGGAGGGTGTAGACTACTCTGTCAGTCTGGGGAGGGTGTAGACTACTCTACTGTCAGTCTGGGGAGGGTGTAGACTACTCTACAGTCGATCTGGGGAGGGTGTCGACTACCCTACTGTCAGTCTGGGGAGGATGTAGACTGCCCTACTGTCGGTCTGGGGAGGGTGTAGACTACCCTACTGTCGGTCTGGGGAGGGTGTAGACTACCCTACTGTCAGTCTGGGGAGGGTGTAGACTACCCTACTGTCAGTCTGGTAGGGTGTAGACTACCCTACTGACGGTCTGGGGAGGGTGTAGACTACCCTATAGTATACTGTCAGTCTGGGAAGGGTGTAGACTACCCTACTGTCAGTCTGTGGAGGGTGTAGACTACCCTACTGTCAGTCTGGGGAGGGTGTAGACCACTCTGTCAGTCTGGGGAGGGTGTAGACTACTCTACTGTCAGTCTGGGGAGGGTGTAGACTACCCTACTGTCGGTCTGGGGAGGGTGTAGACTACTCTACTGTCAGTCTGGGGAGGGTGTAGACTACCCTACTGTCAGTCTGGGAAGGGTGTAGACTACCCTACTGTCGGTCTGGGGAGGGTGTAGACTACCCTGTGGAGGGTGTAGACTACCCTGCTGTCCATCTGGGGAGGGTGTCGACTACCCTACTGTCAGTCTGGGGAGGGTGTAGACCACCCTACTGTCAGTCTGGGGAGGGTGTAGACTACCCTACTGTCGGTATGAGGGCCGACGGTTCACTCTACTGGTTAAAGTTGCTTACTCGTGAGTAGTACGTTCATTGATAAAGACAAATAATGTCCACAGCCGCTCCGGTGTAAAACAAAGATATCCAAATGGTTTATTTCTCTTCCACAGCGAAGTCTTTCTTTACAGAAGTGATCCTAAAGCTATTTTCCTAAACTAAAACTTGTGGCTGTTTACTGCCACGAAATATTCACGTCACTACTACAAGGTAAGAAAACTGTATTTTCCCAGTCTCCAAAATCACCGCCAACTCGACACATGACAAAATTCCTCCACACCTGAAAGCCGTAAAACTCAACTTGCCGCTTCTTTCCACAGCAAAACGGTAGGCAAGGCACCCTGGTCTAAAAATGCAGGCTTCAATCTATGTTGTTTAGTATATCTGTTCAGTACTGTTCAGTACTGTTTCAAGATGCACAATGAGCTCTTCTTTCTTTTTTCTTTATATTTTCCGGCAGTGTAGCGTATTATGGCGTATTACTGCCCTCCTCAGTTCTATACTACGCCCAGAATAATAATAATAATAATAATAATAATAATAATAATAATAATAATAATAATAATAATAATAATAATAATAATAATAATAATAATAATAATAATAATAATAATAATAATAATAATAACAAAAATTACATTATATCCTCTGATACAACTCTGACTCGTGCAGAAATGTCATCACTGCCTCTGTGATCAGCTGGTGGTTCTCATTATTCAGGCCAAAGAAAGATTTTAGAGAGAAAGAAGAAACTCCCAATTCTGATAACCTTTTATAAAAGATTTCCCTTTCTTTCCTATACCTGTCACATTCTAGGAAAGCATGCTTGACAGTTTCAGGCTCTCCACATTCACACCGCCCATCTGGATGTTTTCCCACAATGCTTAAAGGGGAACTCCAACATTTTGGGAAATTAGCTTATTTAACATCTTCCCTGGAGTTAGACAAGAAGATACATACCTTTTTTGTCTCTGTGCGTGCATTTTAGCTTTGGGAATAGACGCTCCGTTAGCATAGCTTAGCTTCATCACTGGAAGTGAGGCAGGACAGTAGCCTTACAGTGCCTTACAGTGTATTGCAAGGTCTGACATTGACCAAATTTGATATGCATGACCTTGGTGGGCTCTAGGTCAACTCCTGAAAAGTGGGTCTATGTCTGACCTTGCAATCAAAAGTTAGGGGGCGCACTGAAATTATGGCAAGGGTTCTTAGCCCCCTAACTTTTGATTGCAAAGTCTGACATTGACCCCCTTTTCAGGAGTTGACCTAGAGCCCACCAAGGTCATGCATATCAAGTTTGGTCAATGTCAGACCTTGCAATACACTGTAAGGCACTGTAAGGCTACTGTCCTGCCTCACTTCCAGTGATGAAGCTAAGCTATGCTAACGGAGCGTCTATTCCCAAAGCTAAAATGCACGCACAGAGACAAAAAAGGTATGTATCTTCTTGTCTAACTCCAGGGAAGATGTTAAATAAGCTAATTTCCCAAAATGTTGGAGTTCCCCTTTAAGGTACTGTTCAACCCACAATGTCCCAGCCTCAATCTACACATCTTGACCCTATCGCTCCTAGACCCATATCCAGCCACGTTGATTTTGACCCGAGGCTGCAGAGACAAATAGTGCCTCCCCTTGGTCCCCCTTTCCCACTCAGCCTGCCACTCAGCCTCAACTCCTTTCTTAATCTTCTCTCTGAGTTCAACTCTTCCCATTGAAATGCTTATCTCTTCTTCCCTTCCCAGGCTCTGTTTGGCAAGGGAATCAGCCATTCCCTCAATCCCAGTATGCCCCGGAACCCAGCGAAACTCCACTGAACAGCCTGCCTTCTACATTTACATTTTTTTACATTTAGTCATTTAGCTGACGCTTTTATCCAAAGCGACTTACAAGTTCTGTACGACAAGCCATCAGGAAGGGCACAACTCTATCAGCTGAGCAACAATGTTCATCAAAGTGTTGAGTGCTACAGTGTAGGTTAGTTTATTAGGACAAGTGCATGACAGTACGGTTAGTTAGGGTTAGATTTTTTTTTTATTGTTTTTTTTTAAATTCAGATAATGGCTGAAGAAGTGCGTCTTTAGTCGACGGCGAAAGATTGGACGTGATTCGGCTGTCCTAACTGGGGTGGGTAGTTCATTCCACCATTGTGGGGCAAGGACTGAGAATAGGCGACTTCTCTTTGATGACCCTCCCGGAGCTTGGATAGGAGTAGGTCTGAGGCGGCCAGAAGATGCAGAGCGTAGGGGTCTTGAGGGTGTGTAGTTAGAGACCATTGACCGGAGGTAGGCGGGAGCGGTTCCCTTTGCCGCACGGTATGCTAGGTCGAGGGCCTTGAAGCGGATTCGTGCAGCAATGGGGAGCCAGTGCAGGTCCCTAAGAAGTGGGGTGACATGGGCCGACTTCGGTAGGTTTGAGATCAGGCGGGCCGCTGCGTTCTGAATGAGTTGAAGAGGCTTAGTGGCAGTGGCCGGGAGGCCAGCGAGCAGTGCATTGCAGTAGTCGAGGCGGGAGATGACTGTTGATTGGACGAGGAGTTTGGTGGCTTCTTTTGTCAGGAAGGGGCGGATCCTTCTGACGTTGCTCAGGAGGAATCGGCAGGTTCTGGTCGTCGCTGCGATGTGAGCAGAGAAGTTCAACTGGTCGTCGAGGACAACACCAAGGTTCTTGGCGGTCGGGGACGCAGTCACAGCTGCATTCTCGACTGTGATTGAAAGGTCGGTTAGGGGGGAGGATTTGGCCGGCAGGTGGAGCAATTCTGTTTTGCTTAGGTTCAGTTTGAGGTGGTTGGACGTCATCCAGGCTGAGATGTCGGACAGACAGGCCGAGATCCGCTCAGAGACGTGGATATCTGAGGGAGGGAAGGAGAGGAAGAGTTGAGTATCGTCGGCATAACAATGGTAGGAGAAGCCATGAGACGTGATAATGTTACCCAGTGATTTAGTGTAGAGGGAGAAGAGAAGGGGTCCTAAAACCGAGCCCTGGGGGACACCCGTCCGCAGGGGGCGGGTGGCCGACAGGGTCCCTCTCCATGACACTTGGTAGGAGCGGTCATTGAGGTATGATGACAGCCATGTCAGCGCAGAGCCAGCCACTCCCATTCCTGCGAGGGCCGCAAGGAGGATCTGGTGGTTGACTGTGTCGAAGGCTGCAGATAGATCTAGGAGAATCAGGACAGAGGAGAGGCCTTTCGCTTTTGCTAAGTGAAGTGCCTCTGTGACCGCAATGAGGGCTGTCTCTGTGGAGTGACCAGTCCTGAAGCCTGACTGATTAGGGTCTAGGAGGTCATTCTGTAAGAGATAAGCAGTAAGTTGGTTGGATACAGCACGTTCAAGTGTTTTAGAAAGGAAGGAGAGAAGAGAGACAGGACGGTAGTTGCCTATGACGGTAGGGTTCAGGGTTGGTTTTTTTATGAGCGGCGTGACTCTGGCTTGTTTTAGGGAGGTGGGGACCACCCCCGAGTTGAGTGAGGAGTTGATGGTTGCAGTTAGGAATGGGAGGATGTCTGGTGCTATGGTCTGGAGGAGTGGGGAGGGTAGCTGGTCCAGCTGGCAAGTAGTCGGACGGTTCGACGTTACCAGTGTCAGGGTCTCTGCTTCTGTAATGGGAGAGAAAGATGACAGAGTGAAGGATGAGGTTCTCGATTCAGCATTTGGAATGGGTGGGAGTTGGGAGAAGGAACTGCGGATGTTCTCCACTTTTTCCTCAAAGAAGATCGCAAAGTCTTCGGCAGAGAAAGATGAGGGAGGGGGGGGTGGGGGGGGAGTGAGGAGGGAGGACATGGTAGCATGCAGTTTGCGAAGATTCTTGGCAGAGGCCTCGATCCTATGGTGGAAGAAAGAAGCTTTGGCATTAGTGATGGTTTTGGAGAATGTTAACAAGAGGTTGTGATATGTGTCGATGTCAGCAGTGAGGCGTGACTTTCTATACTTCCTTTCAGCTGCTCTCAGGACCTGTCTTTGTTCTCTCACTGGATATGTCAGCCATGGACTGGGTGGGGAACGGCGGGCAGGTTTCTCAACGAGGGGACAGAGCTTGTTGAAGGAGGTTGCAAGGGCTGAAAGGAGGGTGGAGGTTGCCATCTCTGTGGAGAGAGCAGAGAAGGTGTCACTCAAAGGTAGAGCGGATAGTATGTCAGAGGAGAGGGTGGAGGGGGATAGGGAGGGCAGGTTGCGTCTGAGTGAGACTGTTTGAGTTGGGGTGAAGACCTTTCGGTTAAGCATGAGAGTTAGTGAGAAGGATATGAAGGAATGGTCAGATACATGTAGGGGAGTTACCGTGGTGTTAATGCTGGAGTTACGGGAAAATATGAGATCCAAGGAGTTGCCTGCTTTGTGGGTGGGAGGCATGGCAGTGGGAGTCAGGTCAAACGATTGTAGGAGGGAGACTACTATGACTGACTGAGATGAGTCAGGCAGGTTGAAGTCGCCCAATAGAAGGAGAGGGGTACCATCTTCCGGTAAGGAGCTAAGAAGCATGTCCAGCTCATCTGTGAAGTGATCGAGTGTACCTGGAGGGCGGTAGAGTGTAACAATGGTGAGATTGAAAGGATTAGAGACAGATACTGCATGATATTCGAGAGAGGAGAGTGACAGTTCTGGGAGTGGTGTTACGTTTGTAGCCCATGAAGGAGATGTCATGAGGCCAGTGCCTCCACCCCGTCTGGAAGGTCGAGGTGTGTGAGTGAAGTTATAGTTTGTAGATAATGCTGCAGGTGTTGATGAGTTATTGGGGGTTATCCAGGTCTCAGTTAGAGCCAGGAGCTGCAGATTTAGACTATGGGCGTAGGCAGTAATGAAGTCAGCTTTCTTGACTGCTGATTGACAATTCCATAAGCCTCCCCGTACTGTGACAGGTGTATTAGTGGCTGTAGGAGGGTAGGAGAGATTAGCCGGGTTGCTAGCAAACTGCCGTGGGTGGGTTAAATCTGTTCTAGAGGAGCAGATTGTGGATATAGGTATGAGACACATTGTCTTGTCAAGAGTGGCAGGGAGGAAGTAGAGAAATAGCAGAGTGGGAGGGAAAGGGAGATTTTTCAGAGTGGAGTGTAAGATAGGACTAGGGTGTACTTAGCACTAGGTGGATCGGTGGATCCCTCGGCGGATAACTCCAGGAAAACTCCTCCTCTTTGTCCCTCTTCGTTTCTCGACGCTTCGCTGACGCTACACCAGCAAGCCTTTAAATCTCTATCACTAATTAGTGCTGTCTTAACACCTGGCCCTTAATGGGGGCACTTAACAAAACAAAATGGCCGTTTTAAACACGCCCCTTTAATCAAGTCAGCTGGTTCCTCACTTTTAAGATTCACTAATAAACTTAAAATGGCTTACCCTAGTTTTCAGTATAAAGCAATGTTTCTCAGTGAGTGTGTCCTGTCCTTCCTTAACAGAGCTCAGTACAGAGTGATTTCAACACAGTCTGGACCTCTGCTTTTAAACAGGGCAGGCTCTTAATGGCTCACTCAGCAAATCAGTTGCTACTAGTAAACAGGAAACAGTCCCTTAATGGGGGCACTTAACTAAACAAAATGGCCGTTTTAAACACGCCCCTTTAATCAAGTCAGCTGGTTCCTCACTTTTAAGATTCACTAATAAACTTAAAATGGCTTACCCTAGTTTTCAGTATAAAGCAATGTTTCTCAGTGAGTGTGTCCTGTCCTTCCTCAATCCTTCCTCAATCCTATATAAAACTAATATTATTTCCTGAATGAGATCAGGCCGAGCTTTGGACCTATACTGTACCTGCACTCACAGCCATCAGTGCAGCAGCCGAGTTGGAACATATAATCACCTGGCTTGGTCCCACTTCCTCCACCCACCACAATGCCCAGAGAATGGCCAGTAATTCTGTTACAAATACAGAGCTGCCGTCAGAGATTCTCTGTCCCTTACCGATCCCTAACTGAGGCACACACCACCCAAATCCTGCCTTCCCACTCTCTGGATCCACAGTGCCATCAGTATAAACCTCCAGAGACCCTGAGGCTAAAAGGAAGTTCTCTATTTCTCCCACAATCTCGCCCATGTCATTCTCCATCAAAAACCTAAATTCAATATCTCGATCAGGAACTAGCCAAAATGGCACTGACAGCCAGCGAGTGTGCTCCGCAACCCTTACCTGATGTAACCTCAACTTCCTGGCCCACTGCTCAACACTGGACAAAAAGGGCTTATACTTATCCCCATCTCCTGCCCCTGAAAGTAAACACCTAGCTGGGAAGGTCAGACTGGTCCCACTTAATTTTGCCCAGTACTGTAGCCCTAACTTTATTCTCCTCAGGCTTAAGGGCAATTCCCCCATTTCCACTAATAATGCTGGAGTTGGGGTGGTCTTAAAAGCTCCACAACAGATTTGCAGAGCCTTGCACTGTAGCACATCCAGCTTTCCTAAATTTGACTTGGCAGCAGAACCGTACACAAAACAGCCATAATCAATTACTGACCTGATCATCGCCTGATATATCATGCACATGGTCTCTCTATCCGCCCCCCACCCACTCCCAGCCAAGCTTCTCAGCACATTCACTATTCTTTCACACTTTGCCAGGGTTTTCTCTATATGAACAGCCCAATTCATTCCTTCATCAAACCAAACTCCCAAAAATGTAAACACCTTCACTTTCTCTAGGGGAGACCCATACATGACCAGCCCACCTCTAGGCGACTTCCTTTTAAAACCGAAAATCATATAATTAGACTTAGAGGCTGAGATTTAAAAACCCCACTTGTCTCCCCATTCCTCTACATCCCTCAGAGCTCTTTGAACATGCTTTAAACAGTACTCAACATTCCTCCCTCTTTTCCAAATGGCCCCATCATCTGCAAATAAAGACAACCCAAACCCTCTTCCAATTTGACTGAAAATGTCATTAATCATAACATCGAAGAGGACCGGACTAATCACACTTCCTTGCGGGTGCCATTATCTATTTTTACCGTTTTTGAGGTTTGCCCCCCCCCCCCCCCACACGTACTTGAATCGTCCTGTCTAATAAGAAATCCTTTATCCAATTAAACATTCTCCCTCTAACTCCTAAATCATACAATTTCAAAAGCAACCCCTCTTTCCACAAAGAATCATATGCCTTCTCAATATCTAAAAATACACTTATCACTACTTCCTTATTTTCAAATGCCTTTCTAATGTCCTGATCTAGAACGGCTACTGATTCCATTGTAGACCTGCCATTTCTAAACCCATTCTGAAATCCAACATAAAGATCCTTACTTCCTAAAAAGTAAACTAATCTATTAGTAATCATCCTTTCCATAATTTTACATAATACAGATGTCAGAGCTATGGGTCGATATGATCCTGGGTCAGACGCAACTTTACCTGGCTTCAAAATAGTAATGATGACGGCATGCTTCCTCTGGCAAGCAGCCTTCTAACCACACATTATTAAACAGACACAGTATTTCTGGGATGTCCGATATTATCGGCCTACCGATATTATCAGCCGTTATTGGCATAAAAATGTGATATCGGAAAATATCGGTATCGGCTTTAAAAAGAAAAAAATACTTTTTTCTTTTTTTTTTACATTTATTTAACCTTTATTTACCCAGGCAAGCAAGTAAGAACAAATTATTATTTTATTTATTGTCAAAGTATGCATAATGTGTTAATTACACGACAAGAGATATGTAATGTTAATTACCTGAAATTATTCAGTTTTTTGGGGGGGGGGAACCCTGCATATATCGGTATCGGTTGATATCGGTATCGGAAATTAAGAGTTGGACAATATCGGTATATCGGTATCGGTAAAAAAGCCAATATCGAGCATCCCTATCATCCAAATTCTTAAATAATTCATAAGATAATATATCTCAATGGGCTCTTCTTCTTCTTCTTCTTCTTTATATTTTCCGGCAGTGTAAACGCAACATGGCGTATTACTGCCCTCCTCAGTTCTTATACTACACCCACAATTCTCCCTCTGATCCTCTTCTTCTTCTTGTGAATTTCCGGCAGTCTAGACACCTTTCGGCGTATTGCTGCCTAACTACAATCTAGCTTACACTCTTCTTCTTCTTCTTCTTCTTCTTCTTCTTCTTCTTCTTCTTCTTCTTCTTCTTCTTCTTCTTCTCATCTTCAAAACACATTACTATCGTCTCTGTCTCCTTCTTCTCTGCTCCTCTTGTCTGTCTCCTTCTTCTCTGCTCCTCTTGTCATACAATCACAATCCAAACATCATCTCATCTCTCGAAGTGCCCCCTCTTCTCTCTGTCCTCTCCTCAATCAATCTATCATCTCAATCAATCATAAATCAGAGAATTGTTGAATATATATAGATAAACAAATGTTCTAGAATGTTTGATTATGACATCATACTGTGACATCACAAATGTTCTAGAATGTTTGATTATGACATCATACTGTGACATCACAAATTTTCTAGAATGTTCTATTATGACAAATAAGACGGTTCAATGACTATCTAAATCCAATCAATATTCCTAATGCCGTTTCAATGTAAGGTTATAAAAATAAACATATAAACATTCATATAATACAATAACCTAAATATACAGCTAAGCCCCATTGTATTCTAAAATGTAGACTTTAACTCTTTCAGTGCCACTCACGAGATTTCTCGTGTTTTTTTATAGGTGGTTGCTAGCCACTCACGAGATTTCTCTGAATTTTTTTTTTATTTATTTTTTTGTGATCTGAAAAATTATTGCATCACCCGAGCCTACCTGAGTATTGCCGAGCTGCGCCGGTGATCACTGTGGAAAAAAGCGCCCCCTGTCGTCTCCCAGATGACATAAGTGATTTTGGAATGGACTCAATGAAAATGAATGGGGAAAAAAATCCGGTACTCCACATTTTCCAGTTCACTGATCCAGCCGGGGTTACTAGAGTTCATTCTGGAGCCTCAGATCCCCGCGGATCATGGAGATCCACTGTGTCGCGTTGGATCCATACACGTATCGATTTTTTCGAATGGTGATCAGGAATTGGAATATACCAGTTGGATACCATCTGATGTCAGGTAAGGACTCTATGTTATCAGTGGTAGGATAATCAGAGTAAGTTTGATGAAGTTATAAGCTGTTTTGTGAAATGTCTTCTTTCGGTTTCAATGTAAAACTCCGAGAGGAAATCAACGAGGCGATTATCCGCGCGCGGCCGTAATGTGCGTGCGTGCACGTATAATATTGATCATCTAGCGTTTATTTGAAAACGATTCATAAAAAGGCAGACGAATATCAACGTTGTGGAATATTCCACTAAAAGACGATTTTCATAGAATGCTCCAGAATGAGCTGTTTTTTATATCAAAACGGGGGCTTTTCTAACTGCTCTGAAACGGCAACGACGCGATAAAAAAACAATCTGCCTTCACAGCACTGTCTGGAAAATAGTCTTTGATAATGCGATGGGCAGATTAGACACATAGCCATAATTTAAAACATAGATTAGGCGATATTAACGTTAACATTGGCGCGGATGGTGGCATTCAAGCGGTAAAATGGAAAACCAGGCGTGGCACTGAAAGAGTTAACAGTGTAGGCAACTAAGCCAATAGAAATAAGGTATAACTCAAGAGTGCTTTGGCTCCTATACATTTTTTATTTTATAATTTTTTTTGATTATTTATTGTTTTATTCACAATGACATACTTTTTACAAAAACAGCATTAGAAAAAATTTGCATCTGTACCAGTGGAAACGTTATCTGACAGACCTGTGAACTATGTTGGGTAACAGTAAAAATAAACTTCCTCGGTTAAACCACCATGATGCAAATGTTTGTACGATTCTCACAAGATGTTTTCTCGCAAGATTCTGCTCATGCTCAGGATGGTCCGTGTCGTGAATGATCAGACCAGAGCAGTCCTGCCTGAAGAGTAGAGGCTCAATATCTCCTTTGGCTGACCGGTAGATGTTTGGTTTCCTCCATGCAGGTTAGAATCCAGGTGGGTTCGGTGTGAGCACTTAGAAGTCCATGGAGCTGGCAGCCAGGTAGTCCTGGCGTCCAATGTTGACGGTCTGTTTGGTCTGCATGGCCTCCCGCTTGGGACAGTCTGTGATACGATGGCCCAGACCACCACAGAATGTACAGCCTCTCTCTCCTACGACGTCCATCATGGTCTCGTCTCCATTCTGGAGGACCTGGAGGACAGGTGGAACCTTCTGCTTGGCCTCGATCAGCAGGGCCTTCAGATCCATCAGAACCAACTCATCGCAGCCTTTGTTGATGAAGGTTGTGGCAATACCAGTCTTCCCCGATCGTCCGGTTCTTCCAATTCTGTGGACATAGTTCTCGATCTCCTTCGGCATGTCATAATTGACCACATGCTCTATGGCCGGGAAATCCAGACCCTTGGAGGCAATGTCCGTGGCAACTAGAACATCTTTCTTTCCTTCTTTGAACGCTTCAATGGCTCTAGTTCTTTCCTCCTGGTCTTTCCCTCCATGGATCGCCACAGCCTCCACTCCTTTCAGCAGAAGATACTCGTGAATGGCGTCCACGTCCGCCTTCTTCTCTGCAAACATCAATACCGGAGGTGGTGTTTTCTGGAGGCACTCCAGCAGGTACACCATCTTCGCCTCCTCCTTGACGTATTCCACTTCCTGGATGACATCCAAGTTGGCAGCACCAGCCCTGCCCACGTTAATATTGATGGGTTTGACCAGAGCACTCTTGGCAAAGTCCTGGATCTTCTTGGGCATGGTGGCACTGAAGAGCAGGGTTTGTCTCTGACCCTTGAAATACGAGAAGATGGTCCTGATGTCCTCTTCAAAGCCCATGTCAATCATCCTGTCGGCTTCGTCCAGCGCCAGGTAGCGACAGATGTCCAGACTTACCATCTTCTTCTGCAGCAGGTCCATCAGCCTGCCAGGCGTGGCCACCATCATGTGGACGCCGAGGTTCACCACCTCCATCTGGTCTTTGACAGACATGCCTCCGATGCAGAGAACAGAGCGCAGCTGTGGAGCCCCCTCCTCCTCCAGAAGCTTGCAGTAGTACTCTATGATGCTGTGGGTCTGCCTCGCCAACTCTCTTGATGGACAGATGATGAGTCCATAAGGCCCCTCCCTCTTACAGAAAGGCAGCCGTTTCTCCTGCTCCAGACAGAACATGATGATGGGCAGAGTGAACACCAGGGTCTTTCCTGAACCAGTGAAGGCAATGCCAATCATGTCCCGACCTGAGAGGACGGTAGGGATGCCTTGGATTTGAATGGGCGTGGGGTGAACAATACCTTTCTTTTTCAAACCCTTCATGATTGCTGGTGGAAACTTCATCTCTCTGAAGCTCTTGATGGGCGCCGGGATAAGTTCTCCGTCCACCAGGATGTGGTACTTCTTCCGGACGCGCTTGTGTCTTGCCTCAGGCATGTTCAGGATGTAGCGTGGAGCCTTCCAGCAGGTTTTGATGGGATTGTTGTATATGATTCCTTTGGCCATTTCCTTCACAGACATCAAGGCTCTGCTCTCTGCAACGCTCTCAAGAATCTTCTCCTCCTCCTTCAGCTGTTTCTCCTTGGCCGACTCCTTACGGGCATCTGCCTTCTCCTTGAGGTGCTGGTGCTGGTCCATGAGGCTGACGGTGGAGCGTGGACCTCCCTCGTCCTCATCCCTCTGCTCGCCCTCGTCCTTCTGATCATCATCCACCGCCTTCCCCAGACGCCGCAACATGTCCTGCATCGCTTGATGTTTTTGTATTTTGACGGGAACATATGGTACGTAGTCATCGTCCTCAGATCCTTCTAAGCCAGCCTTTCCATTTTCCCCAGAGGGTCTCTTAGGCATCTTGTTTGAGCAATGCAGGCTTCAATCTATGTTGTTTAGTCTATCAGTACTGTTCAGTACTGTTTCACGATGCACAATGAGGTCTTCAGAGAGAATTGTTGAATATATATATAGATACACAAATGTTCTAGAATGTTCTATTATGACATCATACTGTGACATCACGAATGTTCTAGAATGTTCTATTATGACATCATACTGTGACATCACGAATGTTCTAGAATGTTCTATTATGACATCATACTGTGACATCACGAATGTTCTAGAATGTTCTATTATGACATCATACTGTGACATCACAAATGTTCTAGAATGTACTATTATGACATCATACTGTGACATCACAAATGTTCTAGAATGTTATATTATGACATCATACTGTGACATCAAATGTTCTAGAATGTTATATTATGACATCATACTGTGACATCACAAATGTTCTAGAATGTTCGATTATGACATCATACTGTGACATCACAAATGTTCTAGAATGTTCTATTATGACATCATACTGTGACATCACAAATGTTCTAGAATGTTCGATTATGACATCATACTGTGACATCACAAATGTTCTAGAATGTTCGATTATGACATCATACTGTGACATCACAAATGTTCTAGAATGTTTGATTATGACATCATACTGTGACATCACAAATGTTCTAGAATGTTCTATTATGACATACTGTGACATCACAAATGTTCTAGAATGTTTGATTATGACATCATACTGTGACATCACAGAATTTTCTAGAATGTTTGATTATGACATCATACTGTGACATCACAAATGTTCTAGAATGTTCTATTATGACAAATAAGACGGTTCAATGACTTTATCTAAATCCAATCAATATTCCTAATGCCGTTTCAATGTAAGGTTATAAAAATAAACATATAAACATTCATATAATACAATAACCTAAATATACAGCTAAGCCCCATTGTATTCTGAAATGTAGACGTTAACAGTGTAGGCAACTAAGCCAATAGAAATAGGGTATAACTCATGAGTGCTTTGGCTCCTATAGTCGGTCTGGGAATGGTGTGTAGACTATCCTAGTGTCAGTCTGGGGAGGGTGTAGAGACTATCCTACTGTCGGTCTGGGGAGGGTGTAGACTATCCTACCATTGGTCTAGGGAGGGTGTAGACTACCCTACTGTCAGTCTGGGGAGGGTGTAGAATACCCTACTGTCAGTCTGGGGAGGGTGTAGATACCCTACTGTCAGTCTGGGGAGGGTGTAGACTACCCTACTGTCGGTCTGGGGAGGGTGTAGACTATCCTACCATTGGTCTGGGCCCTGGGATGGTGTAGACTACCCTGGTGTTGGTCCGGGGAGGGTGTAGACTACCCTACTGTCAGTTTGTGGAGGGTGTCGACTACCCTACTGTCGGTCTGGGGAGGGTGTACTACCCTACTGTCAGTCTGTGGAGGGTGTCGACTACCCTACTGTCGGTCTGGGGAGGGTGTCGACTACCCTACTGTCAGTCTGGGGAGGGTGTATACTACTACATGCCTCCTCTGATGCATCAGTCGCCAGCCGCTTCTTTTCACCTGACAGCTTCACAGCTTTCATCTAAGTTTCTCTGGGAGATCAGCGTAACGCGCGCAGCGGTTCAGATCCCCTCCCTGCTGAACAGGTGCCACGCCCACGACCGACCAGTAGGAGACGCTATTGCAACAACCAGGACTCATACACTACCGGCTTCCCACCCGCGAAACCCTGACAACTGTTTTTGTAGGGGTGCACTGTCAATGTCCAGTGCTGCTGGAACTCAGCCCAGGTCTCTGCGCTGGTCCACGCCCGCATGGCCCATTCTGAAGCTACTTACTGGCCATTTAAATTGAGCTTATCCCAACCTGAAAACCTTTTGTTGTTGTTGTTGTTGTTGTTGTTGTTGTTGTTGTTGTTGTTGTTGTTGTTGTTGTTGTTGTTATTCTTAGCATTGACTAACTTTTATTTACCCGGGGTAGATCACATATGAACTTTTCTGCTAGATTCGAGAGGTTCAAACAGGTGTACAGCCCTGGCCTATATTTTATCTTATTTCATAATTATATTATATTCTATTGTGCTCAACTTAGTTCATATTTAATTTCTATCTTACTCCACTCCACCTCTTTATTGTATTATCTGTCTGCTAATGTCGCAACCGAAAACGACCAAAGCTAATTCCTTGTATGTGAAAAGTTTACTGCAAATAAAGACCTTTCTGATTCTGATTCTGATTCTGACATTCACACCTGGGAGATGCTACAACCACCGTCCTCTACTGTCTGTCAGTGTCGGTCCACCGGAGACCTTGAGTGCCTTGCTCAAGGGCACCTCAAGGGTGGGCGTTGTTGTTCATGTTCAGTAATATTTGCTGCGCTGTCTTAACCTACAGGAACATTCACATTTACATTTAGTCATTTAGCTGACGCTTTTATCCAAAGCGACTTACAAGTTCTGTACGACGAGTCATCAGGAAGGGCACAACTCTATCAGCTGAGTAACAATGTTCATGAGGAACAACATGAATACATTCTTAACGTGTGCAGCGTTCCCCTCTCAATCGCCGAGTTTGTCTCCGAGGTCATCGGGTTGACGTTTGATAAGTTGTATGTTTGGCACACTGTGTCAAAGGCAAGCGTATCGCCAATATCAGTTCCACCCGGGTTTTCTTCGAGTTTCTCCGACCGTGTTTGGGGTTATCATAATGTTTTTGTTTTGGGTAAGGAGAGTAAAGGTGAGAATGGGAGCCGTTGGCAGAGCCTATGGACTTCCAATACATAATAAATACAAAGCCATTGAGGATGTCCGCTGGTCGTCCCTGTTTTCCATGAAAGATCTGACAGAGCGGTCACTCACTGCAGTTCTCACTCTCTCTTTTTCTTGTTTTTGTTCTATTTTTAGGGGGTTACTGTACTTTTTTCCTGTCGTTGTTTTGCAGCCTCTAGAAAACACGGCCCGTTCGTCGGCGGGAGGAATTAAACACAGGGTTGATGGTCCAATCACACGATTGCTCTGATTCCACCTTCCAAGATGGAAAGTCTGACTCCCCCCGGGGTAACCCCCCTCCCTGCTGTTCCCAACACTTAAATGGAATTGTTTTTCAACTAAATTAGGCTCAGTCTAATTTTAATTATTTATTTCCCAGGGCCTCTTTCTGTCCTCAGATTGAACACAGCGTTTTCGGTGGGCGTAACATACATCACATTTTACATTTATAATTTAGTTCCCTGCCTGGCCCCACTCCTACGTGTAAAAGACCTGCACAAACTGGGCAGTACATTAAGTAGGCAGTGTTCCTGACACGGAAAAGAAAACACAGCTAATCTATTAATCAGAGATAATTTATTGCTTGTATGACATCACAAAGGGCAATCATTCTGAACAGCTTGTTTACTGTTGATAATCTGAAGACTCCCCGGTCAAAGAACAAGGAGGACATCATTTTTTCGCCGGCACCTAAGTAACATTACAGACTGCAAAATCCATATGAAGACTATAGGCAAAACCATAATAACCTGGTTGAATAATTTCCATAATATGTCCCCTTTAAGGTGCTGTAAGTGGTATTTCTTTGTTTAAACAAGTGTTAAATAGCTCTATATTCTGACAGCCATCACTGAAAAAGAGCTCTTTGAGCTCAAGCTTCTTACCTGTTGAAATAAAGGTTAAATTAAAAAAATATGGATATATTTATTCAAGAAATCTTGCCAAGACAGATTTGCTTACTGCACTGGCAGATTATTTTATCAGTTTAAAAGCACATATTTGCTTAAAACTAGTTTTTATTTCTTATTTAGTAGTTTTTTTCAGTGTGGAGTTCTCTCTCCTGATTGGATAAAGTGCATTTTGTGTTTACTGCAGAGGGGAAGGGACTGGGGAGACCCATGTTACTGTCCAGACACTCTGATGGCTGTTGGAATGTAGAGCTATTATTTTCACATGTAGACCAGTTACAAATCAATACCACTTACAGCATCTTTAAGTTCATACAAACTTATCACGAGACACACATTAATGAGGCAATCATTGGTTAATTAATCGGAACATTCAGACATGGTTAACTTCTCAAAAATAACTTTTCAACAAGGATAGGTAATTATTTGGTAATAATGATATTTTAGTGTCAGGTATATGGTCAATTAGAAGAGATGTAATTGTGGGTCCTGTGAGGCCAGTGAGGGTGGTCCCCTCTGAGACGGTGATCATACGGTACACAGTCTGCTGTAGGCCAGTGAGGGTGGTCCCCTCTGAGACGGTGATCATACACAGTCTGCTGTAGGCCAGTGAGGGTGGTCCCCTCTGTGACGGTGATCATACGGTACACAGTCTGCTGTAGGCCAGTGAGGGTGGTCCCCTCTGAGACGGTGATCATACACAGTCTGCTGTAGGCCAGTGAGGGTGGTCCCCTCTGAGACGGTGATCATACACAGTCTGCTGTAGGCCAGTGAGGGTGGTCCCCTCTGTGACGGTGATCACACAGTCTGCTGTAGGGCCGCCAGGTCTACAAGGCTACGGGATGTGCTCACATAAATAAAGACAGGTTTGTATGCAAGCGCGGCCAATGAAGCACTCCCCTGTTTTCTATTCGCTATTATTCAAATGTCAAAACAGTTTACACAAAGGAAAACAAACAACTGTACAGGTCTGGCTGTTTACCAGTGGCATTATGCCAGAACAGCCCCGAGCCAGAGTTATTATAGTTATATAATGTATTATTATAGTTATTATAGTTATATCATATTTGATTATAGTTATTGTAGTTATGTAATATATTGTTATATTTATATCATATATGATTATAGTTGTATAATATTTTACTATAGTTATTGCAGTAATATACTATAGTATTATAGTTATTGTAGTTATATCATATTATAGTTATATCATATATTATTATAGTTATATAATACATTATTATAGTTATATAATATATTATAATCCAGAATAGCCCAGAGCCAGGGTTATTATAGTTATATAATATAATAGAACCCTGAACAGCCTTGAGCCAGGGTTATTATAGTTCAATTCAGTTTAGTTTCAGTTAGAGTAGGTTTGCTATAAGTTTAGCTTAATTTTTTTTAGTTTAGTATCAGTGTTAGTTTTAGGTTTTACTTTTTATTATAATATGTGGGGAATTTGTCAGGGGCGAGATTCGAGAGGTTCAGAATAGGTAGGCCTATTGTGTGATACAAACAGAGCACTTTGTGAAGCCAATTGACTCCCAGTCCATCTCAATGAACATGCTGCCTTCCAATGGGGTCGTGTTTACTGTGTTCACGAGAAGAACCACAGTGAACCACTGTGGTTTTCACAACATTGTAAGTGGAAATCTTCTGAACGCGTTCATGAGTTCATGACTTGTTATATGGTGCTGATGTTTAAAAAAGAAATGCTGGAGGCCATGACAGCCCGTCTGGCTGTGGAATTCTTTGTAAATGTTGTCTTTCTTAGTAAATTAATAATATATCTTTGGAAAATGTTTATATTCCCAACAGTCTTTTTCCTCTGTCATTATGACTTTGCATTTAGATAGCTATATCTTTAGTGGCTTCAAAATGCATTGCCCAGTTGCCATGGTGTCCTCACAACCAGCGTGAAAACTATACCATCGTTTTCAAGGGAGCTAAAATTTTTTGACTTGGGACACACACGCACGCACGCACGCACGCACGCACGCACGCACGCACGCACGCACGCACGCACGCACGCACGCACGCACACACACACACACACAGCATAATTAAAAACACAAATGCAAGGGCTAATGTTGTGAAGGATCAGATTAAACCGAATATATATGTTTATTTATATATATATATTTAAATAGTATTTGTATATCGTTTGATATCCCCTGTATATTCCTTGTACAATATGCACTGAATATCCCTTTAGTCTACTAAACAGCCCATAATAGTTTCATTCTACCATTGGACGAGAACCTGGCGCCAGCAGCCATACCCCTAGGTTCAAGTTCAATCGTGCCGCCCAACATGTCGTGGCAAGCCCGGTTCCGCGTAGGAATACGTCTGGCGAAATACGAATGGTACTATTTGTTCACAGCGCATATATATATGGCGCAAGTAAAGTAGAACTTTCTTTTTAGTCCAGTTCTTTACCCTCCAACCGAGTAACAGACGCGAAGCCTCACCCACGACGCACGTGTGGTGCAGTAAGGCCTACTTGGCCTCAGAATAGGCATTGAGATATCGTGTGGATTAATAGTTGAATAGTCATAGTTTGGCACTATACCGTCGAGTTGGACGTATTCTATTAAGCTAATAATAGTCTATTTATGTATGGTGCATCGTTCGGTTAGAGTTATAAAGTTATCAGTACCCCCATCGTTCCTGACGTTATCTGGAGTCTTAACCAGGCTGGGCAGACCACTAGTGGTGCTTGCATCCGAGGAGCTCCGGGCCAGGGCGACTGGACCTGTATATTGGATTACTCTACCCGGACGACGGCGAGCCTTCCATGGCTTGGATTATGCTTTGGGTGCTTTGATTATTCCATGGATAACGGCCAACACTGCGGAGTGTTGGAACTACCCCCCGGAGAGGAGCAAGGTGAGACGGCGCTCTACACCAGTGAGGTCGCCTCACGTCTCTCCGTTGTGGACCGGCAGCTACCGTCCACTAGAGGGTCCAGCTGTATTCGTCTGTGGACCGAGGTTCTGTGGGCACCGTGTTCAAGACTTTGAATTCTCCCAAGAAATCGTCGGCCAGATGGGATACCGCCAGCGGCTTCTCTAACCCCCCCCTCCTACTGTCTTACAACCAGCGGGACACCCCCCCCCCCCCTTAGTGTATCCAGCTATAATCATTTAAGTACCATCGCTATAGTTTCCTAAAGAAACAGGTTGTATACTTACTCCCTGCGTAACCAGAGATTGGACATTCAATGTTGATTTACCTACGAATACTCATTTGCCATACAAGTGCATTTCAAATCATAAGTGTAAACAAGTGAACGTTGTATATACCTTTTGCTATATTAAATATTCGATTTGTACATTTGTGTGGACTTCGTTTCATCAGGTGGGAAAGTGTTCATCATATTTATATCATGTACTGGATGGCCAGAAGTTAAAGTACAAGAGGTAGTGGTTTAATATTACCATACTTAACAATACAGTCAGGGAATTGTACCCCTCAGTTACAATTGGTCCTTCGAGCCGGAGGGTAACTAGTGTAATATTAATATAGTGTTATTAATATTGAAATGGCCTATGATGAACACTCCACGAAACGGTCCTCCTAACCTAGAACGCCCGCGGCGCAGACGACAGCCACCTCAGTACTTAGAGGATTACACTGTCAGTCAACTACCTAGCCTTCGACAAACGGTAAACGCGGTAAAAGTAGAAAGTAAAATTATGTCTGACCTTAACGACCAGGTTTCCCCGACCACAGAGGCCCTAGTAGGTTCTAATGTAACTGACCAAGCTCACGGTGGGGACCAGGAGGGAGCTGACATGCCTTTACCCCCCGCCACTACCGAAGAAGTAGTCCCCGATCAGCCCCGGGAGGAAGACAACCCTACAGAGAGAGAACTCTGCACGGAAGAAGAGGAGGAGAGCGCCGAGGAAATAGAGCTCCAGGACTCCCCAACGAGTACACCCAGGAGCGGCTCACCCAGGAGCGGCTCACCTCCACAACCGCCTTCCCCCAGCGAAGCGGAGAGGATGCTACAACAGGCGTTCCTCGTCAGCCTGACAGCCTCTACCGAACGCGATCGACTCCAAGCACAGACGCTTAGCGAGCGTGAACATTTTACTATTGAAAGAGAATGCCTCCAAGCGCAGCAACGGAGCGAAGAAGAGCGCACACGCCTGGAGATGAGACGCCTTCAGACGGAAGAGAATATGGCAAGAGACCGGGCCGACGCCCAGCGCGCCGCTGCCGGTGCCCAAAGAGAAGCAGATCTCACCAAGCGCGAAGTCGAGCGCGACAAGCTACAAGCGCAGCTAATGGAGCAGCTGATCCGCAAGGCAACACCCTCTCCCTCCGCCAGGGGTTCAAGGAACTCGTCGAGACAACAGTCAAGGGCAGCGTCTCCTAACCGAGCAAGCGACCCTGAACTTGACCAACAGACCGAGCCTATACCCCCCGCAGACCCCCTTCCCAGACCGGTCCAAGCGAGACCCAGCTACAAGGAAGGAGCGGCATACACTGCGGAGAAGCTAAATAAACGATTACAGGATCTGGAAGACCTGATAGAGGAAGAAGAGGGAGAGGAGGAGAACCAAGCCCGACGACAGCACAGTACTCCACCGGACCAGGAGGTCCAGTACAGCCCAGGCTATACCCCCGCGGCGCTGCGCTACAGACCCCCGACTCTATTCACGGGTGAGCACGACGCACGACCAGCCCCGAGGAATAGCACCTGGACCAGCGGGCCATGGTACCCTGTCAGTACCAGCCCACAGAGAGGCGCAAGAGGGGACTCGCCTAGGAGGTCTCTCCCCCAACGCTCGCCGATGTATCAGCCATCCACGGCGTCATACATTGCCACGCCGTCGTTTCCAGACTTCGCCTATGAGAGTCGAGCACAGTACACGGAGCTCCGGATGTGCTTAGAGACAATGATGGTGGATGTCGCTGATGAACGCCACAAGTATGCAATATTACTGAAGCACCTGAAAGTACCGCGAGCGCACAATATAGCGCTGGCCTATGCTACCTCTTCGACCCCATACACAGCGGCCCTAGCCGCGCTGGACCAGAGATATGGACGTATATGGGATTACGTAATCCAAGAGATAAGGCATATTGATCGCCTACCCCCAGCAACAGACAATCGCTCATTAGACGACCTGTCAATCAAAGTGCAGTCCCTGGTAGGGATGCTGGGAGCGCAACGGGAAAAGGGCATGCATGAGCTATACGCCAACTCTAACGTCGAGAGGATTTTGGAGAAGCTGCCACCCGCAAGACAAGAGCGTTTTAGGCGGCAGAGAGACTACCGGGATCCCAACGGCCCGAGCCATCCCTCCTTGATCTAGCCGACTTCCTGGCGAGAGAAGTCAGCAGCTTACGACTGGATACGTTCGGGCGGAGCACGCCAAGCTCCAGAGAGGGACCCAGGAGAATAAATGATGGAAGAAGATCGGTGACTGTCATGCACCAATCAGAGTCAGTACCGAGCAGTAAGAGTCACAGCACCCCCTCGAGAAAAGAGAAGTGGAAGATAGCGTGTCCCTACTGTGAGAAAGAACACTGGCTGTCACAATGTGACCTATTCACAAAGATGAATGCAGAAGAAGTGAGTCAATGGATAAAGTCCAACAGGCGCTGTTACCGATGTGCGTGACCACACATGGCAGCCGAATGCCGCCTAAAGAAAAGGTGCAGTCGGTGCGACGGAGCCCATCTAGATATACTACACGAAAGTAACAGAAGACGGCCTTCACCTGCACCATCGAGCGGCACCAAGGCAAGTGTTATGTACATTGACCCCGCCAGCAGCAGCGGCGCCCAAGTGCTCTTAAAGGTAGTCCGTGTGACATTGAGCTACCAAGATAAAGTCATGGACACTTACGCCGTCCTTGATGACGGGTCAGAGAAGACCCTTCTGCTCGCGTCCGCTGCGGCCCAGCTGGGACTGCGGGGGAGCAAGAACGAAATGACGATTCGGACAATAAGAAGAGATTTAAAGACGATAAAGGGCGAGAATGTCTCCTTCACTATCGCAGCAAACGGGCAGCCAGAGCGACGGTATAAGATTACAAATGCTTTCACCAGCCAAGAAATAGGACTATCGCAGTACACCTACCCTATCGCCAAGTTGATGGATAAATATGTGCACCTGCGACAACTACCTATCCCGCTCATAGACGGCGCTACCCCGACCCTGCTGATAGGCTCCGACCATGCAGAACTCATAGTCCCGATTGACCGGGTCCATACAGGACCCCGAGGCTGTCCTGCAGCAGTCGAGACCCGCCTAGGGTGGACCCTACAAGGCCCCCTCGCTAAATCTCTCAACCGAACAGCAGCCACTAGCTGCCTCCACTCCAGAACGACAGAAGAAGACACCACTCTCCTGCAGCATGTCGAGAGGCTATGGACACTAGAGACAATGCCCTTTCAGAACGAAAAGAAAGATATTCGTTCTAAAGAAGACATTTACGCCATCAACCTACTCGAGCAAGGGACAAAGAGAGTCACAGTCGGCGGAGTGATGAGATACGCAACTCCACTCCTGAGGCGAGAGGGAATGCCCACCTTTCACGCAAAGAAAGACGCCACGGAGCGCTATCTATTGAACACAGAGCGGCGCCTAGCCAAAGACCCCGCTCAAGAGCGTGTGTACCGCGCTGAGATTGAGAAGCTAATCACAGCGGGACACGTGACAAAGATTGACATTAAAGAGGCCGATCAGACGACCGAATCATGGTACGTGCCGCATCACAAGGTCCACCACAACGGCAAGGATCGCATTGTGTTTAACTGCAGCTACCAGATCGGATCCCAAAATCTGAATAAAGAGCTCTTGCCCGGCCCCACACTCGGCCCCTCCCTACTAGGCGTGCTGCTGCGCTTCCGCCAGGACAAGGTGGCTATCAGCGGGGATATCAAAGGGATGTTCCTGCAGGTGAGACTAGTAGAGGAGGACAAGCCCCTGCTGCGGTTCCTATGGAGAGAGAGGATCGGAGATGAGAACCCAGCCATCTACCAGTGGGAAGTACTCCCCTTCGGAACCACATGCAGCCCGTGCTGTGCTACATTTGCACTACAGAAACACGTCGCAGAGGACCCAACAGCAGATGAAGAGGTCCGACACAGTGTGAAGAACAGTTTCTACGTGGACAACTGTTTACAAAGCGTTTCGACTCAAGAAGAAGCCGAGGCTCTCCTAATCAAGCTACGCGCCTCCCTGATCAAAGGCGGCTTTGATCTCAGGCAGTGGGCCAGCAGTGACCCGCACGTATTGCGCAGCCTCTCCCCCGCGGACAAGGCTGCCAGCAGCGAGACCTGGATGGCGACCATCCCAGGAGAAGCCCAAGAAATGACACTAGGACTAGTCTGGCGCTTCAAAACAGACTCACTCCACTATAGACACAAACCCTTGACTCCAGAGCAGGGAAGGTCGACGGCGACACCGACCACCAGACGGAGTGTGTACAGAACACTCTTGTGGTCAGATTCCACGACAGTACTCACATGGATCAAGTCTGATTCATGCAGATACAAAGTCTTCGTGGGAGTCAGAGTCACCGAGATTCAAGAGTTAACCGAAGCAGCGAGCTGGCGGTATGTGGACACCAAACACAACCCAGCTGACGTCATCACCCGGGGAATGTCCCTGGATGACCTCACCCGTCGCAACATCTACAGTGACGGACCAGAATTCCTCAAGCTCCCGGAAGGAGAGTGGCCTACGCCCACCCCACGGGAAGCAAGTAACGAGGAGGCTGAGAACAAGAAACCTATGTTCTGTGGACTGAGCACAGTCGCCTCCACAGACCCCAACATAGATGACTGCATTACCCTAGAGAGTGCGCAGCAGAGAACATTCCTGTGGCACCACCCAGAGATTCAGTCCACCACTGACATGTCAGCAGCTGACTACGAAGAAGCAGAACTTCTTCTGCTGCGGCGAGCCCAGAGAGACTCGTTCCCCGATGAGCTAGACTGTCTACAGGGAGGAAAGCCTGTCCCATCAGACAGCAGACTGCTCCACCTGGCACCCGAGAGTGACGCCCATAATCTCATCAGAGTGGGTGGTCGCCTGCGGAGAGCCCCTGATCTACCGGATGACATTAAGTACCCGATAGTCTTGAACAGCCGACACAAGGTCACAGAGCTGATCATAAAGAAATACGACGAGGATGTACACCACGCAGGAGCAGAGAGAGTCTTCGCGGAGATCAGACGTCGCTATTGGATACTTCAAGGAAGAGAAGCGGTGCGACGCTTCCAGCGAACCTGTCTAGACTGCCGAAAGTGGCGTGCGCAGCCCAGCATACCACGGATGGCTGACTTACCCCCCTGTCGCCTCCGACTCGGCGACAAGCCATTCCACTCCACAGGCATGGACTGTTTTGGCCCGTTGTATATAAAGAGAGGAAGAGGAACCGAGAAGCGGTGGGGTATTGTATTCAAATGCATGACCACCAGAGCGATACATATCGAGCTCCTTCCGACCATGAGCACAGACTCATTCCTTATGGCCTTCCGAAGATTCACATCACGGAAAGGAAAACCGTCTACATTGTTGTCTGATCACGGGACAAACTTCAAAGGCGGAGAAAGAGAGCTGAGAGAGAGCTTCCAAGCTATGGGCCCAGAACTTAAGACCCACCTCGCTCCATCCCAGATTGACTTCCAGTTTAATCCCCCGAACGCACCCCACTTCGGTGGAACCTGGGAACGAGAAGTACGTTCTATAAAGACAGCCCTGTACGCCGTGCTTGGGGCCCAGACTGTGGCGGAAGAAGTCCTAATGACAGTCCTCACGGAGATCGAGGGAGTATTGAACTCAAAGCCCCTCGGTTACGTCTCAAGTGATGTAGCAGATGTCGACCCAGTCACCCCCAACACTCTCCTAATGGAGCGGCTGGACCCCGCGCTACCCCAGACAATGTACAGGCCTGAAGAAGCGAACGGCCGAAGAATGTGGAGGTACAGTCAAGTACTAGCTGACAAGTTTTGGAGCAGCTTCCTACTCCACTACCTACCGTCTCTACAGACCCGCCAGAAGTGGGTAAAAGAGAGAGACAATTTGACAGAAGGAACAGTCGTCATGATTATCGACCAGTCACTACCCAGAGCTATGTGGCCGGCTGGCCGCGTAAGCAAAGTGATCACCGGTGCCGATGGCAAGGTCCGAGCAGCTGAAGTACTCGTCCAAGGGCGCACTTACACACGACCCGTGGCGAGGCTAATAGAACTGCCCCGACTCCCAGACACTATCGATGATGACCATGACCCCATGACTTTGTGAGTTGACTGACCCTTACAGCGGACCTTGAGTGGTAGACAGTGCGGTTAATCTGTCTCTGCTTAGCTAATTAGGTGGGACTAATTAGGGGGCGGCTGTTGTGAAGGATCAGATTAAACCGAATATATATGTTTATTTATATATATATATTTAAATAGTATTTGTATATCGTTTGATATCCCCTGTATATTCCTTGTACAATATGCACTGAATATCCCTTTAGTCTACTAAACAGCCCATAATAGTTTCATTCTACCATTGGACGAGAACCTGGCGCCAGCAGCCATACCCCTAGGTTCAAGTTCAATCGTGCCGCCCAACATGTCGTGGCAAGCCCGGTTCCGCGTAGGAATACGTCTGGCGAAATACGAATGGTACTATTTGTTCACAGCGCATATATATATGGCGCAAGTAAAGTAGAACTTTCTTTTTAGTCCAGTTCTTTACCCTCCAACCGAGTAACAGACGCGAAGCCTCACCCACGACGCACGTGTGGTGCAGTAAGGCCTACTTGGCCTCAGAATAGGCATTGAGATATCGTGTGGATTAATAGTTGAATAGTCATAGTTTGGCACTATACCGTCGAGTTGGACGTATTCTATTAAGCTAATAATAGTCTATTTATGTATGGTGCATCGTTCGGTTAGAGTTATAAAGTTATCAGTACCCCCATCGTTCCTGACGTTATCTGGAGTCTTAACCAGGCTGGGCAGACCACTAGTGGTGCTTGCATCCGAGGAGCTCCGGGCCAGGGCGACTGGACCTGTATATTGGATTACTCTACCCGGACGACGGCGAGCCTTCCACGGCTTGGATTATGCTTTGGGTGCTTTGATTATTCCATGGATAACGGCCAACACTGCGGAGTGTTGGAACTACCCCCCGGAGAGGAGCAAGGTGAGACGGCGCTCTACACCAGTGAGGTCGCCTCACGTCTCTCCGTTGTGGACCGGCAGCTACCGTCCACCAGAGGGTCCAGCTGTATTCGTCTGTGGACCGAGGTTCTGTGGGCACCGTGTTCAAGACTTTGAATTCTCCCAAGAAATCGTCGGCCAGATGGGATACCGCCAGCGGCTTCTCTAACCCCCCCCTCCTACTGTCTTACAACCAGCGGGACACCCCCCCCCCCCCTTAGTGTATCCAGCTATAATCATTTAAGTACCATCGCTATAGTTTCCTAAAGAAACAGGTTGTATACTTACTCCCTGCGTAACCAGAGATTGGACATTCAATGTTGATTTACCTACGAATACTCATTTGCCATACAAGTGCATTTCAAATCATAAGTGTAAACAAGTGAACGTTGTATATACCTTTTGCTATATTAAATATTCGATTTGTACATTTGTGTGGACTTCGTTTCATCAGGTGGGAAAGTGTTCATCATATTTATATCATGTACTGGATGGCCAGAAGTTAAAGTACAAGAGGTAGTGGTTTAATATTACCATACTTAACAATACAGTCAGGGAATTGTACCCCTCAGTTACAGCTAAGAAGCAATAAAACCTAGACTATAACACACAAACGCATGAGCTATCCTATAGCAGAAACAGGCCAGGCTGCCTGCAAGGGTTCCAGGCCTCATCAGATGAGTAACATATGTCATGCTGTTAATGGCAATTCGGCACAAGGACTGATGTTTGAGTTGATAAACAGAAAGAAAGATGTATGACTATCACGCCGCCACGCTTGGATGGTGATGGTAGGAATAACATGTAGGTAGATCTTTTTTACAGTGACTTGGTGATGAATTAACTCCATGCATGAATCAGGCGTGGAAATCCCACGAGGGACAGGGGGGACATGCCCCCCCCCCCCCCCCCCCCATCCTGAGAAAAATATGATATGTTCCCCCCCCAATATATCACTGTAAACATAACTATGTAATTCAATAGAATTAATAATACGCAATGAAAGAACGTGTGCTGATTTTAGACACTTAATAGCGAGTTTTTAAGTTTCCAAAGATTGCGACTTAAACTTAAAAGTCTCTTCTATCTTACAAAATAACTCTGTTCCTCAATCATATTACAACGTAGGATGTGTTACAGCACTACTTTTGGTGTCCTCCCCAGGAATTGCTCTTGAGAAAATGTAATGTAATTGTCCCCCCCCAAAGTTGATTGATTTTCACCCCTGGCATGAATCATACATAAACTGAAAGGTGTTGTGTACTTTAACAATACTTTTGCAATAATAAAAAAAAAAAAAAAAAAAAAAAATACTTTAACAAAGACAAAAAGCATATTGTCAATATTTTAGAGACCCTCCCAAAATGTCACAAACCCTGTTTTCAGGGGAGCTCATGTCTTATTACAGTTTGATCTTTCTTAAAATGTGTAAATAAAGTACATAGGAAAAAGGTACATAATGTACGTTATATTATATTTACGTTTTGGATTGGCTTGGTCTAGTGGTGAGTCCCACCACCCTCCCAATCACACTTTCTTTGGGGGGACTTTCGCAGATACCAAACGTAAATATATTACTTATATAACATAATGTACATTATGTACCTTTTTATCTGTGGTCAATTAAGTACTTTATTTGGGTTTTCTGATGAGACTGTGTTGCTTAACACTTTCCACGCCAGACCCGGTGATAGTCGGGTTAACTCACCGAACGTTCAGCGCCAGACCCGAGTATAGTCGGGTTTTGGTCGTTGTTTCTTTTATTCGTTATTTCCATTCATATCCATCCAGGGAGCCTGGTGTTATCACTGGGAATGGGTCTGAGATCGCAAAAGTCCTATACCGCCGCCTGGTGGGTTATGGGCCTGTATTGCACATCATTTGAAACTCTGTATTCGGGTGTGCGTCGATTAAATAGGTCCAGGCAGACTTTTCCTAGTCGGGCATGACGAGCGCTTATAACGCATGATAACGCATGATAACGCATGATAAGAATCAAACACTCCCAATTCATGTTCTTTGGTGGATTATGTTATGGACACGATCAACATCAATACATGGAATGGCGATCAGATAATTGGAATATTCTTTTTGGGGTACATCCTAGTCAAGGTAAGGGCTATATGGTATCAATCTTGCGTTGATCCAATAATTCCTTTATTGCGATCGGACCGTATGTGTGTAATGTACTGTGTAACGTATTCCGTTAGTGACGATCAAAGCATAAAAAAACGACCCCCCCCCCCCACCCTTTCATGCATTCATGATGAAACATAATACCGATAATATAGAGTTGATTTCGAAATAGTAGTGTATACAGGTGAGAAACGGCAAGTTTTTTGTGAAATGCACGTATTGCTGCATAGCGTCGTTTTCTGGGATTAGACAGGATTACTCTAAAAACTATACTCATATTCACCACCACGGTATAAAACGGGAATGTATGGATGAAAAAATTATTTCTTTTTCACAAATTGAACGATACTCGATGTCAAATGGGCAATATTATTATATCCATATCTATAATATATAATATAGTTTTAGCCCTGCAAACACCGCCACATATTCCTATACTTTAAAGCGCTGGCCTTTCAACAGTAACAGTAAACAGCGCCCTCTGGCGCTGAATGAGTTAATAAAAGGAGCCAAGCTCCTTCGTAGCTCCTCCCCAGCTCTCCCCTAGCACCTTCATAGCTCCCTCGTAGCTCCTCCCCAGCTCTCCCCTAGCACCTTCATAGCTCCCTCGTAGCTCCTCCCCAGCTCTCCCCTAGCACCTTCATAGCTCCCTCGTAGCTCCTCCCCAGCTCCCTAGCCCCCCCCCCCCCCCCCCAGCTCTCCTCTAGCTCCCCCTAGCCTCCTAGCTCCCCCCAGCTCTCCTCTAGCTCCCCCTAGCCTCCTAGCTCCCCCCAGCTCCCCCCTAGCCTCCTAGCCCCCCCCCCAGCTCCCCCTAGCCTCCTACTGCAGCTCCCCCAGTTCCCCCTAGCTCACCCCTAGCTCCCTAGCTCACACCTAGCTCACACCTAGCCCCCCCCCCCCCCCCCCAGTTCATGCTTGCTATGTGGACAAATGTAACCAAACTGACAAAAAAGACTAAAACTAAAGCCATTTCTGTACATATTCTTAATTTTTTTTGTTAGTTTTGTAAGTACACAATATAGTTAAAAAAAAAAACATTATCCTAAAGTCTAGTTTTAAATTTCTTTTCAGTTCGTTTTTAGTTTTAGTTAACTATAATAATATTGCCCTGCGCAAATATTTATATGTAATTTTAATACATTTTCATGCTATTTCATCACAGTAACTTGAAAGAATTGGGTATTTTTCTCATAGATAATTAAATGTTCATAAATGGGTATTGTTCAGTGGAAACAATTTGTCATCGTTTTCACAAGTAGTTTCCACCAACAAAGAATTATTAAATATAGATTTGGATGTGGTAAATATACCTTTGTGGGAAGTTATGTAGATACCACTGTGCCTTGATATATGAACGGCTTAGATGTTATCAAGAGTTATTTTGGGTAGAGGGCCCTGGCTTAAACAAAGGTCGCCTCCCTGTAGTGGCCGAGGCCTGAAGGCTATATGATTTAAAAGAGGACATGGACGCTGACAGGGTGGGTTGTCCTCCGGGGTCCAGTCGAGAGGGCAGGACCACATGTCTTCTCCTGGCTAAATTAAGAGCCGTTTGATGGATACGTGGCGATGACATAAATCAGGATATCCCATCAGGAGTGACGGATTGGGACCATTGTTTTGGTTCAAGTGGGCAGCCATCCTGACAGACGGGGAGCTGACGTGTACAGCCGCACATGGGAAAAGACACGAGGTCCTGTTCTGTTGAGTCTTTGCCTCGCCGGGTCGTGTTCGTTTATAGATGTAGTTATGCAATGTGTCGGCCGGGGGTGGGGAGGGGGGGGGGGGGGGGTGGCGCAGCGCTGCCGTGCTACAGTAGCCCTGGAGCCGGTGAGTTGCCTGTGATTTATTATGACCGTGGCCTTATGGAGGGATAATGTAAGCATTGTGCCGCGTCTGGACCCGGTGCTGGATCAAACCTGGCACCGGATCAGACCTGGCCCCGGCTGGGAATGAATTCTTTCCCCCGTTCCTCCTCCCCTCATTTGAATATCTTCAGGTCACTCCAGAGCAAACAAACAAACAACCCCCCCCCCCCCCCCCAAAAATTGAGGAGCCATGAAAAATGATTTGATAGAGTGAACAAAGAGTGGGCCGGTGAACCACTCTTCCGAAAACAAACCGTAGATTGCTGGTGATTATTGGCCAGATGGGTTTTCCAGTACAGGGTTACTTGTGTTGTTAATTAGAGGAAGCAAAGGACTGCTTCCCTGGGACTTCATTGTGATGTCTTGGACGGTTCCCACTTTTAAAGGGAACCTCCGAGGGTTTGGCCCCCACCGCTGCAGTACCTATGCCCTGCGGGAGTCGGAGGAGCTGCTCCGAATACCTGGAAAACAGCCTCCCATACCGTCCACATTTGGCCTACTATTCGATAGGATGTCTGATAGTACTATTAGATGTGCATGTCAATCCGGAAATCACATTGTCGGACTTCAGCCCCGATGCCAACTTCGTGCAATGGTGTTCCTGTCCTGTTCGAGGGAACTTCGTGGAACTTACTACAATATGGGAAACGGCCTGCCTGAGTATTAAAAGGGCAAAGACACTTAACACCTGTTGTTTGTAACTGGTAAATAGATTAAAAATATTATGAGGATCTTTGACCCCAGTTTCTTTATTTTTTTTCAGTCATGTGCTTTCTGTCCTTAGAGTGCTTTTAAGTGTCACCAGTTAACATGCTGATCACTATTAGCCAGGAAGCTACTGTAACATGTGTGTTGTATTCTTGATAAGACAGAAACATAAAGAAACTTGGCTACAGGGTAAACATGCTACATTTTACCTTCAGTTGTGATCTGCAGTGCATCCTATAATCCAAGAATGCCGCAGCGTGCCATATTTCCGGTGGTGTTTGTGTGTGTGTGTGTGCATGCATGCGTGCGTGTGTGTATGTGTGTGTATGTTTGTGTAATATCTCACGTTCTACGGGCCGATTAGCCTGTGCTTGGGTGCAGAAAGTCACAGCCACACAAGGATGTGGGAATATGTTTAATTAATTTCCAGCATTGTCCATTGGCCTACATACAGTTCAGGCCTACAGAGTTTATGGTGCACATTTTTAACACAAGAGGGTCACAACAGCGGCTTCAAATGCTGCCACAGAGACTACTTCTGTTCCCTGCTCTACCCACAATGCCTTGCGCGGAAGTAACGTTATAGGTCTTGTAACGTGAGCTATGTCCTGGAACAGAAAACAAAATATCATAGGGATTCATGAATGGTTGGAACAATAACAGATGTGCTGCAGGGATGCTATCCTTATGAGTAGTAATAATAATAATACACTTTATTTCTATATCACCGTTCATAGAAGAATTGCAGCTCAAAGTGCTTCACAGCAGTACAAAAAAAAAGACAGGGATAAAATGAGCACAAAATTGCCAGATCAAGAGCAATGCATAAAGTGCAGACATAAAATAAGCATAAAATAGATATCAGCAAAATAGACAAAGTCAAGGTATAGGAAAGCCCTTGTTAAGAAGATATGTTTAATTTTGTAATTGGTAATTGCCCTTTAGATATCATTAGATTAGATTAGCACTGTTCATTGGCAAGATATACTGATTAATGTTATGCCAATATAATTGTTCAATATTATAATATGCTCCAACTAGTATACTTACTTAAGTTTACTGGTAATGTTACTGGCCCTTTAAGAGAGCAGGGGATTTCCAATCATTTGAACACGTTTGTCTCAGTCCAGCTGTTTGGTAGTATGCTACGCTACAGTTACCTCTCTTCATTTGGGAAAATTGTGTGTCAATGACAGATGTAAGTATAGTTTTTTTGTTTAATTTGTGCCTATTTAATTTACTGCAACTTACTTAGGAAATATGTTTATATTTAAAAATAATTATGTTGCTGTTGTTTCTCTCTGCTAGTGAGATGCTGTTAGCCATGCCATGCTGATTAGTTGAGTGTTAGCTAGGCTATACAAATATAACTTGTCATTCTGTTACTGTTAGAATTTACCTTTACATTTGGTTTACTGTGCCTATGTCACATACAAAGGTCTATACAGATTATGGAAAATGCTTTACAGATGTGTCAGTTAACCCATAACTGTGTATTTGAACTGGGTTGTTGTGAAACCAACCCGTTCAGCAGGTGCATTTAGTACCGGTCCCGGTAGGAGGAAATAATAAAGACGTTTTCTAAAGTAAATGATGGTTTTTATTGTATCAAAGGGGAACGAAACCCACAACACGAATTGACACACGGGGAGGGGAGAACAAAACAGGGATAACAATAAACACAAACAAGCAAGGTTAATTATATTCCCACACTAATAACCCCATCAAATGGGGGAATTTCAGGGAAACGAGGGGGAACACTGTGTACACATAAGTGATCCAGTGTCACAGTACCACACAAAAATCTATACCGGGAGACCCCCCCAGCAACAACAATACACACACAGCAGGCTACTACCATATACATATGAACCTCACGTTCACATAATTACTTCCACACCACAGTGGAACAAGGCCGACACAATAATCAGTCCATCCTCAATAATGGCAAAGACGGCCACGTGTGGTTGGCTCTCAGGTTTTATCCACCCGCCCCTTAATGAGTGATTGCCCTCAGCTGTAGTCATCATCGGGTAATCAGCACACTCTACAGGAAGGGGCAGGCGGCACCTGAGAAGGGGAAACAAAAAGGGGGATTATCATCCAGGTGAACACAGCATCATACGTCACAGCCTAATTGTATTATTTTGTCTGTATTGCATAATGTTATATTAATAACTCAGGTTATCCGAATATCTCTTTGTACTGTATTATTCATCTTATTATTGTAGCTATAGACAACATGTTTATGACATTATGTTTATGTATGTCATTACTGTTTATTCATGTATGTTGTCTTGTCTTTCCTTGTAGAAACCACATATTCTTCCTTGAATACAACCCCTTAAACTGAAGCTCTGCCTCTGTGATTCTTTAGTCGGAGTCACAACCCCATAGTGTCCGCCAGCTATATCTAGCACTTCTGTAGAGGCCCTAGACCTCTGTTTCACAAGGCAGTGTTTCCCCTACCATTGCCTTGAAGGCGCGGCCCACCCCGCCAACGGGCCCCCCCCTGCCCCTCCTGAAAGCTTGCTTTAATCCCAGTAACGTTAGCAAGCTTCTTCTTCTTCTTCTTCTTTTTTTTTTTTTTTTTTTTTACGTTTGCAAGCTAGTGAGCTAGCATAATGGATGTTGTAATGCATGTTGAAGATGTACTTCCCAAGAGTCTCCATATGGGGCGTAGTTGATACAATGCCCTGTTATGCCTACAGCTGAAGTGTGCAGAAGAAGTGTACACGCAGAAGGAGAATAGGACAGAATGTACCCTGCTGTAACCTACCATGCTAACCTGCTTGACTAAAAGGCTAAAAGAGTAACCTGCTTCCTGAGTCTTATTACTACACCTACCTACATACAAAATACTACGTACATACTACATAGTCAGATGTTAAATAAAACCCCTGCCAATACATTTACACAATTATATAAATCCAATACCTTCTGACTTTTAAAAACATGCTCATTTATGTTCAAATGAATGTGTTATGTGTCTTATCTTCATCTGCTACTTACAGGTGAAGACAGACCTTCGCAACAGGCTGCAGGGGAAGCTTCTTGCAGCCTGCATGAGGGTTTCCATCAATGGTCCCCCAGTTGGGGACTTCCGCTACCAAGAGGCCCTTGAAATGTTTTTCAGGAAACCTAAGAAAATCAAGTGCAATGACCACAACTGTGCAATGAGCCATTGAACCATTGGCTTTGTAAGGGGTGTAAATATGAGTGTTGTATGTGCCTCCCTGTATTGTAAATAGTTCATATGTGTGTTGTAACTACTGTATGTATAATTGTAAATAAGTAAATGTATGTATTGTAAATAAATATTGTTCATATTTATTTACCTAATTTATGTGCAATCGTTTCATTTCAGCTCAGTGTAGAGAAATACACCCATACTAACAACCGCCTTACACCACGTATCCACCACGTGCCCCAGCACAACACTAGTAGTTTCGGGCGGCCTACCAGCACAGACACACCAGTCGCACGCGAAGGCAGGCGGGCGGGCGACCAGCGCTTCACTTTCGCTCCCATGTTAACAGACGTAGCTGTGCCCACCAGCCGCAAGTGGGCGCGCAACTCGCAGGCTGGAAGCGATCGTTTTTGCTTTGGTTGGATTCAGAGGCGTGCGCCACGCGCATTTTCACAGAAATACACTCAATATCTGCATTTTTACCACACATATAGATGTTGTTCAACCAGCTAATGTGTCTGTATCTTTCCCAATACAAATAAACCATATTACTATACTTTTTCAGGAGTACAGTCACACTGATCATCATTCTAAAATGAATTCTAACATTCTAATTCATTATATAATAACTGGTTATACATGCAAAATGAACAATAGAACACTGGAACTGGAAATCTTAAAAAAATCGGGGACTGACTTCGCAATAGACTAGGCATTTACAGCTGTTCCAAATGTAAATGTGCCTTCCTCCGTGCACTTTTGCCCACTCTGAAGTCGGACTCGGTGTGCCCGGCCACGCACACTGTTCTCGCGCGGAACCCGTGGCTGGTGTGTTTGCGCTGTACCACCCCCCCCTGAAAGAAATCCTAGGGGAAACACTGCAAGGTAAGGCATAGAACATTAAATCACATCGTTTTTCATATTAGGATCTAACATCTTAATAGGCCTCTTTGTTTACGGTTTGATTATGACTGATACACATCCTTTTAACTTTATCTTTTGTGGTTTATGGTCACAGGGACTCGAACCCACGATGGTCTAGTAATTTTTTACCCGAAAATTACTCTTTCTTATTGCATAACAAAAAAACAAAGACAAATTCTATGACAAATTCTATCAAGAGAAGCTCTGGAGCCCACACCCCTCAATACAGTATACCCCAGCCGTTGCCGGTAGGTAAGTTACCGTAAGCCTGGGTGTGGTTTGGGTACTCTGAAACTATCACTCTTCTGTCCGGGAGTTTTGACCCCTTGTTTCGCTAGGACAACTCTGACAACATCATCGTTCCTTTATAGGCTTATAGCCATTTCACTGCCACACTACAGAAGGTTAACCCTTTACTATCACACTACCGACGGTTACCGTCGGTAGTGTGATAGTAAAGGGTTAACCTTCTGTAGTGTGGTAGTGAAAGGGTTAACATGCTGTTGTGTGGCAGTGAAAGGGTTAACCTTCTGTGTATTGTCGCAGTGAAAGGGTTAACTGGTAGTGCGGCAGTGAAAGGGTTAATGACTAAACTAGAATAGACAGAGTAAAATAGTGCAGCAGTGCAGTGCAATAAAATTGTTAGACAGAGTAAAATAGAATAGACAGAGTAAAATAATGCAATAGTGGTAAAGGGTAAATGACTGCATTTATATAGCGCTTTTATCCAAAGCGCTTTACAATTTGTTCCTCACATTTTACCCATTCACTCACACATTCACACACCGACGGCGGAGGCAACCATGCAAGGTGCCAAACTGCTCATCGGGAGCAATTAGGGGTTAAGTGTTCCAGTGGTGCTTTCTTCTCCCGCAAATTGTCCCCAGCAGAACAAAATTATGATGTTGGCAACCGGGAGTTGCTGGCGGTCAAATTGGCTCTGGAAGAGTGGAGACACTGGTTGGAGGGGGCGAAGCAGCCATTTTTGGTGTGGACGAACCACAAGAATCTGGAGTACATCCGGTCAGCCAAACAGCTGAACTCGCGCCAGGCCAGGTGGGCATTATTCTTCAGTCGGTTTGATTTAACCCTGTCTTATCGCCCAGGCTCTAGAAACATCAAACCGGATGCCCTGTCCCACCAGTTCCAGGCAGATAACTGCTCCACCAACCGGAGAGTATCCTCCCTACAAAGGTGGTCATTGGCGCAGTAACCTGGGGCATTGAGGACAAGGTAAAGCAGTCTCAGGCCGGCCATCCGGCTCCCAGTGCTTGCCCTGATAATCGTCTCTATGTACCTGTGAATCTCTGTTTCCAGGTTATTCAGTGGGGGCATTCTTCTCTCCTTGCCTGTCACCCGGGGGTGAGGCGCACCCTTGCACTGGTGAAGCAGCGATTCTGGTGGGCTTCCATTGAGGAGGATGCCAGGATGTTTGTCGCTGCCTGCCAGATTTGCTCTCAAAACAAGACTGCTCTCCACGCTTCTTATGGCCTGCTCCAGCCACTACCCATTCCTCATCGTCCGTGGTCCCACATCTCAATTGACTTTGTCACTGGACTGCCACCCTCAGATGGTAACACTGCCATTCTTACCATTGTGGATAGGTTTTCGGTATCTGCTCAGTTTGTTCCATTGCCAAAATTACCCTCTGCCAAAGAAACAGCAGAACTTATGATGTATCATATGTCTTTCGTCTGCATGGCCTTCCCTGTGACATTGTCTTGGACCGGGCCACAGTTTACTTTCTGGACAGAGTTTTGCAAGCTGCTGGGGGTCAGCCTATCCTCTGATTTCCATCCTCAATCAAACGGGCAGACGGAGCGGATGAACCAGGAAATGGAGACCGTTCTGCGTTGCATCACCTTCTAGAGCCTGTCCTCCTGGTCAAAGCAGTTGCTGGGGGTAGTGTATGCGCACAACATGCTCCCAAGTTCAGCCACAGGGTTTTCCACTTTCCAGTGTGCTAGAGGATATCAACCCCCTCTGTTCCCTGAGCAGGAGCGAGAGGCCAGTGTCCCATCTGTCCAGGTTTTTATCCGGCGCTGTCATCGCACTTGGATGCGTGCACGTTCTGCTCTTCTGCTTTCACCCAACCGACACCAGAGAGGTGCCAACCGGCGCCGCATACCTGCGCCCCCCCTACAGTCCTGGTCAGAAGGTTTGGCTGTCCACATGTGACCTTCCACTCCAGGTGGAGTCAAAGAAGTTTGCTCCACGGTTTATAGGCCCTTTCTCCATCAGTAGCGTCATCAACCTTGCTGCAGTCCGTCTCTGCCTTCCCCAGTCCATGAGGATTCACCCCACTTTCCACGTCTCCAAGATCAAACCTGTTCAAAAGAGCCCGCTCCAGACCCCCACCACCCCCCCGGCTCATCGATGGAGCTCCTGCCTATGATGTCCATCGACTCATCAAGTCCCGATGACGGGGGAGGGGTTTTCAGTAGCTCGTGGATTGGGAGGGCTATGGACCTGAGGAGCGCTCCTGGGTGTCGGCTCGCAACATCTTGAGTCCGGCCCTCATCAGAGACTTTCAGGGACCATCCTGATCAGCCTGGTGGGACGTCAGGAGCCGCCCCTAGAGGGTTCTGTCACAACTTCAGTCCGTTTTGAATATGTTCTTTGCTGATATTAACTCTCCTATCATTTCAGACCTGGACACTCTCTCCTGCATCACCTGCTGATCACATTCACCTGGCCTGCTCCACTCACACACACACCTGCCCCTCATTAGCTAATCAGCCCTTCAGTATTTAGACCTGTTCATTTCCCTTGCTCCCTGCCAGATTGTCTAAGTGTCTTACCTAGCTATCCAGCCTTTTTTCTATCTTGATTCATCTTGCCTGTTTCTGCTATTGACCCTATTTTTGGATTTTGGACTCCTCCTGCCTGCCCCCTTATTGGATTTGGTTGCTACATGGACTGATATTCTGGTATTGACCTCTGCTTCCTCTTTACACTGCTCCTGCCTGCTCCCTTATTGGATTTGTTTCCCACATGGACTGATATACTGGTATAAGATAAGATAAGATAAGATATTCCTTTATTGATCCCCTTGGGGAAATTCAGGCATCATAGCAGCATGGGGGGGGGGGGGGGGGGGTACAGGTAGTAAAACAACACAGTATACAGGTAGTAAAAGACAACACAGGCAGTGTAAACAATTTGATCAATATGGTCAATATAATTTACTATCTGACTAGCTGAGGAATATTCACATTATTCACAGTGTCACATAAGGTGCAGTATGCATGAGGTAGTGTTATAATTTACTATCTACTGAGTATACATTAATCAAAGTACCAGGGTAGTCTACTTTGTCCCCCTTGGGTTCCTATAATTGACCCCTGCATTACTAATTAAACTGTTTCTGCCTGGGGTGCTCTAGTAGCACACCATTTAACACGCTGTGTGTGAAACGGCAGACCCGGGTTCGACTCCCGGACCCGGCGTCCTTTGCCGAATGTCTTCCCCTGCTCTGTCTCCCTCTGGGGCGTAAAGATACAAGTAAAAATAAGTCAAATAATAGCAAGGGTAAAATGAGCAGACATATTATAAAATCACAGTTTTTCACATTAGGATCTAACATCCCAACAGACCACCTTGCTTATGGTTTGATTCCGTTTTAGTAGAATATAAAAGACATGAATGATGAAATGAGTACATAAAGTGTAGACATACTATAAAATAACAAACCACATTTTGTTGCTTGAGGAGTTTAAACCCCATATATTTGTGCTTAAGGACTTTAAACCATATTGTTTGTTGCTTAATGACTTTAAACCACATTTTGGCGCTTAAGGACTTTAAACCATATTGTTTGTTGCTTATGGACTTTAAACCACATTTTGTTGCTTGAGGACTTTGGATGATAGATGTTAACATCCAAACAATTCTGGTTTAGGTGAAAATTGAAATCCCACATTGTAGATAAAAGCTACTCATGATAATGGTCATTGCAATTCTGGTAATCCAATCTAGACACACCTTGATCTGCCTTGGTTGAATTGTTTTGCAGAGAAATGAGGTGGTGAAAGAGCATCAATCTCAGTGAAAGCCAGGGACTGCATCAAAGAGGTGGTGACTGACACACATTCTGGAGACACAGCAGAGGAAGACATGAAACATATGTGAACATGAGACACCATTGTCTCTACACCACCTACACCAACACCATCCTCTCTAGTCTACACCACCTACACCAACATGCAACACCATCCTCTCTACACAACCTACACCAACATGCAACAACACGCCTCCAGTTTTTCAAACGTTTTTGACACACCTCAGCTTCTGAGCTGAAGGCGTGTTTTTGCGGACCTCCCAAACTTTCAAACTTTTTAGATGAAGGAATGGGTACAATAGGAGACACGCCTCCAGTTTTTCAAAAGTTTTTGACACGCCTCAGCTTCTGAGCTGAAGGCGTGTTTCTGCGGACCTCCCAAACTTTCAAACTTTAGACTGTTTTCTTTATGCGTTTTTCTTGTTCTTTCTTTCTACCACAAGACGCGGCCACTGATGGGTCCATGGGACTTGGATAAGTCCTGTGGACCCAACTCTGGCCACTGACCACATGAGCGAACGGGTACATACGCACACAAATACACGGCCACTGATGGATCCATGGGACTTGGTAAAGCACTATGGACCCAACTATGACCACTGATAAAAACGTAACTACACTAGCATTATAAGACCTAAACATTGCTACCTACCATACAAGTGCATTGGTTTAGTGCATTTCCGGTTGCCACTGAGCGGAAATGTTTGTGCGGACCTGTTCTCCCAAACTGGTAAGCAAATGACTGTTTTTACGTTATTTTCATTTTTACGTTACTATTATTATTATTATTATTATTATTGCTTTTATCGTTATATATGCCTATAATTGTGTACAGCACTTTGAGCTACATGACATGTATGAAAGGTGCTTTATAAATACTTACTTACTTACTTACTTACTTACCATCCTCTCTACACCACCTACACTAACATGAAACACCATCCTCTCTACACAACCTACACCAACATGCAACACCATCCTCTCTACACCACCTACACTAACATGAAACACCATCCTCTCTACACCACCTACACTAACATGCAACACCATCCTCTCTACACCACCTACACCAACATGCAACACCATCCTCTCTACACCACCTACACTAACATGAAACACCATCCTCTCTACACCACCTACACTAACATGAAACACCATCCTCTCTACACCACCTACACCAACATGCAACACCATCCTCCACACCACCTACACTAACATGAAACACCATCCTCTCTACACCACCTACACTAACATGCAACACCCTCCTCTCTACACCTACACCAACATGCAACACCATCCTCTCTACACCACCTACACTAACATGCAACACCATCCTCTCTACACCACCTACACCAACATGCAACACCATCCTCTCTACACCACCTACACCAACATGCAACACCATCCTCTCTACACCAACATGAAACACCATCCTCTCTACACCACCTACACCAACATGCAACACCATCATCTCTACACCAACATGCAACACCATCCTCTCTACACCACCTACGCCAACAAGCAACACCATCCTCTCTACACCACCTACACCAACATGCAACACCATCCTCTCTACACCACCTACACCAACATGCAACACCATCCTCTCTACACCACCTACGCCAACAAGCAACACCATCCTCTCTACACCAACATGCAACACCATCCAAGCTAGCAACTGAGGCTGTGAAGAGAGGGAGCTGAATGGATCCCAGAGCTAGTTGTGGTCTTCATTCAATGGATAGAAATATTTCAGAACAAATAACTATTTTCCATTAGCACTTGACGAAAGTTGAAAAACCATGTTTGCAATGTAAAGTGAGTACATTTAGAAGTGAGCATAGCGTACCGGCGGACATTTGTGCTCTACACAGAGTACACTTTCTAGTTTTATAATTATACTACTATCGGTTTTAAAATTCTGAAATGGCATTAAATTAGAACTAGGGCTGTCAGTTTATTGCGTTAGTTAGATTAATTAATTACACAGCAAATGATCGCGTTATGAAAATTAACTCAAAATTAATTACAAAAAAAATATTAATATTTTTTTTTTTTTTATAAATTTTTTTTTGTATCTCATTCATTCCATAAGAACACAGAATACACATTTACAGAATTTTTTTTATATGGTCCATTTGCATGGTCTTGGTATCTGATTCTATGGATCTCAGGGAATGTATTCCCAGTGTCAGAAATACTGTGTCTGTTACTAGGCTTGAGTAAATTGTAATGAACCAAATGAGAATATCAATAAAAAAAATTTTTATCTTTGACTGTGAATAACACTATGCTCAAATTGACCAGACCTGAAAAATCTAAGCAAATTAATAGATGGAAGATGATTAAACAGAAGGTTTTGTAGATACAGTACTGAATTCTGCCATCCGGACACATGCAATTTGAAATATGATAATAGAATATAGAATATCAGGCATAAAATGGTTATGCGATTAAAATGTGATTAATTAGATTGATTAATTACAAATCCTGTAATTAATTAGATACTTTTTTAATCGCCTGACAGCACTAATTAGAACACATTAAAACTTGTTTAGAAACTGGTGTTTCGGACTTGTAACTTCACTTGACCTGATCACTGTAACTTGGGACTTGACATGGGATGATGGGACTTGCCCGTCTTGATTTAACAAGTTACTTCGGACTTGGAAAGCTATGCCATGGCATGATCCCACCTCTGCAGATAGCCTTTTGTACATGTTACTTCTAGAGAGATTTGTTGCACTGTGCATTGCTGTTAAAGCCCTGGGAAGCAACCGGTGTGATTGAAGAATCAAGAAAAGAGGGCGGGGTGTGAGATCGAGGTCAATTTAGAATGAGGAAGGAAGAGTGAGATGAGTTATTGGCACAAATACTAAAATGAGCTGATTGAGGGGAGTGGAATGTTGTTTGATGTCAACAGCCTTTCTATTGGACATTCCAGCAGTGGCCAACATACAGACTTATCATCATGGCCAGCCAAAACCCAGCCTATAGCCAAGGGAGAATTAATGACCTTCCTTGATCATGCTGACCCATAGAGATGGATAGAGTCTGCGTTTGTGACATATCCTGTGCTTTACCGCACCGCCGTTTGAGTCAGACGACCTTCTTCCACAACATAGGGATACAATTACTGTTCTCCTGTGTATACAGAGGCTCCCGGTTGACCCTGTATTGAGGTTACTGAGCCCCATCACTATTTCCACTAAGTGGCAGTAATGTAGGGTGACCATAATGTGATTTCCAAAAGAGGACACTCTGCCTCCAGCCTCAAGATATTTAAATGATACTCGAAGTTTACTCAAAGATGCCTTATAATTTTAATATATTCTGTATGGATAGAAAATTATTATTTTATATAACAAAATAATATATCTCTATAACCAAAGTTACTCAACATGCTTTATTATGCCTAAAGTAATCTCTCTGACAAATCTCAATGGTATGAAAATAACTTAAATCAACCTATAACAAAATAATAGTGTTACTGGGCAAAATAAATAACTAAAAAAATATTAATGAATGTTCTAAATAATACCTCTTCTGTATTAAAAAAAAGTCCAGCTTTAAAAAAATATATCTTTGTATCTTTTCAATGTAATGTACATTATAAAACAGTAACCTCACAAAGATATTAATTTAAAAGTGCACTATGCAGTTTCAGATTTGTTACATTTGCCTAACTTGCAATTAGTGTACAAAACGAATTTATTACACACATAATCCTTAACACGTCATAAGCATCTTATGTCATCATAAATCAAACCAAAACATAATTTTGAGGCATCAAAATTGTTTTAAATTATTTTCTTTCTCTCTCTGTATAGCTGCATACTTCAATCAATTCAGTCAACTTTGCCATCAAACTCTCGCCTCGCACAGCTTTATTTTTTATGTTTTTCTGTGTCCATGTGAGCTTTGAGATCTCCGGCACCTTAGACACTGAAACATAATTATGGTCAAGCTTTGCATGCGTTGCACTCTGCCTCCCATTTGTCTCGACCCAGCCCCCCCTCCCCGGACGCCCCGGACAGGGCGTGAAAATAGGACATGTCCGGGCAAAAGAGGACGTTTGGTCACCCTACAGTAATGGGTAATGTTCAGTGTTCCGACCAGCAGTGAATCTGAAATTAGGAAAGAAGCAATGTTTTCTGAATTTACCTGTGGAGCGGTAGTTGAGTAGTTGTGTACTGTTTACAGATGAGTTTCTTGTCCATGTCAGACTCAGTGTGCACGCTCATCAAGGAGGCTAAAAGAAATGTAATCCTGGTCAGAACAACGGGCAGACTACAATATATTTGCAATTGTTATCCGTGCTAGCGATCTAAACAATCAATCCACGCCAAAGCTAGCTATGTAAAAGGTGAAGGACTGCTGCTTATTTGGCAAACATCCAGACGTTTTCGTTTGAAACACCTTTTAGTCAGTGCCATGGTTTCTCCATAGAGCCCTGTTGTACTTTTAGTCAGAGGAGTGTCATGGTTTCTCCATAGAGCCCTGTTGTACTTTTAGTCAGAGGAGTGTCATGGTTTCTCCATAGAGCCCATTGTACTTTTAGTCAGAGGAGTGTCATGGTTTCTCCATAGAGCTTTGTTGAACTTTTAGTCAGGGGAGTGTCATGGTTTCTCCATAGAGCCCTGTTGTACTTTTAGTCAGAGGAGTATCATGGTTTCTCCATAGAGCCCTGTTGTACTTTTAGTCAGAGGAGTGTCATGGTTTCTCCATAGAGCTTTGTTGAACTTTTAGTCAGGGGAGTGTCATGGTTTCTCCATAGAGCCCTGTTGTACTTTTAGTCAGAGAAGTGCCATGGTTTCTCCATAGAGCCCTGTTTTACTTTTAGTCAGAAGAGTGTCATGGTTTCTCCATAGAGCCCTGTTGTACTTTTAGTCAGAGGAGTGTCATGGTTTCTCCATAGAGCCCTGTTGTACTTTTAGTCAGAGGAGTGTCATGGTTTCTCCATAGAGCCCCATTGTACTTTTTTAGCACCGCAGCTCAACACAGGTAGGGCGAAACTCAGACACGTGATTCAGCGGGTATTACTGACACTGTGTTTACAAACAAGAAACCATCTAAAGAAACGACCATTTAGCTTTTAAATCTCTACGTGCCTCATGGCTGCATCACGTCAGTATTGCCTCTCTCAGGATGGGTGCATGCTGTGAAGACTCCAAGTACCAGTTTTAGACAATAGGAGCCTATATACCTTGATGGCAGCGTCAGTATATTGGCTTCTACAACACATTACAACGCAGTATGGCGGTCCTGGGTTCGATTCCCGATTGGGGACCAGGTTGCCGGGTTGCCAGGTACCCAGGTGGGGTATCTCTCTGGCCTTTCTGTGTGGAGTTTGCATGTTCTCCCAGTGCTCGCAAGGGTTTCCCCTCCAGAAAAAGAGATAAACCCAATAGAAAAACATGCAGGACAGATTGCTAACGCTGTCGCATCCCTGACGAAGGAGCACTTGGAACCTGGACGCGGCCCCACACCGCAACCCATGTCTGCTTCCGGCTGCCATTGGGGGGGGAAGGATGGCGGGATGAGTCAAGCGCAGAGAATAAATGTAATCCGTGACCCCCAAAAAAGCATGTGTGTGTTCCTATGTGTCGCCCAACACATGTGTGTGTTCGATGCATGACTACATTGCAATGTGTGCTACGAATAAAGACTTGTTCAAGTCCAGTTTTATCTTTTAATAATTAGAATGGTCATGGGTTCTGGCAGTCCACCACATAATCGTGCCCAGGGTCCACTTCAATGACCGTAAACTCTCACAATACTACTTGCAAATGAGTGCACTGTTTGCAGCTGGGATTGTCTCTCAACAATGAATATGAAGATTTCAGCATAGAAATCTTAGCACTGCCGCAGAGTACTGCGCCCCGGTCTGGTGCCGTAGCACCCACGTGAAAAAGCTGGATGTTGTTCTCAACAGCGTCCTGCGGACAGTCTCTGGTTGCCTACAAGCCACACCGGTAAACCAACTGCCCATACTCGCTGGTATTGCCCCGGCTACCATCAGACGAGAAGCAGCCACACTGGCCCTTTCCCGCAAGGCACAGATCAGTGCATCCCACCTCCTTCACAATACCACCACAGAGACACCACGACGTGTAAAGTCACGGCGCCCCTTTTCCATGCAAGCCTACAGGCTACTCCACACAACACCATCTGACACTTCCATCATTGGACCGCAAATGACATCACGTCATAAATCAATCTCTCCAGACTGTTTGACAAAAGTATCGTTTTATTTTCAAACATATTCAAACGTAGGGAGCGGCTGGGTAGCGCAGCAGACTAAGCGATCGCCTACCACCGCAGAGACTGTGGCACAGCGGAACAACAACACAATCATCAAATTTGCTGATGACACAGTAGTGGTGGGCCTGATCTCTGCAAACGACGAGAGGGCCTACCTGGAAAAGCTAAAGGTTCTAGCGGGATGGTGTCAAGAGAATAGCCTATCCCTGAACGTCAGCTAAACAAAAGGGATGATTGTGGACTTTAGGAGGTCGGGGGTCAGGGACTACAGCCCCCTCAGCATCGACGGGGCACCGGTTGAGAGAGTGAACAGTTTTAAGTACCTTGGAGTCCACATATCCGAGGACTTGACATGGACCACACACATTGACAGTGTTATTAAGAAGGCACGACAACGCCTCTACTTCCTTAGGCACCTAAGGAAGTTCCAAGTGAGTCAGAAGATCCTCAAGAACTTCTACTCATGCACAATAGAGAGCATCCTGACTGGCAATATCACCTCCTGGTTTGGGAATAGCACTGCACAAGACCGTAGCAGACTACAGAGAGTGGCCCGTTCAGCCCAACGCACAATTGGAGGGGGGCTTCCCACTCTCCAAGACATTTACAACAAGCGCTGCATGGGTAAGGCTAAGAGAATAATCAAAGACCCCAGCCACCCAAACAACTGCCTCTTTGAACTGCTGCGGTCAGGCAAGCGATACCGGAGTCTCATGGCAAGCACAGAGAGACTCAGAAGGAGCTTCTATGCCCAGGCCATCAGGATGCTTAATGAACAATAACAAACCATCAAATACACCCACAGCACACACATCCACACTCACACACTCACTTTAAATAAACAACACACTGTAGCACCCACTTTACCCCCTGTAGACACTAACACACTTTATATTTATTGGTAAGGAGATTTGCACATCAATCTCATACCTCAGTGCACCTCATTGCATCTCACCACCACAAGGTGGCACCACAAGCTAATGCTATCTCACCATTCCTACACTGTACTGTATCTGCATTGCATATACTGTACATATACTGTATATATATATATAAGTATATTGAACATTTTAGTTTTGTTTACACTTGTTTGCGTACTTGACTTTCTATTTTATACTTATATTATACTTATTTTATACCATCTTTTATTTTATCTAGCACATCTAGGAAAACAGAAAGAAGCATTTCATGCAAAAGTATTCTGTATTTCTGTATGACAACTAATAAAGAAACTTGAAACTCTGGGATCGAATCCAGCTGTCAGCGGTACCTCCGGCTTGGTCAGTCGCAGAGCATGTGAGCGGAGCGGAGCGCTCGAGAAATCCGCTCTTCGCTCTAGACGTCTGGTTCCGCTCTCATTCGCTCATGTTCGCCCGCCCCCCCCAAGTCGCTCGCCGCTCGCTCACCGCTCACCTTTTGGAGCATGATGTAAATTAGCTTGATTTCACCAAACTACAACAGTCTCTGCACCCCCTGGGCCCCTTAACAATTGTTTGTATTGAGCCGTATTGTATTGTACCCATTCTGCAATGTTAAATAACGTTTATCCATTCAACTATACTAAGCTATGGTAGCTAGCCGCAATGCTATGGCCGATCCCATTCACGTTAGCATGTAAGCTAACAACAACAGTTAGAGTTAGGTTTAGTCTCTCGCTTTTTGAGAGACATAAACTCTCCGCTCTTGGTGGTACATTGTGTTGATGACTCTGCACCCCCCCTTAACAACTGTTTGTATTGAGCCGTATTGTATTGTACCCATTCTACAATGTTTTTATTTTTTATTATCTTTTTCCCCCTCCTTTTTTCCGATTTTTCTCCCATCCCACTGTTAGTCGTTATGCCAATTCCCAATCCCCTTCCTGGTTTTGTTGCGCACTTTCCCCTACTGTTGGTCCGAGAGGCCGGAGACTGTCACATGCGTTCCTCCAACGCATGTGCAGCCAGCCGGCAGCCAGCCTGGCCGCGCAGATTCTCACCGGGAGAGTGTAACGTGTGGAAGGTCGCACTACCTCTCTCCACATCCTACCCTTGCTGAGCAGGCGCCCCAACCGAACTGTAGGGGTCCACAACGCCCAGGACCCACCCACGGCTCCCCTCCCCCTAACTCAGCCAAACGAGTTAGTATAGCGATCAGCCCGAGCCAAGGCAATGCTGACTCTCCGGGAGTCGAGACCGCAGCCTCTTGCATTGGTGACGAGCACAATCTCCGCTACGCCACCTGACCGCCCCCCATTCTGCAATGTTAAATAACGTTTATCCATTCAACTATACTAAGCTATGGTAGCTAGCCGCAATGCTATGGTCGATCCCATTCACGTTAGCATGTAAGCTAACAACAACAACAGCGTTAGGTTTAGTCTCTCGCTTTTTGAGAGACATAAACTCTCCGCTCTTGGTGGTACATTGTGTTGATGTTGGTTTCGTTTCATCAATAAATGAGGCAGAGCACAGTGAATGTATCCTTTTTTTTTATTGGACTTTGTTTGTTTCTCACTGAAAATAAATGTTGCGTTCGCCCGAGGTCCCGACAGGTGATTTAAAGATGGCGGATTCTACTTTGGACTTAGCAGGATGTATAGTGACGGTTCACCCTTCTCATTGGTTGAAAATGGCCTTCATGTTTGTACATTGCCACCTGTTGCTTTGGCATTGTACTACATGTATATTACATCAGCGCCGCTCACATGCTCTGGTCAGTCGTCCCTACTAACACAATTGGCAGTGTTAGCGGGTGGGAAGCCGGTGGGGTATGTATCCTGGTCGTTGTAAACAGCGACTCCTACTGGTCGGTCGGGCGCCTGTTCAGCAGGGAAGGGATCTGGGGGAGATAGTGTGATCCTCCCACGCATTACACTCCCCCGGTGAGAGTCCTCGCTGTCAGGTGAAAAGAAGCGGCTGGCTGACTCCACATGTATCAGAGGAAGACATGTGGTAGTCTTCTCCCTCCCCAGGCCGACAGTAGGGGGCAAAAGCGTGCAACGATCAGGAAGGGAATTGGCATAACGACTAAATTGGGATGGGAGAAAAATACGGAAAAAAGGGGGGAGAAAAGGTAGATAAAAAAATAAAAAACGTATTCAAACGTATTCAAGTATAAACATCATAACCATGTCACAACAGCATTTATAATGTATATTATCATCAATACGTTAGTTTACCAATAGGTTAAAGTGTTATTAGATAGATTTTCATTTTAGTTTTGGTGTTGTTTACTTCACGAAAGTCAACCATTTTGGAAAATGTGTACGTCGGGAATTGTAGTAGAATTGTAGAGGATACCGAGAGCTTTCGATGAGAGTTGGAATTTTTCCGAACGACACTTCCCAAAAGCCGGGAAGGGAAAATCGGGTTTCAAGCAAATTACTATATGAATTTTTTTAATATCTCTTATTATTCGGGATAATAAACCACACAACTTAACGTTATTGACATATATTGAAGCGCAGTTAGTTTCTCTTCCATATTTTTTGCATGTAGCAACAATTAGATTTGAAATTTGTTTCAAAATGGTTGCACCCTGATACAAATTTAAAAGCTACTGTACATACAGTAGATTTCATTATCTGTTCAGTGTTCTTATACTAAATCCAAATTGAACGCAAGCATTTGAAATATAAGATTAAATTAAATGTGAGATTACTTAAATTTTGTTATTATCTTCTGATATATTTGGCCACTTTTCATAAGACAAAATACTGATAGCTCCTTAAATTCTCGCTGGCAAACATCTACTAGACAAATCAGCAAATACCAGCATCCTACGTTAAAGGTGCTATAGATCAAATGTTTTCTTTAAATAATACATCCACAGAGCTTTTAGAAAGGTGCAGAATAAAAGCATTGAATTAATTTATCATTTAAAAAAAAGTTACAGGTCCAAAATTAATGTTGTTGTTTACATGTTGCATGCATGTATCCCCTCCCTACTCCCCATTTCCCCACGTGGAATGCACCTGATTGGATAAATGACATGCTGGTGCTCTAGTGTGACTATATGGACTGAATGTTATCTATATCACCTTAAAGTTTAAACATATGATGATATGATGATATACGATATATGATATGATATGATATGATATATGATATATGATACGATACGATATAATGTGCAAGAAACCAACCAATACGATATTCAGGGGAAAGCCAGCGAGCCAAGAGAGGTCACTGTGCAGTCTGAGAGCACCCCCCCCCCCCCCCCCCCCCCCTGCCGAGGTCGGCTCACTTTGTTTTGAAGGGGCCACAATCAAATGTCAAAGATGAAAAAGCTGCCATCGCTGCACCTTCGCTCTGAGCGGCGGAGGGGAAGTCCTTGGCTCTGGCCGACGGAGGGGGAAGTTCCCTCCTAAGCGCACGGCGTAAACTTGGCTCCAATAAAAGCATCCGTTTGCCACCTCGGCGGACAACAGGAAATCTTTGTTTACCAAAAAACATCCCCTTTGGTGGACCCGGAGGTATGACCCCTCCGGCCACACAGAGGCCTCTCATAGCAAAGCCCTGGTGGAGGCCTGTATTTCAGGATCTCAACCTTGCTGGCGTTCTCAGAGACAACAAAGACATAAAGTATGCGTGTGTATATACGGACGCTGACATACCGATAGACGGCGTGCGTCAGACCCGAGGGGCTGTGTACGTTTGTCAAAGTGCCCTTTGGTATGTATTGTTTCGCATTGGTTGTTGACTAAGTGTCTGACATTTATTCCCATGGGCAGGGAGGCATGTTTGCCTCAAGTTAGAAGATAATACAATGTACAATAGCATCCGCTTTGAGTAGAGTTCACCGTGTCTGTGTACGAATAAGCGATCACCTTGTTCTGCCTCGCCTACTTTTGCCATTGTCATTCTGTTGCCTGTTGCTGAACTTCGTGGCGAACAATGCTAGCTAAAATGTGGATATTCCCAACTTGAGCAAATAATAATGAACAAAACTGCTTAGCTAGCTCATCCTTGTAACAAAAGGAATTATGTCGAAAGAGTTCGTTACTTGCAGTTTTTCATTAAAGAAATATGGACTTCGAAGGCTAATATATCCCTTTCTAGGTACTGTGTCATGTAGGCTACATATGGGAAGTGGAAATACAAAAGTGACAAGCTAGCAGCATCCGTGTTCCCTACAAGGAAACTATAAAAGAAGGAAAGGTCATAATGTCAGAACACCAGCGTTCTATGCTCTGCTTGGTGCCAGACTTTTGGTGCCAGTTCTATTGGAGCCTATGGGAGATGCATGGCTAAGCAAAAATCAACCAATTTATCAAACGTTAGCTAGTTAACAATGCAACAGATTGCAGATGATTCTGACATCCGAGGTAATGACGGGTCATGAACGAGGAGACGGCTGATCCCATTCAACTCGATGTCGGCCGAATGTTTCCACACTTGGCACCGATGTGCGTTCACGTGCTACACAGTGACGCGATGACCCTTCCTTCTTTTATAATTTCCTCGGTTCCCTAGAAGCACACAATGTTGAGCTGAAATACAGCATACTGTATATACCCCCCCCAACTGCAACAAATGACATGCTGAATTGTTACAGTTCACCCAGTCAATGGGTTTTTATTAAAGTCTCAAGCAATAGACTGAGTTCATTCACAGTGAGAGTTCAATCAAATTTACAAGTTATATAAAATATGTCCTCACATAATATGCAATATATCAAATAACATAGAACAGTATAGCAATAAGGCTTTGCAGTGTCCACAACACCCACAGAGAGACTATATGACGTTACATGACCCAGAGATTTAAAGGCACATTAGACAGCATGTCGCTTTCTTATTGCATTGCATTTCATTACATCTTCTTAACAATAGATTCCACGTTTTACTTAGTAGGCATACAATGTCTAACTTTTTTTGTGAATGTGAAAATATCACTCGTTTACATTTTTAGATGTGAATATCGATACGAACACAGACAAAACCGGTGTGAAAACAGAGGAATTCATTATGGAGACAGCGATGTGCGGTCTGTTTCACATTTCCATGACAAGAAGTAAATTTAACATTTTGCAGCGCCCCCTGGAGGTGAAGACGTGCACACAGTAGGAGCAGTACCTGAGGTCAAGTTTCTTCGTTCACCTTCCTCTCAATAGCTTTTGACATCAAATCAATGCTAACAATATTTGGTTTATAATCGTTTTTTGTATCTAGGTGCATGTACAACTCAATATTTGTTTGTTTTTTACAGTATTTATGTGATTCTCTTTATATTTCGTATGCCCTGCTTATCCTTAACCCTTTCATATGTCACTTTTGAGGATTTTCTTTTTTCCTCTAGAGGTGTAAGTTTTAATATGTCTTTGAATTCAATCTTGGAATCCTAGAACTCAAAATTATTCTCTCACACGTGGGATTGTACACCTGAGCGAGTTGAACCTGAAACATCCACATCTAAAACAACTGACAATTTACCAACACTCTCTCTCTCTTTAGACACATATTAGCCTTCAACTTGCACACACACATAGCCTTCTATCTATTCTCTTATAGTCTGTACACCATATCTATAACTCTCATAGTATGTATGTCAATGCTCCACTTATTTCTACGTATAAATTAGGGATGCTCGATATTGGCTTTTTTACCGATACCGATATACCGATATTGTCCAACTCTTAATTTCCGATACCGATATCGATATCAACCGATACCGATATATGCAGGGTTTCCGCCCCCAAAAAACGGAATAATTTCAGGTAATTAACATTACATATCTCTTGTTGTGGAATTAACACAACATTATGCATACTTTTGACAATAAATAAAATTTGAATTTTTTCTTACTTGCTTCCCTGTGTAAATAAAGGTTAAATGTAAAAAAAAAAAAAAAAAAAAAAAAAAATTGAAAACCGATACCGATATTTTCCGATATCACATTTTAATGCCAATATCGGCCGATAATATCGGTAGGCCGATAATATCGGACATCCCTAGTATAAATACTTTGTATTAGTTTGCCGTTCTATAGAGAGCTAATAGGCTAGCGGCCGTTGCTGTAACCTGTGTCTCTCCGCGTGGCAACATGTCACTCTGTCAGTAAACTCTATCCTTACAACTCTGTTGTCCGCTCTCCGTGAATAATCTGGTCAAATTATTCCAGCAACGTATGTCAAATCCAGATGGTCCAGAGTCCATGGACTACTCCTCCCTGTGGACTTTATTAATTTCCTGTGTACTCTGGGAGTCCAGGGACTGGTGGCTCGCGTTCCTCCTGCCGCTCGTCTGGCGCCGCCGCTGCCCGGGACGGTTCTCCGATATCCAGTTGGAGATGGTCATGGCGATGCGCAGGATCCCCAGGCTGATGCAGTGCACCTCGGAGGTTACGGGGATCTCCGAGAAGAGGGCGTGGTCGCGGCATATGAGGAGGTTGCTGCACTCAAAGTCTTTGACAATGTTCAGGATCTCCTGACGCTCGGCCTGACGCATCATCCCCCGCACATTCAGCAGGGTGGAGACGTGCCTCTTCCTGCAGGGAGGGGAGGGGAAGGGGGGGGGGGGGGGGGGCAGGGGTAGAGGGGAGGGGAGGGGATGTTAATTGAAATACGATTTGATTAGGCCTAGTTGGCAAAGGCCTTGATTGCCGTTGAGTCACTGCATCCTTCTCTGAGCCACAGCAGTGGGAAGGAATAGAAACTAGGTTTCTCATTCATTAATGTTTTATATTTATTTTTACATTTTTTTATATACATTTTTATATTAATGCTATTCATTTTTATATTTGTATATACATTTGTATATGAATGCCATTTATTTTCTTTTTTTTTATCCACTTTTTCTCCTTATTTTCTATTTTTCTCCCATCCCAATTTCTGTTTCCAATTCTCCCCTCCCCTTGTCTTGAACGTTGCTCGCATATGCCCCTCACTGGCCGGTTGTAGGGAGGATAGAAGCCTTGCATCACGTGTCCCCTCCGGCCTCCGGTACACGAAGAGGCAGCCTGTTACATCTTTTCACCTGCCAGCGCGGACTCTCATTGGCGAGGTGTAACGTGTGGGAGGCTCACACTACCCCCGCCATTTCCTGTCTCTGCTGTGCAGGCGTCCCCCAACCGACCTGTAGGAGTCGCTGTCCACAACGTCCAGATTACCACCCATCGACTTCCACCCGCTGACTCTGCCAATTGAGCCAGTATGACGGCCGGCCCAAGCCGGAGGCAACGCCGACAGCCGGATTCGAACCTGGTGTCTCTTGCGTTGGTGACAAGCACAATGTCCGCTGCGCCACCCAGCCGCCCCATGCCATTTATTTTCTATATTTCTTTTTATATTTTTACATACATTTTTATATTAATGCTACTTCTATACATTTTGTCCATTCACCACAATAGTTGTGCAAATGTCTTTTTTCTCCAATAGAACAACTGCAGTATGTCAACAAACTGTATTGCTTATCAAGGTATTCACATGCGGCCACCTATACCTTTTCAGTTACTGAAATGTGGGTTTTGAGTGTTTGGGGAGTCCATACAAAATAGTGGCGTGACCCAAGCAGCCATTATTTTATTTTTTTTATTGGTCTTTTTCCCCCTCCATTTTCCTCCGATTTTCTCCCATCCCAATGTTAGTCGTATGCCAATTCCCAGTCCCTTCCTGGTCGCTGCGCTTTACCCCCCACAGTCAGATCATTTGGGAGAGTGGAGGCTACCACGTGCTTCCTCCGACACACGTCCAGCCAATCACCGCTTCTTTTCACCTGGCAGCGCGGATTCTCATTGAGAGGGCGTAGCGTGTGGAAGGACCACACTACCCCCCTCACGTCCAATCCGCGCTTAGCAGGCGCCCCGACCGAACTGTAGGAGTCGCTGTTTACAACGACCCGGACCCACCCCGCCAGCTTCTCCCACCTTCTGATACAGCCAATTGTATCAGTGCAGACGGCCAGCCAAGCTGGTGACAACCCCGGAGCTGTGAGCTGGATTCGAACAGGCGAACCAAGCTCACAGCTCCGGGGCTGGTGACGAACGCAATCTCCGCTCGACCACCTAACCGCCCTCCAAGCAGCCATTCTGATAGTTGACGTCACTTTTCAGCAACAAAGCACGTCTGTAGAATGATTTCCAAACGACAACAAAATCAAACAATCACCACGACTGCGTCGAATGTTGAAAGGCCCAAAGTAAGCAACACTGTATTTAATAATTGAGAAAATTTACCTATTAAACTAAAAGACTAGAAAAAAATCAGGAAATGTGTGGTATTGTGTTTTTATGATTTCATAAGGCTAAAGATTGGCACACCTCACTCAACGAGAAAGGAGAGAATCAGGTGTGTGCGTGTGTGTGTGTGCATGCGTGTGTGTGTATGCGTGTGTGTGTGTGCATGCCATGCGTGTGTGTGTATGCGTGTGTGTGTGTGTGTGTGTGTGTGTGGGTGTGGGTTTGTTTACATGTGCATCCTTGGGAGGAGACTGATAGTCAATTGAGGAACACAGCGAATGCACAGCAGCCTTTGATCTCCCAAAATACCAACAGAGGGTGTTGCCAAGCAGTAAACAACAGAGGCAAAGCAGTTCCTCTGCCCGTTAGTGAGATAACACATGTCCATCTCCGAAGCCCCGCCCTCCCCAGCGCCCCCCTCTTTGATTCCGAGCGTGGCACCAGACTGTCTCCTGCAGAGTGGCAAGAAACAGGAAGTACTCCGCAGAAGCTTCCTGTCTGCTCCGCCGCGGGTCATGCGTCACACACCGTGGTACGTTGCCAACCGTCACCTGAAAGCCCGACTAGCACAAACAGCCCGCGGGCCGGGCTTCCCCCTGAGGCCCCTCAGACCCGCTCACTCTCAAAACAGACCCTCGCTCCTCTCCCAAAATAGCCCAGTTAATGTAGATATGTTTCCGCGCTTCTTTTCCTTGTTTTGATCCCCTGTGTCAACAAAAAGGACTCTGCGCTCTCTTAGGTTTTCCTACCTCAGGCTAAGCGCCAAAAACAGCTCGTTGGGAATGTGTGGCAGTAAGCACAAAATAATATAAGGCCCTTCAGGGTATAGTCGTAAAAAAAAAAGAAGAGTGCCCTCTTGAATGATACAGTACTCGCTCACATCCTGGGAAAGTGTGCAATCATATTGTTCGTCGTATGTGAAGTTGTTTACCGTATATCTGGAAACTCTTTGACCAGAACCGCGACCTCCATCTGAATGGAAGGGGTGTCCTCCAGGAGAATGATATCAGCCAGGTGGCAGATGATGCTGTCCAGCCACGACGCGTCTGATTCCTGAAGTGCGGATAAGACAGACAAGAGATGAGAAGAGTTGATTAGATTAGATTAACAGACTTGCGTCATGGTGGACTATCTACATCTTATCACTAGCGTGTCAGTTGACTGTGGGGATCTATAGACTTTCCAGCTTACCGTCAGTAGGTGGCCAACAGGGTAGTGTCAACAGATTTTCAACAGTTTATTTTAAAGGTAGTGTAGTGGAATCTTTTGTTAAGCAATTTTGACTTTTGGAAAGATTTGGCAAGATTTGTTGAAATAATAATAATAAGTATCTAGGGTTCTCTCTCCTGATTAGATAAAGTGGGAACAGGATACCAGAACATTTATTTTCTGTTTCCTGCAGAGCGGAGGGACTGAGAGACCCATGTTACTGACCAAACACTCTATATCAGTGATGGCTGTTGGAATGTAGAGCTATTATTTGAACTATTATGTAGACAACGTATTTAAAAAAAAAACTAACAAAAAAAACACTTACAGCACCTTTAATTAAATTTATTGTAGGTAGTCACGATAAGGGATCGTTTTATAACCAACTTTTTATGTGGAAATTAGGATTTCATGGCTTTTCAGCTTGGTCAACGAGTGATGACTCCCTCTCTACTGGTTATTGACAAGTTACTGACACACTGACTGTTTGTAAAGACTCTATAATGGCTATTAAACTACAGTGTTTCCAGCCCACATATTTGCGGCTCCAAGAGTCCAAATCACTTGGAGTGTAAATCAATGTAATAGAGAATGTGTAGAGGGTGGGGAGTTACGGACGTAGATATAAAACATAATAAATTGCCATTCTGGGATGGAACCACATGGCAGCCATCTTAACTGGTCCAGTTCTAAACCTGCATGAACTGAAGCCATTGAGATTTCATTAACTGTCATAATGTATTATAATTGTATAATTGTATTATATTTGTAACCACCTATGGGTGTTTGGAATATCTTCCTGAAATAAACTTTCTACAGATGAGATTTAAATGTTTTTTTGCCACAACCTTTTTTCTTTGTGTAATGGTTGGTGGTCCATATCTTTTTTTTATCTACTTTTTCTCCCATTTTCTATTTTTCTCCCATCCCAATTTCGTATCGTCCAATTCTACCCTCCCCTGTCTCGAACGCTGTTAGGCCATGCCTCCCACAAGCCGGCTGCAATGTGGACGAAGCCTTGCATCACGTGTCCCCTCCGGTACTCAAGGAAGCAGCCGTCGCATCTTTTCACCTGCACAGCGCGATCTCTCAGCGACGGGGGTCTGCGTGGGAGGGACATGCCGCCCCCGTCGCTTCCTGATTCTGCTGCGCAGGCGCACCAACCGACCTGTCCACAACGTCCAATTCCCACCCATCAGCTTCCCACCCCCTAATACTGCCAATTGTATTAGTATGAACGACCAGCCAAGCTGAAAGCAATGCGGAGAGCTGGGCTCGAACCCAGCGTCTCCTGCATTGGTGGCGAGCGCCTTGCCCACTACACCACCTAGCCGCCCGGTGGTCCATATCTTAAAAAGCATTGTTCACATGAAAACAAAAAAATGGAAAATGGTGCTTCATCTCAAGGGTTAATTTGTCATCACAATTGACCATATTCACACGGCGGTAAGAGCAAAATGGCCGGCATGTGAATGTGGTCAATTATAGATCATGAACTATCACAGCATTAAACATTTGTTGTCATGTTAAAGCTGCAGTAGGCAACTTCTGAGAAATTAGCCAGAGCGAGTTTATAATTTTGCCCAGCAGAAATAGAGCGAGCTCTGCATCACTTTTCAAGCCCATGCAGCCGCAACAAAGGTTTCCCACAGACTCCCAGAGGCACCACATCTGATTGGCCAAAAACAACAGCTCCCTGCATCAATAACCAATCAGATGTGTTTGCCAAGTGGCGTTCCCAGGGTCACATCGGAAAACTAAGACACCATCTAGTTCCTCGTTAAACAGGACACACAATGTACTGTCGATCAGAGGCTGGGGAAGTATTTTCTATTATTTATTTTTGAAAGATTCAGCTTAAAGCAGCGAGTGCCTCTGGGAGTCTGTGGAAAACCTTTGTTGCAGCGTGCATGGGCTTGAAAAGTGATGCAGAACTTGCTCAATTTCTGCTGGGCAGGTAAACTCACTCTGGTTAATTTCTCCGAAGTTGCCCACTCTGCTGTTGTAATTTACATCTGGATCTTCCAGATGAAGCTACGTATTAGCATGTAGTCTAGGTTAACCTACTGAATACCGTAGCATCTGAAAGAAGCAAAGAGTAATATCACAAACTGAAAGGTCAGAGACCGAACATTCAATTAATTAAACTGGATAACACCACTCCACTTCATAGTTTCTTTTTTTTCTAAGATGTGTTTTTTCCTTAAAATGGCAGATTATGTTAGAGGAAGGGGGGGGGGGGGGGGGGTACGGAAGAAGGAAAAAAAGAAAAAATCTTCAACTTGGCATTTTCTAAAAATATCTGTCTCTTTTTCTTAGATATCCATTAAAGATTCATCCTCCTCTCGGTTTCCACAAAAACCCTGTCCTGCTCTTCGTTGAAAAAGGCCATCAAGGCCATCCCAGAGCTACATCAAAGCTGACCCAGCTGACAGGAACAGGAAGTTCCTTCTGAACACAGAGGCTTCCTGTTGTCAGCCGAGGTGACGGACACTTGTTTGAACTCGCGTACGGAGAGAGGGGGCAAATGCCACGCTGGCTGGCCTGGCGGTTCCTCCAGACCCCGCTTCCCTCCTCCAGGCCGCTGCGTAGGCCTGGCTCATCCATCTCCATTACACTGACGGACGCCATTTTTCACAGACGGGCCCCTACATCAACACTGTCAGTTAATCCTGCCCTGACCCATTCTAGGGTCAGCCTGACAGCCTCCATTCATAGAAGGCTCTGCATTCCCCAGGCAACATTTGGTCTGCTTTTTTAACAACTGGCTTATGGAGAATATATTTTAGAGGGGTTTTATAGAAGTGTCCACACTGAAAAAGTTATGGTGACCCAATGTGTTTTTTGGATCAAGTCAAGTTAATGAATGAATGAATGATCATTACATTTATATAGCGCTTTTCTAGACACTCAAAGCGCTCCCCACACAATGTAAGGTGGAAATGGCCTCCTTCACCATTAATCAAGTTAATGATTGATCAGCGAGTGATAGCCAGAATGGCACTTTCTCAGATGTGTGTGATTGATAGAGGTGTGATTTGAATTAACACCCCAACTCTATGGGATTAACAGTATGTGCTTCTCCAGAGACAGAAAAGAAGATAGATACCGACTTCCTCTCCATGTGTTCAGTAGAAAGCCATCCAGCTGCAAGCTAGCCTAGCATAGCACAGATGAATGGAAGCGGCTACGGAGCAGCTAGCCTAGCTGTTAGCCAAAAACACCTCTCATGGAGTTTTAAGCTAGGCTAGTGGTCCGTATCCGCTTCCATTCGTTTGTGCTAAGCTAGGCTAGCTTGTAGCCGGATAGCTTTCTACTGAAAACACAGAGAGGAAATTGGTATCCATCTTCTTGTCTGACTCTGGAGAAGATATTAAGCACATTTCCTACCCATAATGTCGACGTGTCCCTTTAAAGACTGACACAATGTACAAGACAAATGTTACTGTGGCAGATAACAGGATACTGAGAAATACTGGCGTTTGATAAATTGTCTTCATGACACATGCTCCATTTGAAAGATAAATCGTTTCATTATTTTAGCGGACTCACTAGATCTTTGAAGAGTCCTTTGAGCTGCTTGGCCTCATCCTGCAGGCGGAAGGCCACCCTCTTCCTCATCTTCAGGGATGTGCAGATAACCCGTCCCCTCATGATGGCTCGGACGTACTCCACCAGGACCCGCCTGTGCACCTCACCCACCAGCGTCTGGCAAACAATTCATCCAGTCAACAAACGGTATGTACACTTTTTGGACCATAGGTCATGTTGTTGTACGGTGTTGGTGATATGGCTCTAGCAATGCAGATACAATCTGTAAATTTATTGTACTTGGTAAAAACAAAAGAAAGATCTGATACGTGGACCGAATTCTGTAATTAAAGGAACATACATTTTTGGGAAATACACTTTTTTTCCCATCTTCCCCAGAATTGGACAAAAATATTGATATCATTTTTTATCTCTGTGCATCAGGTTTGGAGTTGTTGGAAGTTGTATTTCTTAATTTCTTAGGCTAGCTGCTCCCTTGTGCTTCCAGTCCTTGTGCTAAGGAAAGAAGCATTTCATATAAAAGTATTCTGTATTTTTGTATGACAACTAATAAAGAAACTTGAACTAAGCTATAGCTGCTCCCTTCTGCTTCCAGTCCTTGTGCTAAGCTAGGCTAGCTGCTCCCTTCCAGTCCTTGTGCTAAGCTAGGCTAGCTGCTCCCTTCCAGTCCTTGTGCTAAGCTAGGCTAGCTGCTCCCTTCTGCTTCCAGTCCTTGTGCTAAGCTAGGCTAGCTGCTCCCTTCTGCTCCCAGTCCTTGTGCTAAGCTAGGCTAGTTTCAATCAATCAATCGGGGAACATAGGACCCGGGGAACATAGACATGCTCCCCTTCTGCTAAGCTAGGATAGCTGCTCCCTTCTGCTTGCAGTCCTTTTGCTAAGGTAGGCTAGCTGCTCCCTTCTGCTTCCAGTCCTTCTGCTAAGCTAGGCTAGCTGCTCCCTACTGCTTCCAGGCCTTGTGCTAAGCTAGGCTAGCTGCTCCCTACTGCTTCCAGGCCTTGTGCTAAGCTAGGCTAGCTGCTCCCTACTGCTTCCAGTCCTTGTGCTAAGCTAGGCTAGCTGCTCCCTTCTGCTTCCAGTCATTGTGCTAAGCTAGGCTAGCTGCTACCTTCTGCTTCCAGTCCTTGTGCTAAGCTAGGCTAGCTGCTCCCCACTGCTTCCAGTCCTTGTGCTAAGCTAGGCTAGCTGCTCCCTTCTGCTTCCAGTCCTTGTGCTAAGCTAGGCTAGCTGCTCCCTATTGCTTCCAGTCCTTGTGCTAAGCCAGGCTAGCATGCACCTGGACCTCTCTCTGGAGCTACTGGACACACAGAGATTAATCTAATATCAATCTTCTCATCTGACTCTGGGGAAGATGGCAAATAAGTGTATTTCTCTAAGTGTTGTGAGTGTTCTTTTATTTAAAGCAGTTGACTCCAGTGAGGTGATACCTGATATGGTGGAATGTCCATCCTCCTAAACTTCTTGAAGTGTTGTTTGATACAGGCCTCGATTGCCTCAAATGCCTCTGTGTTGTTCAGCCATTTCCTCTTCACCAGCTTGTCAAAAAAAGGCTGGAACAACAGGAGACGTAACTTTGATTTATTATTAATAATAATTATAATAATGATAATAATAATAATAATAATATTTACATCTACATGAACACTTTAACCATTTAGCAGACACTCTTCTGCATGTTGACTTACAACACGTGCAACAGTAGGACAAGCTCTATTCTAGTATTACCAACATAGCAAATTATACAGAGTAGGGGCACTGAGGGCGAATCACAAAGCCCAGTCAATAGAGTTATAGGCCTCATACAAAATAAAAGTGTCATACAGCAAATAATTTTCTCATTTTCTATTATTCTTTAGAGAGAGAGAGAGAGAGAGAGAGAGAGAGAGAGAGAGAGAGGGAGAGAAGCTGGCAGTTTCCAGAGATAGGGAGTGAGATAAACAGATAACAGTTCTCACCCTGATGTGCTCAAACAGTCGGTCAGTCAGGACCCTCACTGATTGGTTGATAATCCTGTCCAGGGAGGAGTTGGCTCTCTGTGCTGAGTCCTCACTCCCCTGTTGGTCACACTGTCTGCAGCGCTGCACAAAGGACCTGGGATTCACACACAGATATAGAGCAAAGTGCATATTACTACACAAACCTTCTTTGATGGAGGTGAATCATCTCATTGACATAAATGAGATGACCCCCCCCCCCCCCCGGCCCAACACACACAAACTACCATGTGTCTACCTGAGAGGGGGGCAGCAGTTGACCAGAGCGATCGTCCTGGATACGTATCCATCCCCCCGATCTCCAAATTCTGCCTGGGTCTCATGGAACATCTCCACCTTCCTCTGGAACCTGGACACAGGGGTTCAGAAATATTATGTTGAATGAATGTTATGACTGAGCAATATCAAGATGTAATAATCAGATGTACCTTCACATACTATGGAGGAAACGGTTGCAAACTCGTAAAAAAAAATCATATCCCAGTTACATAACTGACCATTGAAACTCATAACTCTTGAGACAATGTATGGTTTGCAACCATTTCCTTAGTAGATCTACTGTGAGCTTCCTGTTTTAGAAAAGGACATGTATCATGGTTTGGTTTTTTCGAAGGCTAAAACACTTGCTCCAATGGATTGTAATGGAGCCTGGTGAGAGGATGCAGCAAAGTTTCTCAATAGAGAGAGACACTATGACCTGTAATTAGGGATGTCCGGTATTATCGGCCGATATCAGCATTAAAATGTGATATCGGAAAATATCGGTATCGGTTTTCAAAAAATAAAAATAAAAAAATCTTTTTTTACATTTATATAACCTTTATTTACCCAGGCAAGCAAGTAAGAACAAATTCTGATTTTATTTATTGTCAAAAGTATGCATAATGTTGTGTTAATTCCACAACAAGAGATATGTAATGTTAATTACCTGAAATTATTCCATTTTTGGGGGGGGGAAACCCTGCATATATCGGTATCGGTTGATATCGGTTGATATCGGTATCGGAAATTAAGAGTTGGACAATATCGGTATATCGGTATCGGTAAAAAAGCCAATATCGAGCATCCCTACCTGTAATAGTCGACGTCATGCCAGACCATGTTTAAAATAGGGCAAAAAGTGAACCTGTGCTTGAATTATTGAAGAGCCGCTGTGACCTTTGTTAATATATGCTGATGATTCAGCTCTATATGAGAGAAGATGCCTTTCTGGTGGTATCTACCTACCTATAGAGGAAGTCAGCCAGTCCATTGAGACTGCAGCGAGCCACCCTCGCCCCCAGAAACTGGTTTACAGCTGTGGATCTGTCCAGGTCCACCTTCAGCCTCTGGGACAGTCAAATACACAGGGAAATACATCAAAACGTATGGATCTATATAAGGCCAGAGTAGGATATATAATACACTGCTGGTCAAAACCATTATGAAAAGAAAAACATGGTTTCCTAAGGATTTTCTACAGTAAAACACAGTACAATAGGACGGTATATACCTGGATGACGGAGCGCGCCAGGCAGGACTGGTACTCCTCTATGTGTAGAGTCTGGGCCCATCGCCTCTCCTCCTCATCCAAGACCTGTGTCAACTCGGTTGTCACGTTCTCCTGAAAAGTCATGGGAAAGACATGATCTCACCACCACTGAGGCTGATGTACACACTTACAATGGAGGAGCCAGGCATGATGAAGTCTGCTTTTACCGTGACGATGCTGAGGCAGTCTTGCTCCAGCCTGTCCACTGTGTCCTGGGGCAAGATAGGCTCCAGGGGGGAATAGTTGATGGGCATGGATGTGCCAATGGTGCCTAGGACGTCCCTGTTGGGGAACGACAAAGATAGTTACTAAAGCCTCTTCTGTAAAGGAATAGCATGTCTATTTTGAAGTGCTGTGAGGTTTAGATTTTCATGTTCAATAGTTTGTTTGATACGAGTACTGTATCGTATGAGACTATACCCCGAGTGATTATCCCATTATCAACTGCCAACTGATCTTCCGAGATCTACCTGTTATAGATATTGTAGAACCAGTCCAGCAGCGAGTAGACATCGGTGATCTGCAGCGGGCAGCCGGTGAGGGTGCGAAGGCGCTTGGCCACGGCCCGGTGGTAACTCTCCACGTACACCTGGAAGGCTGAGAACTCCTCGGGGTAGATGGACACGGCGTTCCTCCTCGCCGCGTCCAGGTCGTCCACCATCCGACTGCGCAGGCGGTCCAGGTAGGAGGCCAGCTGACCCGCCTGGGTGTCCATCTGAAGGGGCAGGCTCCAGTCCGCCGCCTCGGCCACGGCGTGCCGCCACTTCAGTTTCAGCTGCCGGGGACGTTGGCTGGACTGGGGGGTCGGGCAGCCGCCCTCTTGCTGGGGGGGCGCGGCCTCTTTTCTCAGGGCCCAGGCGGCGTCGGCGTGATCCTCCTGTTGGATCACCAGCACCACCAGGCCAAGGTTGGGCCCGGCGCTGGGCTGGCGGAGGGATTCCCGCACCACGTCCCACATCTCCTTCTGCAGTGCCTCGTACAGGAGCTCCACGTCCTTGGCCTTCCGCCGGGCTGAGTCCACCGTAGCATTGGGGCCACACTGGTCATCCAGGGACATGAAATTCATCATACCGGAGGGGATACCGGCGGAAGCAAAAGTGGGAGTGAGGGTTGGGGTGGAGCCGCTGGGCAGGAGAGACAGCACCTCCCACTCTCGCTCCAGCTCCTGAATGTGTGTGTCTGCCAGGAGGAGGTCCCTGTGGTTGACCAACTGAAGGATCTCCAATACTGAAGAGAGAGGAGAGAGAGGAGAGGGTGAGACTAGGTTTTTTTCCAGCAGAAAACCACAGACGGGGTAAAAGGAGAGGGCTGGCAGGAAAAGCGATATATTTTTGTGGATATTGAATAGTAATGGATTGAGAAGTTTGAAACAGTTTAGTTTTTTGCTCATCGTACACCGTCCTATTCCTAGCCACGTTCCCCGTGGAGCTGTGTGGACAGTAGCATGGTGATTGAACCTATACAGTATCTAGAGGAGGCTGCAGTGGGAGGAAGTGTGCTCATTTCCTGCTTTCACAGTCTGGTGCTGATTGAACCCATTCCAGCATGTTCATGAACTTAATAGCTCGGCCTAGACAGTGATGTTTTTCATGCCGAACGCTGCTCTCACCTGAAAGAGGCTCTCTCACAGTGATGTTTTCCATGCAGAACGCTGCTCCTACCTGAAAGAGGCCCTCAGATAGTGATGTTTTTCATGCAGAAACGCTGCTCCTACCTGAAAGAGGCTCTCTGGCTTTAACGACCGGCTCCTCCTCCACCGTTTCCTCCTCGGGCTCTTGGGAGCCTCGGTCTGACATGGACTCCCTCTTCAGCTTGCCCAGGCTGACAATCCTGAGGAAGGAGGGTCGCCTGTTGGGTTCAGCGTTGCCGACTGTGTTCAGATCCCCACAGGGGAGGCTCTCCCGGCGCTCCTCCTTACGCCGTCCTGCGAAACTGACAAGAGCAACCAGAAGCAGAACGTGAACGACTGCCACTGAATGTGTCCACATTTCTGATTTCTTAGACGGCATGACCGCCTGTGTATTCGGAATCCAAATCATTTCCATTTCAGTTAAAGAGTGACAGGAAAAGTGATCAAAAGAAGGGGTACGGCTTGCAGCTTAGGTCTTGAGCCAGACACTGCAAGGTCACCGTATCAGTCTTTGCCGACTGAGACTAGACGTGGTAGAAGACTAGACATGCTAAACTGTATAAACATGTTAATAGAAAGTCATGAATACGCATTGGCATTTAGGAAGTTCTTGAACCGCTCACCGGTACTACCTGACTGGAATGTATAAGATTCCATCAAGCCATTACGACTGAAAACAATGTCACAGTTATAAATAGGCTCATTCACTGGCCACAGCGAGCACTAACGAACAAAAGGAGTTCCGTAGTTCCACAGGTTTCAATTACATAACCTATTAGGACATAATCACACTATATTTAATGTTCATTTCCGCCATTTAGCTGCACCTTAGCAGATGGCCTGTCTGGCCACAAATGGAAAGTTACATGATGTTCAAGTGTGCTTTGCCACGCCATCAGGATTGGCATAAGCACTTGACCAAAATGTCTTACTCTGTGCGTTAGGAATTAAAATAATTCCCATTTCAGATCTACATTTAAGATCTTGAATTCTTCTTCTCACCGAAGCAGAGTCATAATCTCCTCCGAGCTCCTCCGTAAGCCTCTCCTCTTCTCCTTCTCTGGCGTGGGTGTACAGGAGTCCGTGGAGCTGCGCAGGGAAGGGCTGGTCCCCCACACGCTGCGTCCCGACATGCGTAGCCCCTTCCCCAGCTTCTCGAGGGTCTTAAGGGGCGACACCCCGCAGATCCTCTCCAGGGTTCCCCTTAGGGGCCTCCCTTTAGGATTCCCTGCTCCGTGCTTCTCAGCGTTCACCTCGTTCTCCTCCTCCTCTCCGTCGCGGGACATCGTCCTGTACTGGTGGTTGTTGCCCCGGACCTCCCCCATGATGAGACCCATGTCGCCCACGTTCCTCTCCTCCTCCAGGTCCACCTCCTCGAAGGGGTTCAGGTTCTTCAGTCCCTTCAGGTCTTTCAGATCGTTGAGATCATTCAGGTCTCTCATGTCCAAGTCCAGCCTGGGCAGGATCAGCTCTCCGTTGCTTCTGGGGAACTCATGGCAGCTCTTGGACCTCCCCGGCAGCTGCTTTAGGATGGGCATGTTTGCACTTAGTCTTTCAAATCTGCAAAACAAAGAGTGGAAAGAAAAGAGTGCAATTACTGACCATGAACTTTGAGAGATTCAACACGTTTACATGTAAACCCGCCCTTCAGATCTAAAAACAAGACTTATCTGATGTTTCTTTTGATTATTATCATCATTTATTTGAAATTAGTGTATTTCAGCAACATTTCAACATTTTATATATTGACATTATTTAGTTTGATTCTCTGTGCAGCTTCTTGACACTGGAAATAGAAGTGCTTGTGTCTTGTGTCCGAGTTATGATTGGAAGCTGGAGTTCCAAGAGTTGGAAAGCTGTTTGTTTAACAGTTAGTGCCGATCAGACGTGTTTATTTAATTCGATTCCAAAATATCCCTTTTGGTTACATAATGTTATGAAATTCCCGAATAGGAAATATGGATTCTAATTATTGTTGTATTTGCAGAATGCTAGAACAAGCTAGACTACAACCTTGTATAGTATGCTACCATTCAGGACCAAATAAACATTTATGTATGTGGAACTGTGCTGAGATCAGGCTTGTGCAGTAACACTGTTTCTGAGATCCTGTAAGGCTGACCTCTTGGCTCCTATGTTTAGGGATAATTTAATGTGACAGCAGAATTGTATATGGTTATCTATCTACTGTAAAGCACAGTTATAAGTTAAGGAAATAATTAAATAAAGCTGATTTCCAGAATAGTTAGAATGTGTGATGTCATTATGATGTCACATATTCCAGGAACTCAGGAAGTATTAAATATAGCTCAGTGAAATTATTAAAAAGGAATATGCGAAGGCCTTGATATATTTGCTTATCTTTTATTTTGTACTTTCATTTCACTGGCTAGTTAATACTTATCTTTTACTCAATAACTCTCAAACAAAATTAATGTATACAGGACAGCTTATAGTTTGGAGATATGTGTGAGATCATGTGCATAATAAATCAGCTTTATTTTTGGGTGAAAGTTCTTACCCCCCCCCCCCCTCCCAGTTTCCAATAACCAAAAAAATACGTATTCAGGAAAAAACCCTGAATGCCAGCGGTGACGATAACTACAGGTTATTGAGGCAACTGAGGTTGGAGGTTGACATCATGTTGGTGGAATGTAAATAATATTCTACCAAAGTGAAATTGGAGGCTGAGTTAGGTTGGGTTGAGTAGGGGCAACATGTAGAGATCGTATGTATTATTTATATATTATTGTTGTTGTTGTTGTTGTTGTTGTTGTTGTTGATGAGGTTGCTGCTGCTGTTGTGTGCATTACTCCTTCAGCTTATCAATGCCTTTTACAAAGTGAGACCTCCAGAGAACATGGTCCTCTACCCTGGAGGGGGGGGGGGGGGGGGGGGGTGACGTGGCTCCTCTTCAGAGTTTCCTCAGTTTGGTCCTTGGTTCGTTTCTGTTGGCCTTGGTGCAGCGGATCGTAGAGGACCTTTCAGAGGACTCTTCACCAGCAGCAGTCTGTTGGCCTTGGTGTAGTCAAGTCAAGTCAAGTCAAGAGTTTTATTTGTCACGGCATACAAGTATACAATGAAATGCGGGTGGTCTTGCCCGCAACGATGTGCAATACAGTGGTACAACATATAATAGAATCCAATAAAAACAACATTGTGCAATAAACAGGTAACAGGTAACATGGTGTGACATCTCAGTATCTGTACATAGTTATTTACAGAGCATATAGGACATGCTAGGTAGCTTTGGTAGTGCAATACACTGTTACTGTTGTTATACTAATTTAAAGTGGCCTTTCCTTTTGGCCATAAGTGGGTGTGTGCGGCATGAGTGTGTGCCCGCTCATGTTAAAGTGTTAAAGTGGCTGCTAGTGTGTGAGCGTGCACAGCGTGCGTGTCGTGTGTGTGCTTGTGTGTGGATAGTTCAGTGTTCTGTGGCACTCAATGTTCATTGTTCAAGGCTCTGATGGCCTGGGGGAAGAAGCTGAGCCTAAGCCTCTCTGTCCTAGTAGCTGGGGTTCTCAGGCGTCTGCCTGACCTCAGCAGCTGGAACAGGCTGTTATTGGGGTGGTGGGGGTCTTTCATTATTCTGCAGGCTCTGGATTTGCACCTCTTGTTGTATAGAACCTGCAGGGGAGGTAGTGCAATACCCGTGGTACGCTCGGCTGAGCGCTGAGTGTAGCTGACTGACCGTAGAGGACCTTTCACCAGCAGCAGTCTGTTGGCCTTGGTGTAGCTGACTGACCGTAGAGGACCTTTCACCAGCAGCAGTCTGTTGGCCTTCTTCTTCTTCTTTTTCTTTCGGCTTTTCCCATCAGGGTTCGCCACAGCGGATCATCCGTTTCCATCCGTTTCTGTCATCATCGTCCTCCGTCACTCCCGCTGCCTGCATGTCCTCCTTCACCGTGTCCATAAACCTCCTCTTGGGCCTTCCCCTCCTCCTCTTTCCTGGCAGCTCCATCTCCAGCATCCTCCTCCCGATGTACCCCACCTCCCTCCTCTGCACATGTCCAAACCATCTCAGTCTTGCCTCTCTCACTTTCTGCCCGAACTGCTCAACATGGGCCATTCCTCTGATGTAGACATTTTTTATTTTGTCCAACCTTGTTACTCCCAGAGAGAACCTTAGCATCTTCATCTCTGCCACCTCCAGCTCCGCCACCTGCTTGTTGGTCAGTGCCACCGTTTCTAGACCATACAGCATAGCTGGTCCTGGGAGTCTATTTGGCAAAATGCAGGATGAAGTCTCCGACCCATTGGAGTTGATGGCGATGTAGCAGAGACTCTACACTGCAGTCCCTGTCTGTTCCAGAACACCAGTGGCTCAGTTCCATGTTCTTCTGGGGAAGTTTCAGGTGGAAGTCCTCCAGGGACCTGATGGCTGTACGTTGGTCCACGTCTTAAATCCATACGGTGAAAACGCAGGCTGCGCACTAGACAGGGACTTTGGTTTGGAGATTGTTTTGGAAGACATTCTTCCTGAAGCGACCAAATTACACTGATGCTTGAGATGTACAAACACGCATACACACACACACTCGCATGTATGTGCGCACACACACATACCAGTAGAATACTTAACACCAGGTACTGTACACCAAAGTATTTGTTATTTCCACCCCAAACCCCTGTATACTTTTGCTCCTCTACATTTGAAAGGAAATCCTACATTTATCTTTGAAAGTAAAAGGTCTTGCTATGTGCTTTCAACGCTCAAGCTGGCAAACAAAGGAAGTAATCAAAACCAGCATAATCAGCAATCACTCTTAACACAATATTCTGAAGGCCAGTGCATTAAGGTTTGAACACTTCCAATCACTGAAATACAAGAACAATGTGTCATATATTAATGTATGCATTTACTTTTGATAGGCTACTTAAGTACATTCCATATTATCAAAGACATCTATATCTTATTCTTACTGTGTATACAATCTTGAATGGAGGACATTTACTTTTACCAGTCAGTCTCCTATTCTCTATACACTGGCACTTCTGATTGTGTGACTATTCTCTATACACTGGCACTTCTGATTGTGTGACTATTCTCTATACACTGGCACTTCTGATTGTGTGTGTGTGCAGTTCTTTGGAGTTGCCTATATGGTGGATATCAATATGATAAACATTTCAATAAAAAAAAAAAATGACAATCATTCTTGGATTATGCGAGTTCTAGGTGATTAGATGAAAAACAAAAAGCAGAATAAAGTTAGCATCAGAAAACTTAAGTTAGCATTTTCTTTCTGCTTTTTTATTCTTGTTCTCTCACTTGTATGGTAATTAAGTAAATATTGCATCGAACCTTTTTCTCTTTTTTTGCCTGGGTTCATAGTATTTAGTAGTAAGATACCACTGTAGTACTGAACTCATTTAGTATTTTCTTTGTTTTCAGAATCTTGACAAGAGGACACTGTTCATTAGGTCGATCTAATGATAATGTTGATGCATTTTCTTGTTGGCAAAATAATACATGTTATTATAATGATAATGCAATCAATGCTATTTCATTATTCAACAGACAAGAAAGATAATACAGTATTGATCTGATACAGTAGGAACACAGATGAATGAATATATATAGGTAATACAGCAGAGCATATGTAAATATTTAATACTGCAGACAGAACGGTTGATGCAATATAATGCCAATTATATTGCAATACATGACTCCTCTTAAACAGGTGAGCCAGAAATGTGCAACTGTTAAAAATTCATTCATCCTCTGTATAGATAATTGGATCCGTCACCTGCACAGTATCTGCTAATTGAATTCACAATTAGCAACTTGATTGATTGGTTGAAATATTGACAACTTGGGTCTGAGTACTGTGGTGTGATATATCTCATGCTCTAATCACAAGATAGATTACATGACAGCTCATCAATTAAAGGATAAACACAGGAAATGATTTTACACATTTTAAATGGATAAGCGAGTCACTATACAGCATAATTATGCAGGTAGAGAAAAGGGAGAAACACCCACACGGAGCAACTTCTACTGAGAAACGACAAACCACAGCATGGACTGCAGAACAAACCCAACACTGACACTAAGCATGACTCAAAAACTCAACATTGTACAACTTGATTTATTTTTCTTTCTTTTCTTCCCGAATTAAATGAAAGCCTCTTACCTCTTTTAGCCGCACAGTGTTTCAGAGGAATGACATCTCGGTGTGTTCTTGGATATATCAGTTGTGTGTGTGTGTGTGTGTGTGTGTGTATGTGTGTGTGTGCATACAGTATTGTGTTTGTCTCTGTCCTGTATGCGATATAAGGCCAGGACTGTGTCTGTATCTGCCGCACTCTGACTGTGACTCAAGAGAGCAATGTGTTGGTTGCCTGCGGCTTCCTGGCTGGGGCTCTATTGTAGCAGAAGGTGATGTGTTTTCCTGAGGAAATGGCTGTCCTGTCCTCCACGCCCCCCAGCCCGTCCCCCCCTCCCCACCGCCACCCCCCCCCCCCCCCCCCCCTCTCTACTCCCCACTCCCCCCGACACCTAAGCCATTCGGGTCAGTCATAGGCAGCACAGTACTGTACCACCCGTAAGCGAGAGGAACGAGGTGTGCTCCACCGCGTCCTTGAGTCAAGATTCCACTCAGACAACACCAACAATGTGCTTGTTTCCTTCATGGAAAACTACATGTACAGTATGAAGGAATCTCGGTTGAACAGAGAGGGAGAGAGGGGGGGGTGAATACAAGTACCTTACAGTATGTTATTGTTATTATTGTTATTATTATTGTTATTATTATTACATTAAAGTATATTGCATTCCTGCACATCTCAAGGTAGGGTGTGGTCCTGCGAGGTGACTGCGTGGGCAAACGGCCCCTTTGTTGATTGTCTGAGTGTTTTTTCCTGACATTTCCTAGATACCATACAGTTGAGGGTCATAAGAAAGATGGGAGACAGACAGAGACAGAGACAGAGACAGAGACAGAGACAGAGACAGAGAGAGAGAGAGAGAGACAGAGACAGAGACAGAGACAGAGACAGAGACAGAGACAGAGACAGAGACAGAGACAGAGACAGAGACAGAGACAGAGACAGAGACAGAGAGAGAGAGAGAGAGAGAGAGAGAGACGGGGGGGCACCTGACCTGAACCTAACACGCTCACTCCAGCCCACTGAGTCACCAGGAAGCCCCCTTTTTTCATTAGCATTTTTATTGGAAAAGTACTGGTGAATTGTTATGTTATACGGTAACGGTATATATGATTTTGAGAAAGCCTAGCCCTATTTTCTACTTACGGATGATGTTGTTGAGTCCTTCCTCAGCACCATCCATGCTGTTCTTTATACTAGATACCTGCCGCTCTACGGCTAGTCAGCCACAAAATGTATGCACAAAAGCACTTTCAGCTGCAATTGTTGTATGAAAGGTGCTATACAAATAAAGTTTATTATTATATTATTATTATTATTATTATTATTATTAGTATTATTATTATTATTATTATTGTAACTGAGGGGTACAATTCCCTGACTGTATTGTTAGATATGATATTTAATACCACTACCTCATGTACTTTAACTTCTGGCCACCCAGTACAAGATATAAGTATGATGAACACTTTCCCACCTGATGAAACGAATCCACACAAATGTACCAAATCGAAGGTTTAATACAGCAAAGGGTGTATACAACGATCACTTAATTACATTTATGATTTGAAATATGGAATATGCACTTTTATGGCAAATGAGTATTCGTAGGTAAATCAACATTGAATGTCCAATCTCTGGTTGCGCAGGGAGTAAGTATACAACCTGGAATATTTAGGAAACGATAGCGATGGTACTTAAATGATTATAGCTGGATACACTAAGGGGGGGGGGGGTCCCGCTGGTTGTAAGACAGTAGGAGGGGGGGGTTAGAGAAGCCGCTGGCGGTATCCCATCTGGCCGACGGTGTCTTGGGAGAATCCAAAGTCTTGGACACGGTGCCCACAGAACCTCGGACCGCAGACGAATACAGCTGGACCCTCTGTGGAACGGTATCTGCCGGTCCACAACGGAGAGACGTGAGGCGACCTCACGTGTAGAGCGCCGTCTCACCTGGAGTCCTCTCCGGGGGGTAATTCCAACACTCAGCAGTGTTGGCCTTTATCCATGGAATAATCAAAGCACACAAAGCATAATCCAAGCCGTGGAAGGCTCGCCGTCGTCTGGGTAGAGTAATCCAATATACAGGTCCAGTCGCTCTTGGCCCGGAGCTCCTCGGATGCAATCACCACTAGGGGTCTGACCAGCCTGGTTAAGCGTCCAGATAACGTCAGGAACGATGGGGGTACTGATAACTGTAGAACTCTAACCGAACGATGCACCATACATAAATAGACTATTATTAGCTTAATAGAATACGTCCAACTCGACGGTATGGTGCCAAACTATGACCATTCAACTATTAATCTACACGATATCTCAATGCCTATTCTGGGCCAAGTAGGCCTTACTACACCGCACGTGCGTCGTGGGGAGGCTTTTGCGTCTGTCACTCTGTTGGAGGGTAAAGAACTGGACTAAAAGAAAGTTCTACTTTACTGGCGCCATATATATATGCGCTATGAACAAATAGTACCATTCGTATTTCGCCCGACATATTACTGCGCGGAACCGGGGGCTGCCTCGACATGTTAGGCGGCACGATTGAACTTGGACCTAGGGGTATGGCAACCTGGCGCCAGGTTCTCGTCCAATGGTAGAATGAAACTATTATGGGCTGTTTAGTAGAAACGGGGATATTCAATGCATATTGTACAAGGAATATACAGGGGATATCAAACGATATACAAATACAATTAAATATATATATATAAATAAATATACATATTCGGTTTAATCTGATCCTTCACAACAATTATTATTATTATTATTATTATTATTATTATTATTATTATTATTATTATTATTATTATTATTATTATTATTATTATTATTATTACTTTGGGTGCACTGCGGAGTAGGCATAGCTGACCTTAGGTTCAGGGGGGCCCGTTTCAACATAAAATTAAACATCAAATTATGAGGTTCGGCACAACATCTCGTTCCATTGCTATGCCGATGCTACACAGATGTACCTGCCACTCACCACAGATGACCCCACTGGCTTAACACGACTAAAGGACTGCCTGGGAAATATCAAGGAGTGGATGTCACAAAACTTCATGCAGCTAAATGAGAGCAAAAACTAAATAATTCTGTTGGGCACATCCACCTCTGTCACCCAGATCACCAACAACAGGGGCCACCCTGATAAAACCCAAACCTGGGGTTCCTTTTTGACTCTGAGCTGAAACTCGACAAACAAGTGCGAGCAGTGGCACAGTCCTGCTTTTTCCAACTGCGCACCATCGCAAAAATAAAAACGTTCCTCTCCCCCAGCGACCTTCAGAGGATCATCCTCACTCTGATCTCAAGACTGGACTATTGCAACGTCCTCTATTCTGGTGTGGCCGACAAAAACATCAACCGCCTTCAACTGGTCCAGAACGCAGCCGCCAGGCTCGTGACGGGCACCAAGATGAGGGACCACATCTCCACAGTCCTTGCATCCCTACACTGGCTCTCGGTAAAATAAAGAATACATTTAAAGATGTTCACTTACAAAGCCCTAAACGGCCTCGCCCCAGCTTACATAAAGGAACTCCTGGTCCAATCACCCAGCTCCAGATCCCTCAGATCCAACAGTCAAATCTGCCTTAAGATCCCACATTCAAGACTGGTGACGAAGGGAAAGATCCTCGAGCTAGTTTTGTGTTGTAGTAGATCAATTGTATTATGTCTGTCTGTTCTCTGTCTGCTTGGTTGGCCTGCATGTTTTTTTTCTTCAGTTTTTCGTAATTGTTCCCGTCTTTCCGTTTTTCTTTTTTCCCGGGCTGTGCCCCGGGCCGATGTAACTATTGGTTGAGGGGCGCAATATAAATAAATGTATCATATCATGCACTGTATTCTACCTCACCCAGAATCACAATATAATGTGTATAATGTTTTAGATGACTTTGTGCATCAGGCGGGAAGCTGGCCACTGTGCCAAACTTTTCCATGACAGTTCAATTAGACCATGGAGATTTCCATGACTTGGTTTATGTCAGGAACAAGGTCGATTTCTAGAGTGGTACAGCCAGGTTATCTCGAGTGTTTGGGTCCCTGAGTCATGACCATGTAGCACAAGCTAGCCACAACTTGCATGTCTGTCCATATCAAAAGTCCATGAAGTAGGCGCAAAGTAAGTGGCATGTTGTTGCCATTATTTGTATCTGATAATCTGAATCCAATCTAACAAACAACGTCTAGTGGTTAATGTTATTCCATAGAAACCTTGTTTGTTTTCCTGGCTCGTCACACACACACGCATACTGTACACGCACATATATATTGCACATCCAGGTGTGGACGCGCATCAAGGTGCGCATTTCTATCGTGCATCATTTATCCACATTGTGCACATTTGCATTTCAAGCCAGGGTGCGTATGCTTTGTCAATCCGGGGCCCTGCTAGCGTGTGGGGCTCGTTTAGAGTGAAATGGGTGAAACATAGCAAAGGGCGTCTATGGGAGCAGGTATGTTAGTATTATACACTGCTGTGTAACAGGACAACAAAATGGCTTTGCCAGAACAGTTTTGTACTTAAGCATTACATCACACGCAGGAGTGGTTTGTGACCAATAAACCATGCCTAGGGGTGGTTGTTAGGCCCGAGGCGCAGCCGAGGGTCGTTAGACCCCCCTAGGCATGGTTTATTGGTCACAAATCACGACTGCACGTGGTGTAAAGCTTTTATACAACTGCCAGATTCATCCAACCTTATTTCTATACAATAAACACACATTAATCGAAGATTTATTGAAAAAACCATCCGCCAGAAAAAGTAGTTCCCACATGTGGAAGCAGCTTGAAGTGCATCCAACCAAACTAACACATCCAACTGTGTATTATTGGAATGATTGAGAGAAGTTGCCTCATGTGGAAGCAGCTTGAAGTGCATCCAACCAACTAACACATCCAACTGTGTATTATTGGAATGATTGATTGAAAATTTATTAAAACGTTTTCTTTGCCCTCTAGGAAAAAAACGTTTTCTTCGCCCTATTTTTTTTATTTATTTCTTTTAGCCTAAACTTAACCACTTGGAAACCAGGGGTACAGTAATAAAATTAGCAATCAACCAATCAATCAATTCAATAGACCATGCTCACTTAAAACAGCGCTGCTTCTCTCTCAGTCTGACTCCCCCGCTGTTGCAGACAGGAGTGTGTGTGTGTGTGTGTGCGTGTGTGTGTGTGTGTGTGTCACAGTGTGTGTGTGCGTGTGTGTATGTGTGTGTGTGTGTGTGTGTGTGTGTGTGTGTGTGTGTGTGTGTGTGTATGTGTGTGTGTGTGTTTGTGGGTACGCCAGCGTCGGACAGTGTGAGAGAGAACGCTGCAAGAAAGTAGGAAGGAAGAAATTTAAATCAATCAATTAATCTATCAATCAATCCGCGATTTTTCTTTTGTTCTAGATTGAGTCAAGACCCATCAATTACATCATCCAACATTGTTTAAAATACTAACACATTCCCCTTGACAGAATCGCTTCATATTTAGTCGTTATGGTGCTTTCAACATAACCATTTGATCTCCGCGATCCTGTTTTCTCCCGGAGTGAGCCGGGGAGGGTTATGTGATTTGGTTGTGGGCGGGTCCTGAGCCCAGGACCGTGGATTGTTACCAATAAAGACGTGTGAATGGCCAATCAGAATCGAGAAATTTGCATGCCGTTGTATAAAGGCTCGTAAAGCATTGCTAGATGTACGATAATTGTCGTATCTGTAGGATCAAGACGGCTCGCTCATTACAGACACAAAAACAGCCGCTGAGAACAGGACTGAAACAGAGGGGTATAGAGGCTGCTAGAGTGCATAATCGGAGTGTTCTTTTAAGCAAAGAAATGTATGTTTATGGACCTCAAAGACAGATTTTATTTGTTGAAAAGGACATTTTAATAGGACCAACAAAAAGAAAGGTGAAGAAACCTCAGATGGGCAATTCAATGAGAGATTGATCACTCGCTCACTCACTCACACACCAGGGTTATTATAGAGAGTAGCTCAGGAGGTAGAGCAGTCGTCTGGTAATCGGAAGGTTCCTTGTTCGATCCCACTCCCCCCGGCACCATGTCGAAGTGTCCTTGAGCAAGACACTTAACCCCGAACTGCTCCCGATGAGCAGGTTGGCACCTTGCATGGTTGCCTCCACCGTTGGTGTGTGAATGTGTGGCATAAGTTGTAAAGCGCTTTGGATAAAAGTACTATATAAATGCAGTCCATTTACCATTTTGTATTTTTCATCAAAGGTGGGGGATTATCTTTTAGAACCATTTTGGTCATATTTCATGAAATTCTCTAAATAAATACTGGTCTCTATGACTCTTCCAGCCCCTGTAACCAACATGAATCCCCTTGTACACCTAATAGCGCCCCATTTAGAAAATTCCTGAACTTGAACTTCATGGGTTTATGATAAAATTATTAGTTATAGTTAGTGGGTATTTCAAAGTATCTCATATTTGGTACCATTTTGAAGCTAACAACTAGGGCTTTCCAATGATATAAAATATGTGTATGATTACCATGAGTATTATTGTTATTATTCTTCATATATACAGCAAATCCTTGAACTTGAACATACAAATGCATTTTCAACCACTTTACTTACATTGGATAACAAACATTATAGTGTATGGAATGTAGACAATCATGTGGGCAATATAGAACAGCTGACAGATTAGATATATCATCTATTGTTCAAAAGTTATGAATGAATGAATAAAACTAAACATCAAAATCTGTAATTGAGATCCAGGAATCTTTTTTTTTGTAAAATTTGTAAATTACATATTATTTATATAATAATTTAATGCATGTGTTTTTTATTCTCTTCCTCTCTGCCTCTCTGCCAGGCTGCCAGCCTGATCTCTGGGGTTGGGAATGTTGGGGGTTGGTTCTGGTTCTGGTTCTGGGCTAGCTATGAGCTAGCTCTGCTGGCCGACTGGAGGCTTCATCTCTGGGCGTGTGGGCCGCGTTTATCCGGTCACACAATTGGTCCGTTCTGGGCTGATCAAATGGAATATATTATATATAGAATATGAACCAGTAATGAATAAACTAATAACAGCAAATACACTATTCATCCATCAATGGACCCTCGGAAAAGAGCGGGGACGGGAACGCGCGCCGTGCACGCAGCCGTATTTCCTGGCAATTTTTCCGGTTGCCTCACAGCTTTAGAAACATGCTTTTGGAGCTAAACATATTACCAAAATCTCTCCAAAAACATCTCACAAACACTAGAAACTGCCACAAACTAAATGAACACTATTATTATACGATAGCTACATACAATTGATTAAATCACGACTTAGAGGGTCGTCTTAAAATGGACACATCACGTTCTATTGCTGGGATGAATTCAGGACCGTGTTGTTCAGCAAAAATGACACGTAGAGGCGATCACAGGCCCGGGAAATATTCTTTATTATTTTTGGAAAAATCCAGCTTGAAGCTGCCAGCACCTCTGGGAGTCTGTGGGAAACGTTTGGTGTACGTGCACAGTGCACGGCGCCAGGCGTGAGCAGTGGTGCAGAGCTGGGTATTTTTCCACTGGACCTGCATCTCGCTCTGTATAGGCTCATTTATCTGAAATGGTCCACCTTTCATTTCTATTTCGTTTTTAATTTTTGTTTTCAATTACAGTTTTGTTTCATTCAGTTTCTGTCAGTTTCCAGAGTGGGTTTCATCATTTCAGTTTATTTTTCTATCGTTTAAAGTTGTTTTGTTTCGTTTTCATTAGTTTCAGTATTAGTTTTATAAAAATAATTATTATAATATGGAGGGTATTTGTTAGGGGCAAGTTTTAAGAAGTTCAGAGTACGTATTGTGTACAAAGACATCACTTTGTGAAGGCAGTTGACTCACAGTCACGGAGACGTCTCAGTCCCAATGCATTATGCACCAATGCCTCCTCACGCTGGCTGTGATCTGAAATCTGACCAAATTGACAAAGACTAAAGACATTTTCTGTATATATTTTTTTTTCTTAGTTTGTTGTGTAAGTCTAGTTGTTTCTAGTCTAGTTTTAATTTGTATTTCACCTAACTAAAATGTTTTTATCACTAGTTTTAGTTATTTGTTTAGTTCTAGTTAACTATAATAACCTTGTCACTCACTCACTCATTGACTGACAGACAGACAGACAGACAGACAGACAGACAGACAGACAGACAGACAGACAGACAGACAGACAGACAGACAGACAGACAGACAGACAGACAGACAGACAGACAGACAGACAGACAGACAGACAGACAGACAGACAGACAGACAGACAGACAGACAGACAGACAGACAGACAGAGACGGAGAGTCTGACGGAACAGCTGACTAACTCACTCACTCACTGACTGACGGGCAGACAGAGACAGACAGTCTGACTCACTCACTCACTTATCATACTTGATATTCGACTTCCTGACAATATTCGGATGTTAGACTTCCTGAGGTTCCAGGTGGTGAGAATCAGCAGCCACGCCTCCTCCTCGCTGACCCTTAACACGGGCGTGTGCTCAGCCTCCTCCCGTGGTCCCTGTTCACCTACGACTGTGCTGACGAGCACAGCTCCAATTGACATCATCAAGCTTGTTGACAGGTTTATTTTCCCAGAGTGGTTCCCAAACTGCCCTATTTTATGGAATGACCGGCAGCAGTGAAATTACTCTGGGCGGAATCCACAAAGGGTTTGCACGGCTTTTTCCAACGTAAAGCCGGTGCAAATAGTGCTGAAACACAGTTTGCTATCCACAGAGGAGGGGCAACGGGTGAAATGAGGTGGTAACTGTGTTCCGTAAGCATTGCGTCCGGTGCAATTCAGGGGTGTTTTTAGGGTTAGAAAACATTGGGGGCTTCAGCCCGGGGGGGGGGGGGGGGGTTACACAAATAACAACACATAAGCAAATAAACAAACAAACATATGCACAGCCTATGTACAAAATAAATTAACAGTTAATCTCTAGTCTTTACAGTTTTCTTCAATTGCATAAACACTCAAATCAAAAGTATTACACAATTATCAAAACCTTACACTCAAGGAGCAAAACATAGGCCCAGATTTGCACCCCTATAAGCACAATGTCAGCCTCACACCTTTTGCAAAACAATACATACACAGTGATTTGCAAAACACTAAACACACTTGCATTACATTAGACACAGAATGTCAAATTACCACACATATGAGCCAATTGGTTAAACACAGCCATCAGATGCACAAACACACCATTTCTTAATTGTAGATACACCAATCAGGTTTAAGCACTATAAAAATGCAGCAGGTGAGTTCACCTGTCTTCAACCAAAATGGAAGGAGAGTGAAGTACTGTACACAGACAACGTGAAAATATACAATACATTCACCAAACACTACACAAGACAACCAATGATGCAGACTGATGAAAATATACATTTTCTCTCCATATACCCAAATCAGTCAACATGTCAACATGGAGAATCACAACTAAAAATTCTCTTGCCAGATCCAGCTATAGGCAAAGAGATAATGTCTAGTATTTTCTGTACTCTATTTAAATTATTTCAATTTTTGTTTTACTGTAATTTTAACCTGTACTGGATACAGTATTTTATGTTTGTCTGATATGTGCTGAGCTTACAGTAGTATGAAAACTGGGACATGTTTTGTTGTGATTCTCCATGTTGAAATGTTGACTGATTTGGTTATATGGAGAGAAATAAATTCTTCATCAGTCTACAGCATTGGTCTTGTGTAGTGTTTGGTGAATTTAGTGTATATTTGCACATTCTCTGCGTACTTCACTTACAGTACTCTAATCAATGAGAAGTAGAATTGCTAAATGTGTTTTAGGTTAAGCACAGCAGTGTGTAACTGGTTCAAACAGAATTAAGTCATATGAAACGTGTGTTTCATATGGTAACAAAATTTAGTTTTTATAAATTAGTATATGGTTTTGACAAGTGTTTAATTTAGCAAAGTATCTGAGGTGTTCTGATAATTGTGTGTGTGGTTGTGCTAATTGTGTGTTTTGAATCACGGGCCCCGTTTTCAAAATCATGCTTAAGCAATCGGGAAAAAACTGTATTGTGCGTTTCATTATATACATAATTATGTTTCAGTCTTCCCATAAAAAAAATATTAGATTTTTGGGTATTTTCCTGCCTTTGGTCCGCTTTGCATTCACATCTCAAATGAACCGCAGCAGGGTTCACTTGCAAGAGTGAATGAGCTCACTGGCGGACTCAGGGGGGGGGGGGGGTTAAATAATGTCATGCAAAAGTTGTTATGGTTTGACACCGACCCCAAACGCACGACACAAGAGAGTAGGAATTCAGAGTTGCCAAAAACAAGGGCTTGTTTATTGAGACTAATTAATGAGCACAGAATAGGCAAGTCAAACAAGACAGGTACACAAGCTAGGGGGAAAATGTTCTGCTGCTCTGCAGCTTCTCCCGTGGTGGTAGTAGGGGGTAGCAGATGCTGACGTCTGAGCCGCTCTGCAGACTTCTCTCGGCAGAATCTCCGAAGTGTTGCGGGACCGAGAGAGAGAGAGAGGGAGCGAGTCAACAAGCGTGCAGGTGGAACGAGCAGGAGAACAGGAGAGGTGACTTGTACCCAAATACAAAAGTTATCCAAGTGAACTAATCTTCGTGTAAATACACACAGTGAGCAAAGTTCCACAACACAATCCCAAGTGAATATCTTCGTGTAAATACACACAGTGAGCACTGTTCCAAAACACAATCCCAAGTGAATATCTTCGGTGCAAAAATAGACACTGAGAGTGAAGTCCAAAAAACAATCCAATGTGAATAATATCTTCGGTGTGAACAACACACAGTGGGAGATGTAAAGTCCCAAAAATATTATCCCAGTGAAAACAACAAAAAGGCGATCGCTGGGTGAGTGACTGTCTGATAAAAAAGGTGGTAATCTTCAGTGTTATAGAAACACACGAAAACGGAATTTGATCAAGACAGTCAGTAAAAAACTCACCCAGACGAAGTGCGTAATGAGTGCTGGAACAGCAGCGGAGCGAGCGCGTCGCCACGGGGAAAAGGTGTCCAAGAGGAAGGCTTCTTGGAATATCCTGGAGGTAAAGCACAGAGAGCAAACAGCAGCAGCAGCAGGAACGGAGAATGCAAACAGAGAAATATCAAAACGATCCAACAAAACTAGAGTGGAGAAACGGGGTATAAATAATACGGGATTGATTGATTGACAAGTAGTGACAGCTGGGGAATGTGATTGAAAAGCGTGCGGACGGGAGAGAACCAATCAACGACGTCTCTGACGACGTCACTGGGAAGAAGCGTGTGAATGGGGGAATTGAATGATTAACAGAAACAAATGAAAACAGAGCGAGGGTGGTTTAAAGGAACAGAACGAGTGAGTGAGCAAGGACAGAAACCTCACAGTACCCCCCCCTCCACGGGAGCCACCCGGCGACCAGGCCGACCCGGCTCGTCAGGATGGGCACGATGGAAGTCAGTGATCAAGCCGGGATCCACGATGAGCTGCCGGGAGACCCACCTACGCTCCTCAGGGCCGTAACCCTCCCAGTCCACCAGGTATTGGAACCCCCGGCCCCGCCGACGAACGCCCATCAACCGGCGGACCTGCCACTGGGGGTGACCATCCACCAACACGGGAGGCGGCGGATCAGGAGCTGGAGGCATAAGGGGACTGAGGGAGACGGGCTTAACCCGGGAGACATGGAACACGGGGTGGATGTGCATGGATGCAGGAAGTTTCAGGCGCAGGGCCGCCGGACTGAGTACCTTCAGGACCTCGAAAGGTCCGACGAAACGGGGGTTGAGCTTCTTGGCCAAGGACCGTAGCGGGAGGTCCTTTGCGGAGAGCCACACCCTCTGCCCAGGGCGGTAAGTCGGCGCAGGAACCCGGCGCCGGTCGGCACCACGACAGGCGCGCTCAGATGTCCGGAGCAGCGCGGTCCTGGTGATCTCGTCGGCAGCGGTCGAGGTGGACCTGCACGGAGGGAACTGCCACTTCCGTCTCCTGTGCGGGGAAAAGAGGAGGCTGGTAGCCCAGGGAGACCTCAAAGGGGGAGAGGCCGGTGGCGGAACTGACCATTGAATTGATGGAGTATTCAACCCAGGGAAGGAAACGGCTCCAGGATGCTGGTCTCTCGGCTGCCACACACCGAAGAGCAGACTCCACGCTCTGGTTCATCCTCTCCATCTGCCCGTTAGTCTGGGGATGATAACCAGAGGAAAGACTGACCGTTGCCCCCAATCCCTTGCAAAAGGCCCGCCATACCTGGGAAGTGAACTGGGGCCCCCGGTCAGAGATGATGTCCTGGGGAAACCCATGAAGGCGGAACACGTGGTGCGTCAGGAGGTCCGCCGTCTCGGCCGCCGAGGGAAGCTTGGAGAGGGCCACGAGGTGAACCCCCTTGCTGAATCGATCCACCACGGTCAGAAGGCAGGTGTTCCCCTGGGAGGAGGGCAGACCAGTGACGAAGTCCAGCGCCACATGTGACCACGGACGGCTCGGAACGGGAAGTGGCTGCAAGAGCCCGGAGGGTGCCTGGTGAGAGGCCTTGCTGCGGGCACAGACCGTGCAGGCCAATACGAACTCCTTGACGTCGTTCCGCATGGTGGGCCACCAGAAACGACGAGCCAGGAAGGAGAACGTGCGATGGACGCCAGGGTGGCAGGCGAACCGGCTGGTATGGCCCCACAGCAGTACCTGGGACCGGACAGAGTCGGGGACGAAGAGACGACTCCTAGGGACGTTGCTAGGAGCACGTTGGAAGCGTAGGGCACGCCTTACCACACCCTCGATGCCCAAGGTGATGGCTCCAACCACTCGGGCCTCCGGGAGGATGGGAGTAGGGTCCTCAGAGGGTGGAGCCCCCTTGGAGTGCATCCGGGACAGGGAGTCGGCCTTCGTGTTGCGGGAACCGGGGCGGAAGGTCAGCGAGAAATCGAACCGACTGAGGAAACTGGCCCATCTCGCCTGCCGACCGTTGAGGCGCCTGGAAGCGCGGATGAACGTCAGGTTCTTGTGGTCCGTCCAGATGGTAAAAGGCTCCTCGGCACCCTCTAGCCAATGACGCCACTCCTCCAGCGCAGCCACGACCGCCAGCAGCTCCCGATTGCCGGTGTCGTAGTTCCTCTCGGCAGGGAGGAAGCGACGCGAGTAGAAGGCGCAAGGATGCACCTTCTGGTCTGAAAGAGAACGTTGGGATAGGACAGCGCCTAGGCCAGAATCCGAGGCGTCCACCTCCACGATGAACTGTCTCTTGGGGTCAGGGTGGAGCAGGATAGGGGCGGAAGTGAACCTTCTCTTGAGGGATACGAACGCAGCGCATGCCGCTGGGGACCAGTCGAACGGCAGAGCGGGGGAGGTCAGTTTGGTAAGTGGCTCCGCCACTTGACTGTAGTTCCGGATGAACCTTCGGTAGAAGTTGGCGAACCCGAGGAAACTCTGTAACTCCTTCCGAGTGGTGGGTTCTGGCCAATCCTCCACAGCCTGGATCTTGCGAGGATCCGCTCGGGTCAAGCCCTTCTCAACGATGAAGCCCAGGTAGTCGACGGAGTTGGAGTGGAAACGGCACTTCTCCGCCTTGACGAAGAGCCGATTGTGGAGGAGGCGCTCCAGCACACGGCGGACATGCTGGATGTGTTCCTCGAGGGTCCTGGAAAAGATGAGAATGTCGTCCAGGTACACCACCACGAACACCTCCAGCATGTCACGAAGGACGTCGTTCATGAGTGCCTGGAATACCGCCGGGGCGTTGGTGAGGCCGAACGGCATTATTAGGTACTCGTAGTGGCCCCTGGGGGTCTTGAAGGCGGTCTTCCATTCATCGCCCTCACGGATACGGACAAGATGGTAGGCACTCCGGAGGTCCAGCTTGGTGAAGAACGAGGCCTGGGTCAGTGGCTCGAAGGTGGAGCTCATGAGAGGTAGAGGGTATTTGTTCTTGATGGTGATCTCGTTGAGCTGACGATAGTCGATGCAGGGTCGCAGGTCCCCATCCTTCTTACCAACAAAGAAGAACCCGGCCGCCACCGGGGAGGAGGAAGGCCGAATGAGTCCTGCTTCCAATGACTCAGAGATGTAGAGATCCATCGCCTTCTTCTCCGGGACAGTCAGACTGTAGAGGCGGCTGCCGGGAAGGGGAGCCCCTTGGCGGAGGTCGATGGCGCAGTCATAGGGGCGGTGAGGTGGAAGGGCCTGAGCCCTGGTCTTACTGAAAACCTCCAAGAGGTCGTGGTACTCGGGAGGTATGGACGAGAGGTCCGGAGGCAACTCACCAGCGGGCCTCCGGGGCGGGGGACAGGACGCCGCCTGCAGACACAGGGCGTGACAGGAGGAGCTCCAGCCCCTGATGGTACTGGAGGACCAGGCGATGTGGGGCTCGTGCAGCGCAAGCCAGGGCCTACCCAGGACCACCGGGACAAGGGGGGATTGGGTGATGAGGAACTGGATTCTCTCGACGTGGTTCCCAGCGATGGTCAGCACGACTGGGCCGGTGCGTTGAGAGATGTCGGCCAGGCGGTGTTGGTCCAACGAAAAGATCTCCAAGGGCCTCACAAGGTCCTCAAGTGGAATGTTGGCTCGGGTGGCGAACTCGAAGTCGAGGAAATTCTCGTCTGCCCCTGAGTCGATGAGGGCCTCCACCGTGGCACGTTGGTCCCCCCAGGCCAGGGTGACGCTCATCAGATGGTCAGGTGGTGCGCGGCGCTGGGAATGGGAAAAACGGCTCACCAGGATCTCCCGGGGTCTCGGTGAGCCTGATCTTTTGGCCGGGTGGGGCAGTCGGCGATTCGGTGTCCCGCACCTCCGCAGTAGAGGCAGAGACCGGACCTGAGCCTTGCCTCACGCTCCGCCTGGCTCAGATGAGAGCGTCCCAGCTGCATGGGTTCCTCCTCGCGAACCGAACGGGGGGGCCTGCTACCACCAGTAGTGTTGAGGACAGGGCGTCCAGGAGTGACGTCCGGGGAATCCGGGGTGCCTCAGGAGGTAACAGTCGGGTCCTCTCGCGCCTTCTCTCCAGGAGGCGTCCGTCAATACGGATGACGAGGCTAAACAGATCCTCGAGGGAGTCGGGCAACTCCCGGGTAGCGAGCTGGTCCCGGACTGCGTCACTGAGCCCCCTCAAGAAGGTTAGGCGAAGAGCAGGTTCGTTCCATCCACTCTCCACCGCCGCCAGTCGAAACTCCAAGACATAGTCCGTCACCCTGCCGCTCCCCTGTCGGAAAGTCCCCAACCGGGCTCCAGGGTCCAGACCTCGGGCTGGATGGTGGAACACTCTGTGGAGCTCCGCCACGAAGTCTGGATAGGAAAACACAAAATCTGCTTCCATTGCCCAGGAGGAAGTGACCCACTGGGCAGCATGGCCTGAAAGCAAGTTCGTCATATAAGCCACTTGGGACCCACGAGCAGAAAAACGGCTTGGTTGATGACGGAAAACCAACTCACATTGCATGATGAATGTGGCACACTCCTCGGGATTGCCGTCGAACAGCCGTGGGACGGAGAGACGGGGTTCCCGAGGTGCGGGATCTGCTGGGGCTGCGGGGAATGCTCCTGAAGGTTGTGAGAGATGAAAAGCATTAACGGTGAGTGAAGCTGAGCGAGAATGTCGGACTGTTGTCCCGCCATAGCGGCCATTGACCCTTGCATAGGCAGGACCTGATCCCTGAGACTCTGCACCGCAGCCGCAGCCCGCTCTAATTGGAGACTGTGATCCCTGGTCAACTCGACTTGATTAGCAAGTGCGGTTCTGATCCTCTCTGTGTCGGCTGGGGTCGTCATTTTGGTTGGATCGTAATGTTATGGTTTGACACCGACCCCAAACGCACGACACAAGAGAGTAGGAATTCAGAGTTGCTAAAAACAAGGGCTTGTTTATTGAGACTAATTAATGAGCACAGAATAGGCAAGTCAAACAAGACAGGTACACAAGCTAGGGGGAAAATGTTCTGCTGCTCTGCAGCTTCTCCCGTGGTGGTAGTAGGGGGTAGCAGATGCTGACGTCTGAGCCGCTCTGCAGACTTCTCTCGGCAGAATCTCCGAAGTGTTGCGGGACCGAGAGAGAGAGAGAGGGAGCGAGTCAACAAGGGTGCAGGTGGAACGAGCAGGAGAACAGGAGAGGTGACTTGTACCCAAATACAAAAGTTATCCAAGTGAACTAATCTTCGTGTAAATACACACAGTGAGCAAAGTTCCACAACACAATCCCAAGTGAATATCTTCGTGTAAATACACACAGTGAGCACTGTTCCAAAACACAATCCCAAGTGAATATCTTCGGTGCAAAAATAGACACTGAGAGTGAAGTCCAAAAAACAATCCAATGTGAATAATATCTTCGGTGTGAACAACACACAGTGGGAGATGTAAAGTCCCAAAAATATTATCCCAGTGAAAACAACAAAAAGGCGATCGCTGGGTGAGTGACTGTCTGATAAAAAAGGTGGTAATCTTCAGTGTTATAGAAACACACGAAAACGGAATTTGATCAAGACAGTCAGTAAAAAACTCACCCAGACGAAGTGCGTAATGAGTGCTGGAACAGCAGCGGAGCGAGCGCGTCGCCACGGGGAAAAGGTGTCCAAGAGGAAGGCTTCTTGGAATATCCTGGAGGTAAAGCACAGAGAGCAAACAGCAGCAGCAGCAGGAACGGAGAATGCAAACAGAGAAATATCAAAACGATCCAACAAAACTAGAGTGGAGAAACGGGGTATAAATAATACGGGATTGATTGATTGACAAGTAGTGACAGCTGGGGAATGTGATTGAAAAGCGTGCGGACGGGAGAGAACCAATCAACGACGTCTCTGACGACGTCACTGGGAAGAAGCGTGTGAATGGGGGAATTGAATGATTAACAGAAACAAATGAAAACAGAGCAAGGGTTGTTTAAAGGAACAGAACGAGTGAGTGAGCAAGGACAGAAACCTCACAAAAGTGCCCTTTTGAGTGGCAAAAACTATAGAGGACGTGCCCATTGGTGCCCTTCCAATGGTCTAAACTTGACCATGTGCCCCCACAGTTGAAAACATCGCGCTAAAATGCCCTTTTGAGTGGCAAAAATTAGAGGACGTGCCCATTGGTGCCCTTCCAATGGTCTAAACTTGACCATGTGCCCCGACGGTTAAATAATGTCACGCAAAAGTGTTAGCTACAACGCTGAGCAGCCCCGTCACTACAATATTCCATACATTTAAGTTTTCAGTTTTAGACACATCCCCTCTTGAATGTTCAGATGCCAGAGGGCTTAATGCAGTCTGAGCTGTAACCCTGCATCCTACTGCTGTGTGTGAGGTAGGTAATACATCAAGCTGTCTTTGAAGTTGCAAAGATTGAGTTTGTTTTACCAATTATGCATTACTAAATACTAATGTATACACTGCAACTGCTTTTATTGATGCTAACTAGCTAACTAAACAGGTACCTTGCTTAGCTGATTATATGCTAACCTATGTTCTCAATTTAGAAATAAAGTGTACAAATTATTTTAGGACTATTTGCACAAAATATACCCATGCACTTTAAAGTTCAGTGTGAATTGCTTTTTAATGCTAACTTAAGAGTGGTAGTAAACTTAAAAGTGAGTTTAGCATTGGCCTATATTCTATGATTACAGAATGCCAATGAGAGAAAGAAATAGGAAGAATATTAAAAAGCAGCTGAAAAATGCTGCGAGAGGCAGCTTCTCTTTGAAAAATTGGGTCCAAAGCAACAATAGTAAGGGAGGAGATAAGGATACAGGTATGTATTTGTAAGTCCTCACTGCTATGTGTACAAGCTTGTCTCACAGAGCCATAGTTTGGATTATGAATGAATGAATGAATGAAAACTTTATTTAACAGATTGCAGAATGGGTATAATACAGTACGGCTCAATACATACAATTGTTAAGGGGATGCAGACTAGAGAAAGACGTTTGTCTTGTTTACATCAGGGTCCCCCATTTTCAATTCATAGTGACATTTATGACATACACAACATATATGACATCATGACATTTATGGCATAGGGACATACATGACATACAGGTATATAGTACTGTTACATTTGTGACATATACGATATGCAAATATACAGTACTGTTACCCATAGATCCTGACAGAGTATACATATGTAGCATCCTGAAAATATGACTATTATTCAGAAGTGCTGACTTGCCTTTTTATCTCCCCTGGTGCACCAAGACATTCTAATTAGTTTCCACTGATATTCTCACGAACAATGACGCGAGCTCCTCCTTCTTCTATCGCTGGAATATGGATTATGAACAGGGTTACTGGACCATACTCTATCAGTCTTTTCCCTGTGTGACTAGTTGGCGGTACCAGCAGGGGGCGGTGGCAGGCAGAGAGTGTCAGAGAGAGATGGAAGGAAATATATGGAGGCGGAAGAGGGGAGACGGACCTCTTCGAGTCCGGACAATTGTTGTGAACAGACGTGGATTGGGGAGCCCCGTTGTGAAACGCGGGCGGACGAACTGAACCGGAGCATGTGATGGTTTATCCTATGAACGTAATCGTAGTGGAGCCTTGCATGTTTCCCCCCTGAATATCCCTAGTGATATAAAACGAGTTATCCTAGAACAAAGGCGGTATAGCCGAGTTGGGCTTAAGTTAAAGCTATCCTCTCTGTGGAGGCGTCCCGCCAGCGTGGCGTGAAGAGGACCGGTGTTTAGGGACACCCTGCGTTATTATATACCCCGTCTAGCAGGAGGGCTGTTTGGGACCCAGAGTGTAGCTGCAGTGTTAGTGAGGGCGAGCTTATAAATGCGCGTCGACCCAACACCAACCGTCTACAACCGGTCTGCTCCGGCTGTCTACAACCAGATCTGCACCAGGCTGCCTTCAGAGCAACAGAGGTCGCCATCACCCAGCACACGCTCTCAGCCCAGCACTGCCCCTCTGCTCCAGCTCTGCCTGCTAGCACCCTCGCCGAGAGCGTTCGACGCCATCTTGCCACCCGGACGGTGGTGGTGCGGCGAGGCCGCCATGTTGGTTGAGTACAATTGAGCATCTACGCTCCGGAGCTATTACACAGTACACAGTGTGGTGCGGCCTGCGGGCGAAGCTAACGTTGCTAACCACAGTTCTAGGGGTACCCCATTAACAATACATGCCGGCATTAGCATAGGACTTTGTTAGGTATTTGTGGGCCCACATTTTGATTTCTTTTCATTTTCTTTGAGTGTGATAACGTGTTTGTGTTTAATAATATTTTCCCATCTAATTAACCCTTTCCCTGTGGGGAGGTTACAGACCTGTTGCATTACAAGTAAAGCCTAGAGAGGTATTATTATTGCCGTATAATTAAAGCCTGTCAGAGGTATTATACAGGGCGACCCAGACGTGGGTGAGGAGTTAAACACATTGCAGTATATTACCCCTGATACTAACCCAGAGGTGGGTGTATAAAATACGGGTTTAGGAGGTATTGAGTCACAAACGGAATTATAGTGGGACTTCAGTCCATTTGGTCATTATCATTAAATCATTGTAACTGACCAGTATAGTTAACATTAAAGAATTAGATGAGAGTTCTGTGTGCGTGTCCATTCATGAGCGGTTCAGCAACTCTTTTGGTGTGGGTAACGTTAACATAATTAACCCCTTCTTATTCCACCTTTCCCTTTTCATTGTAAGGTTTCTAGTGTCACTGAGGGAGGATACTGCTTGCGGGGGGAACTCAGGGTATTTATTTACAATTCAGTCACTAGGTGTGGGAGGGTTTAAGGAGCAATTGGGGGAAGTGGGAGCGTGTTGGGGAGTACTGCTGACCGCCCTGCTGCAGGGAAGGAAGACCAGAGTACCAGACCAGGTTGGTAAATCCCGGGCCCCATCCACTCACACTACCAGCCTCCAGTCGAAGCTCCAGACTCAAAGACGGAGGTGCAGTCAGACAGAGCTCTACTGTGTCTCGCTACCCAGTGATTGTGCCCACCCGTTCCCACGAAGCAGGGATAATCCACCCTGCTACACATATGATGGGGAGGAGACTGTACATTAGGAGGGGGTGGGTGGGAGAGAAATATACATACGATGGGGAGAGAATATATACATACGGTGGGGAGGAGACTGTACATAGGAGGGGGTGGGTGGGTGTAAGAGAAATATACATACGGTGGGGAGAGAATATATACATACGGTGGGGAGGAGGCTGACTATTAGGTGGGGGTGGGGGGGGTTTGGACATTTACGGTGGCCAGTTTCGAATTGCAGCCTCCCGTAGGTGCTCTTTAAGAGCAGTTTTGAATGTGGGTAGGGATTCACATTCCTTTACAGCTTTGGGTAGGGCGTTCCACATTGATGTTGCATAATTGCGAAACGTGTTTAGTCCCTTGTTTGAGCCGAATCTGGGTTTAACATGATTTGTTGAGCTTCCTCTGGTGTTGTGGTCGTGGTATTCACTGACCTTTGGGAAGTATTTTGACATGTACATCTTAGTCGTATAGTGTATCTTGTAGACCAGGCCCATTGCAAGTTGCTGTACTCTGTCGTCTACTCTAAGCCATCCTAGGTAGTCAAAGTGGGCAGGGTTGAGGTGGGTTCTAGGGGTAAGGTCAAGTATAGTCTGACCAGTTTGTTTTGTGATGTTTGTAATCTTGTTTTTAGCGCCTTTGAGGTACCATGAGGTGCAAGCATAGTCGTAGTACCCTTGAATGAGTGCTCCTGCCAGAGTCTTCAGGGTATTCTTGTTTACCAGAGAGGAGATCTGGTACAAGAATTTAGTTCGTTGGTTGACTTTTTTTATTACCTTGGATGCCATTTTGTCACAGGAAAGATTTGCCTCTAGGATGGAACCTAGGTATGTATTTTCATCTTTCCTTGTGACAATATTGTCACCCACTGTAACTGAGAAGCCTTCGGTCTTGCTGAGTTTGTTATTTGATCAGAAGAGAATGGACTCTGTTTTACCCAAGTGTAATGATAGTTTGTTATCAGCGAGCCAGGTGCAGATTCTGCCGAGTTCTGAGCTGAGGGTTTTTTCAACCTGTAACTTGTTCTTGTCAGAGACCAGCAGGGCTGAGTCGTCCGCGAACAAGAACAAGTTGCAGTCACAAGCTGACGACATGTCATTTGCATTATAACTGAGAATCTGGTGCTAACATGGTCAATAATGCTTATTTTGGACAGAAACATGAGTCTTAAACATTTAAATTGACCAACCATATCCTTTTTATTCCAATCAAGGCAAGAGGGCTAGTGGTGGTAGTGCTATATGACATATTATTTTATAATACAAGTATAACATTGTAGGCTACAGTACCAATATTATATACAGTACAATTATATTACTATTATAAAACAAATATTATTTGCTCCACCTTAGATAAAGACAGTACAGACAATGAAGATGGAGATATCCAAGATGGAAATGATGATATCAGGAAGAGAGATGGTGAAGAAGTGGAGGAAAGAGAAAATGCAGATGATTCTATTGAGAGAAATGATGATGAAGATGGTCATGGAGATGCTAAAGAAAGAGAGGATGAAAATGATGATAGGGAGAGAAATTATTCAAACGACACAACAACAAATAACTTGAATGCTCTCCTGTTGCCATTAAAATATCCCACTGATCCAGCCAGTATCCAGATACAATATATTAAGTTTAATGCAGAGAATGGAGAAGATAGAGAGGGGGGAGGGAGAGAGAGAGGAGAGAAGGAGAGGGCAGGATGAGAGAAGGAGAGGAGAGGACATGAGGAGAGAAGGAGAGGACAGGAGGAGATAAGGGGAGTACAGGAGGAGATTACAGGAGGAGAGAAGGGGAGTATAGGAGGACAGAAGGAGAGGGCAGGAGGAGAGGACATGAGGGGAGGGAAGGAAAGTTATAGGAGAGAGAAAGGAAGAAGCTCAACAGCACTCGAATTAACTTTAACTGTTAAACTGTTTTATATCCTGTAAAATATATGTTATATAGCTTTTAAAGAATAGGTTCACTATTTTTCAACCCAGACCATATTAAAATGCTTTTTCGCAAATATTTATTTTCCTCACGGATATCTTTAGCATTGAGAAATGTACCACTGCAGCAATGGTTTAGGGCAGGCCGATAATCTACTTTTCAAACACCATTTTCAAACACCATAATAAATCTAAGTTTCAAACACTATGATTTTTGATTTTATTTTATCAAGGATCCCCATTAGCTGGTGTCATAGCAACCAGCTAGTCTTCCTGGGGTCCACAAAAAATAAAAATACAAAAACAATTATTATTGCAAAAACAAAATTATTAAAAGTCGGTACTCAACACACAATGCATAATGAAACTAACAATTAAGATGGCTAAAATTACATGCAAGCACAGAAACAGAAAACAAAAAACAAAACAAAACACTTTACAGTGTTAAATACAATTTAAGATTATTTTTAAAAGTGAATCTACTGTAAATGCAGCAGAGGTTTTGAGGCAGGTTATTCCAAAGAGTTAATGCTCTAAAAATAAAAGATCTCCTTAAAGCATTGGTTTAAGGACCTGGCAATTCAAATAAATCCACTTTTCAAACACCATGATAATTTACCTTTCAAACACCATGATAATTTACTTTTCAAACACCATGATAAATCTACTTTTCAAACAATGAGGTGAAATAAACATTTGAAAGGTGTATTGTTCCCTGTGTGTTTTTATCATAGAGGTGTGGTTATACTATTAATCTGGATTGTCTATGTTATTCTAATGTTAATCTTAATCAAGGATGAAGACTATTTCACCATACATGACGCATCATAGCTTTTTGCTCACTGATGGGGTCCCATGTTGTGCAGTAGGTGCCCTTTTTTTCTTTTCGACCCTGCCCTTCAAACAGCCTGAGTCCGCCACTGAATGAGCTTTCACACCACCCCAAACCAACCGGACTATCCGAGGAAATGAACCAGGGTTCGATTAAAGCTTATTATAGTTTATCACAGTATCATGAGCATGTCTTTGTCAGTGGACACTGGACATGGGTATGGATGGCTCCAGGTGCTGCTGCGTTAAAGTGCACATCGTCAATACCTATCTGTACTATTTAAAAGCACAGTGCAGGACACACTCAAAGGTTATCGCACCTCAGAGATGGCAGTGGACATGTATGACAGGACAAAGGCCATATGTAATGGCCTTGGGATTGAGGAACATACTACCAGCCAAAGGAGGAAGCAGAAAAGGATGGACGAGTATGTAGTTGAGTCATCTTGTGGCACAAGCTCAGACCTCAGCTCAAGAGATCAGCTGAGACAGAGACTGTTCTATGCAGTCCTCGACAGAATGCTGCAAGAGCTTGAGAGCAGGTTCTCATGAGTTGGATAACAACTTATGAGAGGCATACAGGCATGTTATCCAGCCTCAGACCAGTTTCTCTCAGTGGAATTGATGCAACCCCTCGCCACACATTACAATATCCAACTACTGCCAGAGGAGATCACAGTTGCAAAGTGTTTCCTGGTCAGGACAGGCAAAGATGCAGTCCCTACTATCCAAAGTGTCTTTTCCCTCCTGGATGATAATAATAATAATAATAATAATAATAATAATAATAATAATAATAATAATAATAATAATAATAATAATAATAATAATAATAATAATAATAATAATAATAATAATAATAATAATAATAATAATAATAATAATAATAATAATAATAATAATAATAATAATAATAATAATAATAATAATAATAATAATAATAATAATAATAATAATAATAATAATAATAATAATAATAATAATAATAATAATAATAATAATAATAATAATAATAATAATAATAATAATAATAATAATAATAATAATAATAATAATAATAATAATAATAATAATAATAATAATAATGCATTTTATTTATAAGGCGCCTTTCAGGACACTAAAAAAAAAAGTCCACAAATCGGTGAATGAAAAGATTATAGGATCAAATGAAAACTACTTACTAAAAATGGATGTTTAAAAGTACTAAAAACCAACAAAAAATACCAAACACTAACAAACATTCAGCACAGACAATGGGGATGCTGACATAAAAAAAAGAAAAAAATTTAAAATAACTTTTTTTTTTTTTTTTTTTTTTAAAGCTCCGGAGCTAGGAGAAAAACATCCGGGTCTAAAGCCCCGGAAGCCCAGGGCAGCAGGGCTAACAACACCACTGGTGCAATTAGCGCATCTTTAAATTAGGTAATATGGGCGGAACATGTCCCCTTTCTATGCAAATGAGCCTTGTCCAAAACTGCTCCCAATCCACAAAGCCCGGCGCAAATTGCACCGAGCAGTTAACACGACGCACCTACCGTCTTCACAGACATGGTGGTAACTAAGTTCAAGTTTCTCAAGTTTCTTTAATAGTTGTCATACAGAAGTACAGAATACTTTTATACAAAATGCTTCTTTCTGTTACGCTCCAGAGACTGTGCTAGACAAAACGATAAGTATGAAATAAAATAGTATAGCATGTAAAAAATTGAAGTAAAAAATAGAAGTCACGTACGTAGACAGTGTTCAGTATATATACATTATGTACAATGTTCAATGCAGAATAGAAGTAACTGAGTTACCATACAATATACTATGCAATATACTAATATACAATATACTATATAGTGCAAAGCAGAAATGGGATGAGGTACAATTTAAGTACAATTTACAGTAAGGTGTACTGAGGTATGGGTTGTAGTGCAAATCCTTTACCAATAAATATAAAGTGTGTTTAGGTGTTCTAAAGTGTGGAGAGTGTGTGCTGCAGTGTGTCGTTTGTTTAAAGTGAGTGTGCGTGTGGATGTGTGTGCTGTGAGTCAGTGGCGTAACTCTCTCTCCAGGTGTGCCGGGGACAGATTTGTGGGCGTGGCGAGTGACGTCGCTGGGGGGGGGGCCCCACCCTAACCCCCCCTAACCCCCCCCCCCCCCCCCCCCCCCCCCCCTCTCTACCTCGATTTTTTTTTAATACCAGGGGTGTAATACCGCATTTTCCCAGGCGGTGGCGCCATTTTCTCCATGTAAACGACACACTGAGCTCATACATACAGAATTTCCATTGCATTCAGAGATCTCCAGGTAATGGTCTTTGCTATGGCAAATTGCTCTTAGAAATGGGAGTCAAGCAAACTTGTTAAAGTGTACAGCATGTGAATCAAATGTGGGATTGTTGTGACAAAGCTACAGCATAGAATTCTAAAGAAGCAAATCAAAATCCTTACTCCTGATTCCCCCAAAACACAACACTGCAGTAAATGAACTCATGCTGAAATTCTTCTTTCAACATGAGATCACTGCAATAACCAGAGGAGCGTGCCAAAAAAACAGGGTCCAACTCATCTGTGAACTAAAGAGCACTTTCAAGCATTTCTAATTGCCACTTCATCTGCAGAAAATGAAATGTCATGTTTATCTCCAATCCAGTTAAAAGAGTTTCTCACACCAAGAAAACCTATTTTATCTTTTAGTGGAATGAACATTGCCAGCATCAGAATACATTTGACTTCTGGTCTTCATATAATCTATCAACAAAACGGGGGGAACAGAATGAAGAACAATTAAAACAATTTGCGATCATGAAACGTTTGGAGTCTAGAATATCTGATGAGTAATCGGTAAACATTATTCTTTTAAGTATAATTTTCTTCTTCTATGTCACACACACACTGTAGGCATGCGTTCTTCATGGGACGGGGGTGCACTAAGTGCAAGCCCAGATAAGTACTCGCTATTTGCATATCAATAGCGCCGGTCGTATTTAACACACCTGACGACCGGCGCTATTGATATGCAAATAGCAAGTGCAATCCCAGTTGATTTCAGGAACGCACCACTCACTGCACACACACACACACACACACTGCTGGGCCCCGTTCCCCGTACCTGGATAACTGAGTTAGCCGGATAACTTTCGGGTAAGTCTGACTTAAGCCGGACTTTCCGATTCCCCGTACCTGGATTTTCCAAATCACCATGACAACAGATCCAAAAGTTTGAGCCTGGTCGAAAGCAGAGTTTAAGTTCAAGTTAGCCGGATCAAGCAAAGCCACGCCCCGCAAAGAAAGTGACAGCTCGTTTCCTGAAATTATTCCCACAGCCTAGGATCTGCGTTATACCATTCTGAATTACGTTTTTGTGCTCCATTCTTCCAGAGGGGTCTTTTGAAATGTAAAATAGACCCAAAATGCTGATACTAAATTCACTTTGTCCTAAATAATGCACCTTATATACCGTGGCGCTCGCTCGGTGCAACAACAACAAAATAAAGAATATTCTAAACACGGGTCTCTCGTTCATTAATGTATAAACAATGAATTTATCCCATCTGGCACAGTGGCGTAGCGGTAGTGCTCAAGCCTGGCAACCCGGCGACCGGTGTTCGAAACCCCGTGTTTCCAATATAACTTTTTGGAATATTAATGATTATACGCAAAGGTAGCCTAGTTTTAAGTCAAAATCTCTCAACGTGCACCAAATTGAATTATTCCTATATTGCAAAAAGAAGGAGACGACTGGGTCTCGAACCCCGGTCGTCTGCGTGAAAGTCAAAAGAAGAACCCGTTACACCACAGAGAAGATAAGTAAAAGATCGACCATACATCAATCAATGGGTAAGGGAGCCGTATCGTTATTCTGTATAACAGTTCTACTAATTATTTTCGCTAGCAAGATCTCATTTGATTATTCAATCCAGCAGGCAAGTTTAAAGAAATATAATCTGATTGATTGAGGTAATGAGGGACTTGAAATTAGCCTATAGATAACGCATTTAACTTGTCGGCGAGGCGATTGAGCCGTACTGCAATATGTTACTAAAGTTTTAAATCAATTAATCAATCAATGCCGCTAGAGAATCAGGATCTCTGCTCTCGACACTTGCTGCCTTCTCGGCTGAGGCGGGCACGCGCACTTATCCTGGGTCGCAAGTCTGGCTTGAGTTAACGAGACTGAATCCACCTTCGAGGAACAGGAAAATCCTGGCTTCAAACATCGGGTTAACTGAATCTGGATAATGACATCTTGATCGACTTAGTTGAACCAGGTACGGGGAATAGGGCCCTGGTGTCGTCACTGCTGCTGGTTTAGCTCTAGATAAGGGCAAGAATGCGACCCCCATCTACTCCTCTTTGCATAATAATAGGACAGGTAGTCAGAAGGGGGGGGGACATAACTGCATTCTGAAAAAATGCGGGGGACACTTTCCAAAGACCCCCGTGGGAGTTACGCCCCTGCTGTGAGTGCATTTGATGGTTGTTGCATAGTGTTATTGTTCGTTGAGCAACCTGATGGCCTGGGGATAGAAGCTTCTTTTGAGTCTTTCTGTGCCTGCCCTAAGCGCTATAAAGGGGCATCATGCCAGCGTCACTGCCAGTGTCACAGGTGATCATGGCAGCAGTAATTGTTAGCAGGCGCAGGCATCGTAATGCCAGGCATGCCCGTGAAAGAATATTTCGAAGGAGAATATCACCTTTTTTATTTAAGTGAGACCGAAATCATCCGGAGACACAGGTTGCCAGCTCAAGCAATCCTTTATCTACTGGATGAAATCAAGGATGATATTGAGCCAGCCACCCAGAGATCCCATGCAATCGCATGTATTATTTAAATATTGTTATTTAACATTGTCGGCTTTCCCAATGTTGTCGGCGGCCCTCTGTGTTTTCCCCCATTGCTGTGTGCCCAGGACTGTGAGAATTTACCTGATTAGTGGATGAGTGGGCCCAGCTGTGGGTGTTTGGGATTGATGGTCTCTCATAGGTGTGTGATGATGTAATGACCCGCACACCTGGGCTTGATAATGGCTGACTACTCCTCGGATCCAGGATCCACCTTCTACCTCCACCTTCCATCTTCAAACCTTCTACACCGCTGCGGGTTCAGAGATCCACTAACTGGGGCCGACAACGCATCATAACCCCCCAGTTACTGTAACTTAAGTGCTTTCTAGAGCACTTGAACTGAGAACAACTAGTAGTCACTGATCGAAGTTTCTCCTCTGCCAGCTGGATTGCCATCCGCCAGTGTGCGAAACATACCATGGTCTTCGGGGGAGCTCATTATATACCAATACCGAACAACAAGTCCATGACCAAACACATCGAGTCTAACATTATTATAAGCAAATGCAACATTATCACACCAGTCAGTGCCCTGGTCAGTACTAAAAGACAGGGTGAGAGCCGCACGCACCCACAGTCCACACACGAGACAAGCGCAGCTGCGCATGTAACCAACCCACAATAATCATACCATAGACATTTTATAAATGAGCAATAATGATAATAATACAGTTACTGTAATTAGGAAAAGTAGGTCTTACCTTAACACAGAAGCGACCACAAAGGCCTGTATTGAAGATATAACATGTTGTAATGTTGTTTGCTGGAGCCACTTCATCCACAACAGCACACCCCGGTCAGAGAGCGGACACAGACACCAAAGAACAGTCCTTTGTAGTTTAATGTTGGTATCAAAGGATCAAAGGATGATAGGGATTCTTCAGTACAGGTGATTTCCATCCAGTTCATAAGGCTGAATGAAACAATGAGAATCCACACAAGGATGAGAATGGTATTGGGTGAATCTAGCCAATTATTGAGTGAGTGGTTTTCATCCAGTTTGTAAGGCTGGATGAACAGTGAGGAATTGAGTGAGTGATTTCCATCCAGGTTGTAAGGCTGGATGAAGTAGTGAGATATTGAGTGAGTGATTTCCATCCAGGTTGTAATGCTGGATGAAGTAGTGAGATATTGAGTGCGTGAGCGAGTGGTATTCTGCAACAGATAAGCAGAATATACAGGGAATTAGCAGAATACATACTTAGTAGTAGGGCTGTCCCCGACTAAGGATTTGGATGGTCGACTATGATTGGCCAAAATTTGCAGTATGTTTGGTAAAAAAAAAAAAAAAAAAAGTACAATATATATATATATATATTTAATTTTTTTTAACCTTTTTTTATCATTCCATTTGGGCTGTGGGGGTGCTTAATGTCTGAAGGAGTCGACTGAAGGCTTCTTGTCCTCTGCAAAAGCATGCAATTGGTCCACTGATGGATACATCTTGATATTTGTCCAGTCTAGTGTGTTCATTAGATGGGTGAAATCCTCTTTCAGTGCCTCTGTGCCTGTTTTCGTAGGCAGTTAGCCTCTGGTATGCGTGACATTAGCGTTAGCCACGCTTCTAGGCCTCTTTTCTTTTGGAAAGAATGATTAAAAAAAAAAAAAAAAAAAGTTGGCTAGTCGACTACGGCTCCTTTCGACCGATTAGTCGACTAATCCAGTGGTTCCCAAAGTCGGGGTCGCGACCCAAAGGTGGGCCGCGAGCAGCCACGGGTGGGCCGCGAGATGATTTAAAAAAAATAAAAAAAAAATAAAAAAAAATAAAAAAATATATATCTTTTTTTTTTTTTTTTTTTTTTTTTTTCAGGCCACTGAACTTAGAAGCAGGCCAGGACAGTGTTTCTAGTTGTATTCTAAAATTCTATTCTATTGTATTCTAAAATGTGACTATATGGTTTTATATTAACTTAATAAATAAACAAAAACGAAAAATCTACTTATTTCAACGAACATTTCAAACTAAATAACAGATTATGCACATAAAACGCTGAAAACAACCGAAGCAACAATAGTATTTTAATGAGGCTATTATTATTATCATTATTATTTTGCAACACAGACGATGTGCACAAAAAACAGACGATGTGCATTGGGCCGCGGCTCTCTGACGCCTTATTTTCTGGGCCCCGGCCTGAAAAGTTTGGGAACCCCTGGACTAATCGACTAATAGGGGTCAGCCCTACTTAGTAGTGATAACATGCTGGCATCTAGAAGATACACATAACTGAAACAATGCTATATAGCATATTCACACTAGCATAGCATTAGCTCAATTAGGAGCTTGGAACAAACATAGCACCAAGTAGCAAACCCAAGCCATAGTCGTATAGCTAAGTCACTTAGCGGCATAATATAGGCTATGACATTTATCTATCATACAACCATAGACATTACATTGGAGGCTATTGATGACTTACTTCTTCACGAACATACTCATGTGACAGCAGACAGCAGTCAAGATGGCTGCTGCATTTAATTACCAGACTAAGGACCCTTGGGCTGTCCAGAGAGATGCCCGACTAGAAATAGTAATACCCCTGGGCTGTCCAAAGAAGTGCCTTGGAAATAATAATACACAGCATAACAAATAGCATACAAGTAATGGGGAATTTACAACAGCCTGGGATCAGCTGCCTGCGAGATGCGTCCTCACTTGCTGTTTTAAAGTGGCGCACTAAAGCAGGGTAGTTATTCCAGACTGCTTTTACAGTATTAAAATTACTCGCCACCCACCTGATGGTGAAGATCTGCCCAATTCTCAAAATCTGCATGTCACAGAACAGAAGTAGTCCCTGCAGCAGGTGTAACGTTGTTAGCATCGCCAGCAGTCAATTTAAAATTGTCTGCGATTGAAGAAGTAGATGCTCCTACCGGCTCCTGCTCAGTCGAGTCAATTGGCTGCTTCGCCTTCTTTGTAAAACCAAAATTGGTTAGAAGGCTTACTTCTTTCATTTTTCGTTTAACTTTCGACATTATCCTGAATACCTGTATTTTCTTTCTTTTAAAACGGCGGGTGAAGTTTGATTTGTGCCTGCAGGCTGCAGCGCCGCCACGCTCCGAATGGTAATTGCAAGAATAGCATGCATGTCACCATCTATTGAACCAACAGTGAATTAGTGCGCAAATCATGAATCATACATCAAAATAGCCAAATTTTACGCATTTTACACAATGATGACAATACAGAAAACTACAGAAAAATGAGAAATCCATGGCTCCCCTAGCTCCCCCGTGGTTCGCACCCTTCGTCCGGAACCTTCAGAGGAGCACCTTTATCAATGCACAGTGTTTTGGGGGATTTTTGCCTAAGCGCCTATAATTGGGTCAACTGTGGCAGTAAAATAAATTAAATAATAATAATATGTATATATATATTAACCTTTGTACTGTCTTTTACTTTCATGCACATTGCTACTAAGTCATCTTCTTTGCCTATATTACTACCTACTATGCTAATCTGTCTATACTACTATGCACTCAAGACTGTAGCACCCAAGTTCCAAGTTTAACGAATAATGTTACTTAGCTGCCAGAGTTGAACCCTTCCTGCTGACCAGTTGTACAGAACTTGTAAGTCGCTTTGGATATTTGTAATTGCAGTGTTGGGTGATATTCACATTAACAAGGCAGCGATACTCATTTGTTATATTCCCTTTCCCCAATCTTCGGCTGTCTTCCCTTGTCCCCCTGCCCATTTATTGTGTTTTTAATGTAGGTAAGTTACTGAACCAGGTATCAGTCCCCTTTTCCATCCCTTGTGTATGCCTGCTTTGCATCCATGTTGGTCCGTAGGGTGGGGGCATCTCCGTGGGCATAGCAGCAGTACCGCGTGCCCCGTTTATACCCATCACTAAACAGAGCTTTGTGTTTTGCATCCCAGATGTGTAATCAATTGAGGGAATGATTAGCCCTGCGATTTGCTTGTAACCAGAGTGTAAAACATGCATGGTTCGTAGGCTGTGTAAGAGCTGTGAGTACATGTAGAAGTAAGAGAGCTTGCTGACGGGCGGCATCACAGCCTGGTACGGCAACTGTTCTGCCCACAGCCGGTAAATCGAGAGAGTAGTGGAGGCGGCACAACGCATATCAACAGCCACCCAGCACACAGACTGTTCTCCCTGTTACCGTCTGGCAGACGATACAGAGGCACGTACCACCAGACTCGAGGACAGCTTTTACCACCTGCCGTCAGGATTCTCAATTTACTAACCTAAATATTCCACTTTGCATATCTGCTTACCTGCTGTCTGCACTGTTTACATAAAGATCTACTATGACTGCTGCTATTGAACCTGGACTGCTACAGACAGACAGTACCCAATGTGTAATGTTGTATACGCTTGTCGCTTTTACAAACAAATCCTCATTGTCATGTGGATATAGTGTTACATTTTATTTATCTCATTCCATTCTCTCATATCGCATTCCACTTGTACAATACTGTTGTATACACTCCTCACTTTTACTATTACGCTCAAATCCTCATTTTAATATATGTATAGAGTGTTGTATTTTTTACTCATGTTATTCCATTTTTATAAACTTTTTTTTATCCTACTTTATTTATTTTATATTTATATGACTAGTGCTCTTACTCCTGCGCTGACCTGTTCTGTGGGGCGACAGTGGCTCAGGAGGTAGAGCAGTTGTCTGGTAATTGGAAGGTTCCTGGTTCGATTCCCACTCACCCCGGCAGCACGTTGAAGTGTCCATGAGCAAGACACTTAACCCCTTAACTGCTCCCGATGAGGAGGTTGGGACCTTGCATGGTTGCCTCTGCCGTCGGTGTGTGAATGTGTAAGTGAATGGGTGGTGAGGCATAAGTTGTGAAGCGCTTTGGATAAAAAGCACTGTATAAATGCAGTCCATTTCTCTCATCCAACACATGTCATTGTACCGTTGACCCTGCAGTAACATACATGTGACTAATACTAATACACAGAAACTGAACTAGACTCACTCACTGTGAGCTGTCTATAGAAGGGTCCAGCAAAGAACTACAGTTAGAGATAATGTTAGGGGACAACAACCACTTAATGGTCTGATTGTGTTCATAGAGGGCTTGCAGACCAGGATGAGCTGCTGTTTGTATGAGTCCCTATGGGTTACCATGACAGCAGGCTGTATATCCAAGATGCTGTCTTTAGCTGTGGTTCAGAAGGTCACGCTGGTCGTGTGACACCATAACAAGCTTCACAGTCTAACATGTCAACACTGAATCAGATCCCATGATGGCTTCACCAGCAGTGAAATATGACCCTTATAATCAGTCACCCTCTGCCCCCAAGTGGAGAATGCAGTGTAAAACAAGAGATGGCGACCTGCAGTAGCAGATCTACAGTATTAACTGGAAAAGCATTGACAACAATGGGGATGCTAGAATTACAATAATCAATCAGTCAATACATAAATAAATGGTTAATTCAATGAAACAATCCATCCATCAATCAATGCATCCATCAATCAAGTTAGTCTGTCTAATTCCTGATGTTAGCTCACATCATTTCCAAAATAATCATTTCTCAGTGACAGCATGTGTGCAAAAGTTGTTTTATAACATCTAAACCTAAACTGACTTTTTATCAACATGTAACCAACCGCACACAACACACCTAAATTACTAATAAACGACTATGTGTACAAATGCATTTATGACTATCACAATCTATCTAATCTATCTAATCTAGTTTTAATATATATATTCTTTTTTATTCTGATTTTCATTCATATGTCACACGTCAGTCCAGGGACCTGCATATACCTTATTGTTGTACTTCTCTTAGGCAGTTCTCAGTGAGGTACTATAGAGGGTCCAATCTTTGGAATGCCGGTGATCCTATGATGAAAGAATCTCCATCTCTCCTTATTTTTAAGTCTGTCTGTCTGTCTGTCTGTCTGTCTGTCTGTCTGTCTGTCTGTCTGTCTGTCTGTCTGTCTGTCTGTCTGTCTGTCTGTCTGTCTGTCTGTCTGTCTGTCTGTCTGTCTGTCTGTCTGTCTGTCTGTCTGTCTGTCTGTCTGTCTGTTATTCATTATTCATAACTGACCATAGTTCAAAGGCTGCACTCCGCATAACAAGGGCCGGAATAAAATATTAAAATTGCATTTGCATGTTAGTTGACGTTGAGTTTAAAGTAGATGTTGATTTGGATGCAAGGGCCCACATTTAGGACGATTTGCCCAAAGGCACTTTGGCGACCACTAGTGGCTCGGGTGTGCATATTTTGTAATACAATATATGTATATAGAATTGAAGGCTTATGTGTTGCCTGTCGATAGCCCTTTCACGTGACAAAATCCGTTCAGCGGTTCTCGAGTTACATGCCGGTATTTGAGGCTTGTGCAAAGTACACGGTATTGCGCAAAATACCACTCCTAACTCTTGGGGCTCTAGTTCCGTCAATCATTTGGCGATCTCGAAAATTATTGTGGAGGGTTGTAACTTGTAGCCAATGAGTGTGGCTTTCCAATTATACCCCACGTGGGGATGTATGAATCAGGGATCTAGGTGAAAAACTAACGAGCGAAAACAGGAAGAGAAAAACAGCCGAATGAATTGAAGTCTATGAGAAAACTGAGTTTTTCATTGTACACAGTTTACCAAAATCCCTCCTAATCACTCATTTCTGAATGGATCTTTATGGAATTTGGACATGTACTACATAAGGCTTCAGGGTATGTCTTAAGCCATACCACCTTATGGGGAAATACTACCTCTGGACTACTAACTACTACAGAAGAACTTAACTTAAGTAACAAGTTTTTCTACAACTCAAGTTCAGACCTATGTTACTCTATTTCATTAGCACTAAAAGTGATCTTTCTTTATTGCATCATACACTTCAGAATGTTATCTTTCAAAAGAGACCAGGCTCATGCATGTGCTATAAGTATAAAGTATAGTATTTTGGTTTGCAAAAAAAGTATGCAGTCCTCAAAAACGAAAACTAAAATGGCCACTTTTGGGGGCACAGGTTAATAGTGTAACGTTCGTGGTTTCCAACGTTATAAGACGACTCTCGAGGCAGGTTGGTAGTTCTCACTCAGTGCAAGTCTTTATTCACAGTTCTCCATTACAGGTTGCGGTATCAGACTCATTGCTACCATTTGTCCATTTCCCATGCCCAGAGAGAGAGCACGCTGGGTGCCCCACCCACTTATACCTCCCCAGGTCAGCCCGTGCACTCTCGACTCTGTCAACCCGCGGCTGGCACGTCCAATAGGGACGCCGCCAGCGCCGGGATGGCGGAGTGTTGAGTGACAGCTCAACTGACCAACTGACCCAAATCCCCAGGTCGCTACACTACCCCCTCCCTACTAAGTCTCTCGCCCCGAGAGACGAACCAAATTCACCCACAGTCAACAAGATTACCCCCCCCCCCAGCAAAGCTAGGGCAGCAGCTAGCCACGCGACGCTTCCGGTGGCTATAGCCTAACCACCGGTTACGACGCCATGCTCCTGCTAGCCCGGAAGTGCTCTTAATGGTTACGGGCTGCAACCCTCTCAGTCAGGCCACAGGAGAAATACTTTGGTTCCAGGTTGCTCGCGTCCTCCTGTTCCAGGCCGACAGAGAGACGCCCTCCCACAACAGAGACAGTCGCCTATCCACCGGTTACGATGCTAGGCGCAGCTAGCTACACGACGCTACCGGTGGCTACACCTAACCACCGGGCGACGCTACGCTAACTGCTAGCTCCACTCCAATACCCGCTAACCAGTACTCAAATCCCCGCAATACCCAACACAATACCCCACACCTCAATGAAATCACCATTACAAGATTTTACTCTTTTCTTTTTTTTCATTCAGTATAACCCATTCATCCGTCATAGTCTCTGCCGCACCCCAGCGAAGGGTGAGGACACGCCGCTGTGTCCTGGTGAAGAGGGAGCACTCCCTGCCTCACCAATGGGTCTTGTTCCGGGGAAAGCACTCTGCTGTACGCGCCAGAGAGTTCCAAGTAACCGTGGCGCTGCATCCGGCAGAGAGTTCCATGTCCCCATGGCTCTGTACCATGCGGCAATGTCCCCCGGGTCCGGCCTTCCAGGTCATTGGCCAACCCCACCGTGGTGGCTCCCCGGGTCCTTCAGCGTCTTCTTTGCCGGGCCTGCCCTCGGGCCATGGGCGCCGCCATGTTTGTTGACATACTGGGTCACCTCTGACCTCCATCCGGCGGGAACCGGGCGCCCGTGAACCGGCAATGGCCCGCCTCGGCCGGTGTATAATTCTGCAAACTGCTTTTTTTTCACTCCATGTCCATGTCACCCGACCGCTCCTCACGTCTTCCTCTTTTCTCTTATTTAATTTTTTTTTGATCTTTTTCCCCCTCCTTTTTCCTCCGATTTTTCTCCCATCCCAATGTTAGTCGTTATGCCAATTCCCAATCCCCTTCCTGGTCGCTGCGCACTTACCCCCCACAGTCGGTCTGGGAGAGTGGAGGCTATCACGTGCTTCCTCCGACACACGTCTAGCCAATCAGTTGGTGACGAACGCAATCTCCGCTACGCCACCTCTCTCTTTTCTCTTCTTAATGTTAACGGCGCCGGCTTCCATTTCTGCCATGCTAAACCTGATGCTAACTGTAAGCTAAGCTAGGCTCATTAGCTGCCGACGTGCTCTGTTGGTTACCGGCTGCAACCCTCTCTGTCAGGCCCCAGGAGACGACAACCACCAAATACTTATACAAATCCTTTGGTTCCAGATTGCTCACGTCCTCCTGTTCCCAGACCGACAGAGACGCCCTCCCCCAACAGACAGTCTTGCTTCCCACTAGCTAGCGCTAGCCACGTTAGCCCCCGTGGGATCATCCCTTCCCCGGGTCCTATGTTCCCCGCTTGATTGATTAATAGATTGAACATTTTATAAATTTTTATTATTTTATTAATTATTAATGTCCGCCTTGTTTCGAACTGGTTAAGCTAAGGCCCTCTTTCGAACTGGTTAAGGTTAGAGTTTGGAATCAGGGCTGGTGGTCTAAAATGTTCAATCAATCAATCAATCAATCAAAGCGGGGAACATAGAACCCGGGGAACATAGGACCCGGGGAACATAGACATGCTCCCGCTCCCGTTAGCCCTCACTAGCCCACGTTAGCTCATTCTCCACCGACACTTTTAATGTCCATACTTCGCCTCAAATCCCACTTCAGACACCAATGTAACGTTCGTGGTTTCCAACGTTATAAGACGACTCTCGAGGCAGGTTGGTAGTTCTCACTCAGTGCAAGTCTTTATTCACAGTTCTCCATTACAGGTTGCGGTATCAGACTCATTGCTACCATTTCCCATGCCCAGAGAGAGTGCACGCTGGGTGCCCCACCCACTTATACCTCCCCAGGTCAGCACGTGCACTCTCGACTCTGTCAACCCACGGCTGGCGCGTCCAATAGGGACGCCGCCAGCGCCGGGATGGTGGAGTGTTGAGTGACAGCTCAACTGACCAACCAACCCAAATCCCCAGGTCGCTACAATAGGTTAAAGGTGTAGAAGTTTAAACTGAGGTAATGAGTGGCAGGAGAAGAGAGAGGGGGGGGGGGGGGGGTTGGTTGGTGGAACATGTCATCCATACTGTATGTGGAATGTCTGCCTGTCTGACCCAATCAAGTGTGTGTCTGAAGACAAAATCTTAAATGCCATTCCTTTCACAAACCACACCTCTGCCAGTCATGCAGGAAAACCTGTAGGCTTATGTCACCATGCATGTCTCCTCCTCCCTCTTAATGGTGCACTGTGTAGTTTTGTGAGAGTCACAGAAGTTAATCATTTCTAAGGTATATGTTCATGAAATTAATAAACAAAATGTCCTCAGAGGGAGATTGGAGATCCCTGAAACACTGTTTGAAGCTAGAAAGCTTCCTGAAAAGTTACTATTTCACTGCTGTCGTTTACAAAGGCAGGGCTCGGAATTGTGTTAACCAACATATTCTAGGCTTACGTTTGTTTCCCAGAGCTTAAAAATTATTTTGTTTTCATTGATGATAACATAAGGTAGAATAATTACAAGAATTACAATAAATATCTTTTGCAGATTCTGCAAACAAATCCCGCTCCTCTGAAACTGTATAGTGCAGCTTTAACTTACATTATACTACAACTGTGTAGGTTATAGCTTGGTCTGCCACGTGCCACTGAGGAAGCGTTTTTAGACAAAGAACTATATAACCACCTGGAAGTTCACATTGTCTATTATCTTTACCAATAAACTGAAACAACCTTTCAAAAGTAGGAAATTAATGGATAGAGAGGGCCTTGACCTATCTCAAACCCGCCCTCTTTTCTTGATCCTCCAATCACAACTGTTGCTTTCCTGACAAAGTTTGTCCCGATGGCTGTGATTGGAGGATCGAGGAAAGAGGGCGGGGCTAGAGATAGGTACATTTTCTATCCCTAAAATAGATGCCATAGAATTTTGATAATGCCAAAAAGATGAGCGTCGTTTCATGCATGAACAATGGACGATGCTCAGATCACTGGAAAGTTTAACACAACTGGCACTAGAATGGTCATTCAAATGAGGCCTTCACCGTGCTAACAAGAGCTTTCCGAGTCTTGTGTACCAAATCATCATGTAGCACAGCTTCCACAGCAGCGAGGTGTATAGGCTACCAGCCAAATGACCATTAAAGTATGTACTGCCACTCTATCAATTAAATTCCTATGGCTCCAAATGTAGATAATGAAGTCTGTAAACATCATTCACTTGAACATTTTAAGATCCAGTATAATGATGTTTTAATCATAAATTAGCTTATTATGGAATGTTAAATGTCATGAGTATAATCTTTTCAGCTTCAGGTGTATCATTTGATTTGTTGTAGCTGTTTAGTGCAACCTCTCTGAGCACAGCCAACTCTCAGTATGTTGAGGGGGTGTGGCCCTCTGTTCACTGAAAGGGGTTGTCAAGTTAGAATCATAATACATGAACTACTTCCTTTCATTACAATGTGTGTGCATGCTTACCAACTGTTTCGCCTGTTTTATTGCAACACTACTATCACCGACATCTAAGAAGGGAGATCCCCCCTTGAACGGCCCTTCTAAAGTTTCTCTCCTCCACATTGCCTGTGGTGCATTTCTTCGTATTGCTATAGGTTTTCGTGAGTTTTGGGAGTGTTGCATTCAATTATTTTATTTATTAAAAAATAATTTGGACTTCATGGTGTTTTTGTTTTGTTCTTGATTTATTGTGATGTTTCTTCTTGACTTGTTTAAAGCAGACGTGTCCGGCCCATGGGGACATTAACGTGTGTTGTCGGGCCTTACAAATAAATTGTATTTGATTTGATGAAGCTTTCAAATATAAACAAATTCATGAGCCCAAGGTCATCGGTTGCTATGGGAGATCAACAGGGGCTAACCTATGCTAGCAGGTGATGAATAAATTGTCAGTTTCTGTGGATGTTTTTGAACCACTAAAATGTACTCAAATGGAGCAAACCAGTTTCATTACTTGTTTGTGAACTAGCTAGCTGATATACTTTACAACTACTGACAACTGACTAACTGACTGATGGGCCAATCAGGGTAACCCGTGTATATTATGCAATATTTCAGACTTACATTTTTTCTGATTTGAAGGCTCCTATGATAGTATAAGTGGTTAACACTGTCGCCTCACAGCTAGATGGTCGACTGGGTTCGATTCCCGCTTGTCGACCAGGTTTCCGTGTTGCCAGTTACCCAGGTGGGTTATCTCCCGGGCCTATCTGTGTGGAGTTTGCATGTTCTGTCCGTGCTCGCAAGGGTTTCCCAATGGAAAAACATGCACAACAGATCGCTAACGCTGTCGCGTCCCTGACGAAGATGGACAGGAGCCCTTGTCTGCTCCCGGCTGCCCTTGGGGGAAAGGACGACGGGATGGGAGGTGCAGAGAAACATTTCATCAGTGACTCAGTGCATGTGTGTGTGTGTGTGTTCCTGTGGGTCGCCTATCACATGTGTTTAATCTGTGTGTGTTAATCTGATGACAAATAAATACTTCTACTTCTTATATATTGTGGCAGACCGACTGGGATAGTACTGGAAGGCCGTTATATATCTGCCAAGTTACTGGGGCACATGCCCATATTGGGAAGTCCGGTGAGACCCACTGCTGAGCAGAGCACATCAGCCCAATACAGCGCACCTGTGCCAGACGCACACGGAACAGGTGAGCAGTGCACAATCAAAGACTAACGGCTCAGCTAGAAAGGGGAAACCCAGCCAAGAATACGACGAGGAAGTAAGTAGCTTCTGTGAAATCTGGTAGAGGAGGAAGGAGAGCTAGTAAAAGTGGAAGAGGAGAAAGAGGAGAAAGAGGAGGAAGCCCCCCCCCCCACCCCCCCCCAAACAGCATTAAAACTACTGTTAAACTTGCTTCTACTTTGTGTCGTGTGCATTTGATTAATTCCGATCTGGTGACAGCTCATGACACCCCCGAGTCTGTCAGAATATAATACTACTCTATCTATAGTGTCACAATATATATATAAACACTATTCTATCCAGTGTCATAATATATATAAACACTACTCTATCCATAGTGTCACAATATATATAAACACTACTCTATCCATAGTGTCACAATATATATAAACACTACTCTATCCAGTGTCATAATATATATAAACATGGGGCGCCCCAGTGGCGAACCACATAGCGCGCTCAGCCGCGACACGGCCGACCCGGGTTCAACTCCCAAACCCGTCGTTATTTGCCGAATGTCTTCCCCCCACTCTGTCTCCCATTCCTCCTCTGTCTCTCTCTACTGGACTGCCCAGTAGCAATAAAGCGATAAAAACGCCAAAAAATAAATCTTTAAAAAAAATATATATATATAAACACTACTCTATCCATAGTATAATATCATAATATATATAAACTAGTGCTGTCAATCGATTAAAATATTTAATCGCGATTAATCGCATGATAGTTAACTCGCTATTAATCGCAAATTAATCGCTTTTTTTGTATCTACCTTAAACAGATCTTTTTCAAGTTCCAAGTTTTAATACTCTTATCAACATGCGAGTCAACAAATGCTTGCTTTGTGCAGCCATTTAACACAAAAGGATGACCCTCATGCATTGCAAATTTGCATCAAATTCAAAACAGAGTGATGCACAAAATAACTTAAAAGAAAATAATAATTTAAAACAATGAATAAAGTGTGCATGAAATGATAGGGGAAAGAAAACGTTAGAAACTTGTTACATTCACTCACACAAGGGCCGAGTAATCACACACCCCCCCCCTCTCTCTCACACACACACTCTCCCAGCTCTCTTTCTCTCTTCCCCTTCCTCATCTCTCACCCCCCTCTCTCTCTATATATATCTCACACACACACTTCAGAAACAAACATAGTATCAATGAGAGCATCAATAATACACCTGAGTGAAGTCTAGTAAAAAAAGAAATCTTAAAAGTGAATCGTGAGTTAAAAAAAAAAGTGGCGTTAATAGAATCGGGCGATAACGCGTTAATACCGCGTTAACTTTGACAGCCTTAATATAAACACTACCCTATCCATAGTGTCATACTATATATAAACACTACTCTATCCATAGTGTCACAATATATATAAACACTACTCTATCCATAGTGTCACACTATATATAAATCCATGACCACCCGCATTTCACTGTATGCCCTGGTATGTATGTGACAAATAAACCTCTTGATTCTTGATTCTTCTACTCTATCCATAGTGTCACAATATATATATAAACACTACTCTATCCAGTGTCACACTCACAATATATATAAATACTACTCTATCCAGTGTCACAATATATATAAATACTACTCTATCCAGTGTCACAATATATATAAATACTATATACACATATATATATATATATACATCCATAGTGTCATGTACATAATGGTGAACTTTGACGCAAAATAACGATTTATATTTCCACTCTTCACGCCACTTACATTGATTACTCATTGGACAGGGGTTTTAGACTTTAAATATTGATTAACTGACGAGACAAATCTATCTATACCACATGATAATGTATTTGTATATCTTATCATGAGTCCCCTCCAAAATAATCTCACGACTCCTTCAGGGGTCTCGATTTCCTGATGAATTGAAAATGGGGGACCCTGATCTGATGTAAACAAGACGAAAGTCTTTCTCTGGTCTGCATCCCCTTAACAATTGTGTGTATTGAGCTGTACTGTACCCATTCTGCAATCTGTTAATAAAGTTTTCAATCAATCAATCAATCAATCAATCAATCAACTCCCAGGTTGAGAACAGCTGTTTTAAATTATACAGTGATGCATAGAACAGTATTTACCTCTGTATATTTTTTTGTTAAAGGCTAATAATAATGAATAAATCAAGGACCACTCAAGTATCTTAGTATAATTCCATTTACTTAGTGAATTTTGTGGTCATTGCTTAAACTGTAGTCATTCATGCAAACATTAGAATGTACAAGCAAACTAAATGTCATGTTAAAAAGTACTTAGCTATGTAACATGGAGGGAGTTGGCGTTTCACCAGAAACCACGTTGGTATACGTCTATATCCAGTCCCTGCAATTACAACAATAAATAACAACAGACAAAACAAAATTGTGCGTATTTTAAACATGCATAACCCATTTCCATATCTTGATTTGGGTGGCATCCCAGCACTGCGGTGTAGCTATAATATCCATGCGTTCACATCAGCATTCTCAAAAAAGTTGTGAATCTGATCTCTCTGTTTTAAAAGGATCTCTGAACAGGTCAGAGGGTCTGGTTGTGGCTCTGGGTTTGGTGGTGGTGGTGGTGGTGGTGTTGCTGGGGGTTGTTGAAGTGGTAGGGCTCGTGGCGGCGGTGGTGCCCGTGGGAGATGACCGGGTGCTCGATGCCTTCGCTCTGGAGCTCCTCCTGCTTGTGGAGACCCTCCAGCTTCCCCACCAGCTCCTCGGCGAAGGCCTGAGGAGGAACGCGGAACAGTAGATATCAGCGATGGGAATATACAGTACAGGGCATTTCTGCTTTATTGGAAAGGACAGTGAGTGACAGGAAATGAGGGATGGAGAGAAGGGGGAGGGGTGACATGCAACAGAGGTCCTAGGCCGGATTCAAACCCAGGACGTTGTGATCTATGGTATGTGTCCCGTCATGGTGAGCCAACCAGGACATGTGATCATATGGTATGTGTCCCGTCATGGTGAGCCAACCAGGACATGTGATCATATGGTATGTGTCCCGTCATGGTGAGCCAACCAGGACATGTGATCATATGGTATGTGTCCTGTCATGGTGAGCCAACCAGGACATGTGATCATATGGTATGTGTCCTGTCATGGTGAGCCAACCAGGACATGTGATCATATGGTATGTGTCCTGTCATGGTGAGCCAACCAGGACGTTGTGATCATATGGTATGTGTCCTGTCATGGTGCACCAACCAGGACATGTGATCATATGGTATGTGTCCTGTCATGGTGCACCAACCAGGACATGTGATCATATGGTATGTGTCCTGTCATGGTGAGGCACCAGGACGTTGTGATCATATGGTACAGTATGCGTCAATACTTTTACCAACGGATTTCCAGTTCCGCGTACGCCACTGACGTTTCTGGTCGTGTGACATGTGCGGCCAATCGTGTGACGCCTGTTTCTTTCACCGGTTAAGCTTATAGGCACTCTTTCGAAGTTGGTTAAGGTTAGAGTTTGTCTTAGAGCAGGGCGATAGAACACCAGCGCTGATTCCAAACTCTAACCTTAACCAACTTCGAAAGAGTCGCCTAAGCTAAACCAGTGATAAACTAGGCGTTAGGTAGTTTGCAGGCCGTTCGAGGCGGAAATGGGCAAAGACACAGGCATCACGCGATTGGGCGCACATGTCACATGACCAGAAACATCAGTGGCCAATCAGATCGCACCAGAAACGTCAGTGGCCAATCAGATCGCAGAACGTGAACGCGGAACAGGAAATCCGTTGGTAAAAAAAATAGACGCGTACAGTATGTGTCCTGTCATGGTGAGCCAACCAGGGCATGTGATCATATGGTATGTGTCCCGTCATAGGGAGGCACCAGGACGTTGTGATCATATGGTACAGTATGTGTGCCGTCATGGTGAGCCAACCAGGACACCCTACATGTGGACGTTTACCCAGTTTCATCGCGCCACACCTGGCGGGGGGCCGTGCGTCAAGTCAAAGGCGGCTGCTTCCGTAAAATGGACTGACGGGTGACGGTGAGCCTAGCTATCTTGATGATCTGAGCTCACTCTGTGAAATAACCCCCTGGTCAAGGGTTTTAACCCTTTCACTGCCACACGACAGAAGGTTAACCCTTTACTATCACACAACCGACGGTCGTTAACCGGCTGTCGTGTGGCAGTGAAAGGGTTCAAGTTCAAGTTCAAGTTCAAGTTTCTTTAATAGTTGTCATACAGAAGTACAGAATACTTTTATACAAAATGCTTCTTACTGTTACGCTCCAGAGACTGTGCTAGACAAGATAAGTATCAAATAACATAGTATAGCATGTAAATTAGAAGTAGAAAATGAGGTCACAGTGTTCAGTATAGACATATGTACAATGTTCGATGCAGAATAGACGTAACTGAGTTACCATATAATATACAATACTATGCAGTGTACTAATATACAATACTATATAGTGCAAAGCAGAAATGGGATGAGGTACAATTTAGGTACAATTTACAGTAAGGTGTACGAGTTGTAGTGCAAATCCTTTATCAATAAATATAAAGTGTGGGGAGTGGGTGCTACAGTGTGTTTGTCTAAAGTGAGTGTGTGCGTGTGGATGTGTGTGCTATGTGCGTTTGATGGTTGTTGTGTAATGGTCATTGTTCGTTGAGCAGCCTGATGGCCTGGGGATAGAAGCTTCTTCTGAGTCTTTCTGTGCTCGCCTTAAGACTCCGGTATCGCTTGCCTGACCGCAGCAGTTCAAAGAGGCAGTTGTTCGGGTGACTGGAGTCCTTAATGATTCTCTTAGCCTTGCCCCTGCACCGCTTATTGTAAATGTTCTGGAGGGTGGGGAGCCCTCTGTGTATTGTCACAGTGAAAGGGTTAACCGTTTTGGTAGTGCGGCAGTGAAAGGGTTTTAAAGGTAGAAGGCCTCCTTGACTATGGCTGAAGACGAAGAAGAAGTGGTTACATTTCTTTTGGAGATCCTAACTTCTTTGTGTTTTCTTTTCTTTTTTTTTATCTTTTTTTCCCCTTTTTTTTGGCTGGAACCAGAGGGCCGGCCCAACACAAGCCAATGACTGGCTGACTGGCTGACTGGCTCCCCATTGTTGAAACATGCATAAGTGAGTCTCGCACTGGCATGCATCCGGTTTCCAGCTTAACTAGGCTTGTTTTAGGCTTGTTAAAAACCCTTCTTTAGTTGCTTGACACTGTCAGTGGACGTGGCTGCTTTTTAGGACCACAATTTGTCAGTTTCCAGGCCAGACCAGGGTTTCTAAAGCCCATCAGTCACATTTGCCCTGCCCTCAGCCTTGTGTCTGTAGGCCTGCCCTGGCTGCTGTCAACACAGACACCAATTGTTCTAGGGGGGAAAAGAGAGAGAGAGAGAGAGAGAGAGAGAGAGAGAGAGAGAGAGAGAGAGAGAGAGAGAGAGAGAGAGAGAGAGAGAGAGAGAGAGAGAGAGAGAGAGAGAGAGAGAGAGCGAGAGAGAGAGAGGAAAAAAGAGACAAGGAGAGAAAGAGAGCACAGATAGCCATTGTTGGGGCATATGGAGTGATTGTGGTAGGAGGTGTCAGACACAGTTGGCTTGATCTAAGGTGTGTGTGTGTGTGTGTGTGTGTGTGTGTGTGTGTGTGTGTGTGTGTGTGTGTGTGTGTGTGTGTGTGTGTGTGTGTGTGTGTGTGTGTGTGTGTGTGCATGCGTGCGTGCGTGCGTGCTGGTGAACATACAGCCTACAGCCTGTGTGCAACATGACTCTTAACATGACAAACAAAGAGCACACGCTATTTTTATTCCAAAGTATTAATCATCTCCATACCTCTGTGTCGTTACTGCAGTTTTGGAGCAGCTCCTGTTCACAATTAGAAAGGGGGGGGGGGGGCAACATTGTAACAAGCACTCACATAAATACATATACAATAAAGGATACATATCTTCATGTAAAATTGTAATCCTATATATTTTGAATTGTTGTATATTGTCTAACAATCTCAAGTTTAACAGGAACTTTGTTGCAGTGCGGCTCCTTAAGCTACTCCAGAAACACTTCTATTCTTATCTAAAGCATCAGCGAGAGCTGTTCGTAGGCAGCTAATGGATTTCCTGACCAGTAACAATTTGTTTGAAAATGTCTTGATCAACTTAGAGATTGTGTGGGAATTATTTACTGGGCCAGTAAACAGGCAGAGTGGCGGAGTGGCAGACTGACACCCTAAAGGTTAGAGAACAAAGAGAGGTCAGTGAATATCTACACTGTACAGCAACAAAAAAACATTCCCACAGCTTTTGTGCCGTTAGACACAAATTCACAAACCTGCTTTCTACAGAGAAGACAAACACTGCTTCTTCCTCATTTGAGATCCAGTGGTGGTTGGAACACTGAACCTCAGGCTACACATTACTGCCACTGTAACCTCCTCAGGCTACACCTTACTGCCACTGTAACCTCCTCAGGCTACACCTTACTGCCACTGTAACGGTCACAAATGTGCATACTATACTGTTGTTATTTTTTGTTATTTTTTTTATTACTATTATTTAGTTGCAGTGCCATGTTTTGGTCACTAAGTGGCACTCCATGTTTGTACTTAGTATTGTAGTGCATAGTAGTATAGACAGATTAGCATAGTAGGTTTTAATATAGGAATGGTAGATTACATAGTAGCAGAGTGGATGATAGTAAAAGACAGTATGAAGTAATGGTGTAACGGCGCAGGCAGACCAGCCGCGCACGCAAACACTTGCGGGTTCCGTGCGAGATCACGTGCGTGGCCTGGCACACAGAGTCCGACTTCAGAGCGCGAGGAAGCGCACGGAGGAAGGCACATTTACATTGGAACAGCTGTAAATGCCTAGTCTATAATTATGCGAAGTCAGTCCCCGATTGAAGATTTTTTTTAAGATTTCCAGTTCCAGTGTTCTATTGTCCACTTTGCATGTATAACCCGTTATTATATAATTAATTAGAATGTTAGAATTCATTTAAGAATGATGATCAGTGTGACTGTACTCCTGAAAAAGTATAGTAATATGGTTTATTTGTATTGGGAAAGATACAGACACATTAGCTGGTTGAACAACATCTATATGTGTGGTAATAATGCAGATATTGAGTGTATTTCTGTGAAAATGCACGTGGCTCACGCCTGGCGCACGCCTCTGAATCCAACTGAAGCGAAAACTATCGCTTCCGCCCCGCGAGTCGCGTGCCCGCTTGCGGCCAGTGGGCACAACTACGTCTGTTAACATGGGAGCGAAAGTGAAGCGGTGGTCGCCCGCCCGCCCGCCTTGAATCGCGGCTGGTCTGCCTGCGCCATAACGGTACACAAAAACCACGGTACGGTACGTACCTTGGTTTTGAAGTCAAGGTTCGGTGCGGGTTTTCGGTACTGTGGGGAAAAGTTTGGCTTTCCATGTTCCACTCAGGGGTGATGTAATGTGCAGTAACTAATTGTACTTGTAGGGCTGTCAACGAATATTCTATATTGAAATTAATAATCGACTTGTAAAAAGAAAAAATAATGATTATTATATTAGATTGTGAAAAAAACAGCCCCCAGTGGGCGGTCGTTAGTGGTTAACATACCGTTGTATTCGTTCGGTACACAGCCGTTCGGTACGGTTCGGTATGGATACGTGTACCTTTACGCCCCTAGTACGAAGGTTAGTAGTTTCGTTTTTTTCCCCTCTTCATTTCAGATATTGATTGAAGACGTGTGTTTTTGGCCGACGGTGGAAAATTGGGCGGGTTTTGGCTGTCGTGACTGTGGTGGGAAGTACTGTACAGGTAGGTCTGGCTAATGACTGTATTACAAGATATTTTCACCTGTAGCTTCTTGACTCGCTCCTCATCATTTGGCAGGTCAAGCAGCTCATCAATATTCACCTCATCTGGCATGTCATCTGCCTGAATCATATCAGGCACACACACACACATCACTTTTGGTAAAAATGCTCATATGGTGCCGCTAAAGACAGCAAAAACAAAAAGTGACATATTGCAAAAATTCTAAATGGATGCCTCTACCAGATAACATCAAATTTACCAAAAACTACTACTAAAATTATAAAAGTGCCAAATCGGGGTATCCGTGCATCCTGGGTGATCCTAATCCTAGAAAGAGAAAGATTCAAACACAATGTGACAGTGCGTTTACAGTGGCTCACAAAATAAATGATCACCTTTAATGCAGAGCAGTCGTATAAACAAACACTGTGGCCTGTTCAGTCTCAACACAAACGTCTATTGTACCGGCTCCGTGGAAGGGCTGGCTAGTCCCATCCACCCATCCGTGCGTTGCTGTTTGTATAATTAAAATGGTGCCATGGCACTTGTACAGCCACCAGGTTCATTTTGTCTATGGAAATTACTCCATGATCTTAAAGGAACACGCCAACTTTATGGGAAGTGCGCTTACCGTCTTCTCCAGAGTCAGACAAGAAGATAGATAGTGATACCAATTTCCTCTCTGTGCGTTCAGTAGAAAGCTAGCCTAGCTTAGCACAAATTAATGGAAGCGTATAGCTTCGCCTAGCTGTTGGCCAAAAACACCTCTAGTTTTAAGCTAGGCTAGCTGATCTGTATCCGCTTCCATTAATTTGTGCTAAGCTATAGGATAGCTTGCAGCCGGATAGCTTTCTACTGAACGCACAGAGAATAAATTGGTATCTATCTTCTTGTCTGACTCTGGAGAAGATGGTGAGTGCATTTCCCATAATGTTGACATGTTCCTTAAACCTAAGAGTTGTCCAGTGAGTTGACAACTTGACATAATTGACTAAATGTAATATGAGCCTGGAGGTCAAGACCTGTCATGGTTTTGACAGGTGGTCTGTGATTATATGAGTGAAGTTCACTTACTTCAATACCCATTTCATTACAGTCATCTACTGCTCACTGAACGGTCCCCAAACTCCCACGAGAGCTGCCAATCCTCTCGTCAACTATACTGGATGTTGGAACCATGACCCAGAATTCTGACCTCTCCTGGGACCGATAATGATCTCTCCCTCCACCACAACCTTCTCCGCTTCCTGTTTGTCCTCCTCTGTCTCTCTTCTCTCTGGCCCAATGCACAGCCCATGTAAGGCAGCAAGCATCCCTACCACCTCTGGATCTCAGAGAGGGAAACAGCTGGTTTAGTATTGGCCTTTTAAGGGAGAATCGGTCTCCCCTCCCTCGCCTCTAAAATATAACCTAGTGTAGTGAGTGTAAACACACACACCTCATACATCATACATCATACATCATTAACTCCCAACAGTTTTGCTCTCCGGGTTGCCATGTAAGTATAACCCTCGGTTTGTCCTGCAACATTCACCTTATGTTTAGGCTACATTTGAGAATGATAATTTAGTTTAAATGCTCTCTACATATTTCGTATTTTCAGATCAGATCTGAAGATATGTTTTATGTGAGAACTTTTAGAAGATTGGGATTAATCAATCATGTTTAACTTTAGAGTTTTTATTTAATTTGATTAAAATTCGATCCATTCTGAAGACAATGCAAGTTTGAAATTTGGTCTGATCCTGTTTAAAGGCAAACACTCACCTTGCCCAGATAGAGTTGATCCAGGCGGTCGTCGATCCATTTTTCCACGTCTAACCGCTTTTGCAGTTCTTTCCTGTTGTACTTCACAGTCACCCGGGCTTGTCTCTTCTGGAGGTTAAAGCCCCCGCGTTCCCGGAACGTGTCAGAGTCCGATGAGTGAACTTCATCTTCGAGCGTCGTCCCGAGACGACCGGCTGCCATGACTGGTCCGACTGGTTCCTAATCAGAGTGACGGCTAGGCAGCGCGCAGTGTGAAGGGAGGATGACAACAGCCCTGAGTCCTGACTCCTGACGGAGGAAGCGGGGGAGGAAGCTGTTTCTCGGGGGCGATTCAATCATCACGCGGTGAACAAGCCCGAAGTCCACGCGGATCAATGATGTGATCAATGATCAATGATGTGATCAAATAATGTGGATAAGACAGGCTACTTTGTTTATGGTTTGATTCAGTTTTAAATAGACAGATGTAATAATGTAATAGTGTTTGTCAATTTAAAAAAAAGTATAACAAAAAAATATTTAGTCAGTATGAAAGTCAAATGTGATCTGAATAGTGAGATTTTTTTTTTTTTTTTTTTTTTATTCTTTATTATTATTTTTTTTTTCTTGTTTAAACTGTGGATTGTTTGTTTCTTGTATGCATAAATTATTATTTTGTGTAAATTAGGTTGTACGCCGACCATCAAGTAAATACTTGTTTAGTTTAGGAATAAGGGGCAGGTAACTAATTCTTCTTCCTGCTCCTTTTGTCCATGGTATGATATTTATGATTGTGTATGAAGAACTCTGATTGTATTGATTCCATGTGGCAAATAAAACTCTGAATCTGAATCTGACAAATGAGCACTTTTTTTCTACTTGTACCTTAAAGTACACAGACTGGGCAGGACGGCATTATCTTATGCAGTCCCAAAGTCCTGGAATGACATTCAATCAAAGTTAAAGTAGGAAGTTCTTCCTTCCCTTAGGGAATTTAAATGTCTGATTTAATTTCTAAATGATTCATGTTGTAACTGTTTTTAACTGATTGCACTGCACATTGTTTTGTTGTTTTATCATGTTGTGCACTCAGCAGTTCTGTAAATGAGGTGGCCTCACCTCAGAGCTCACCTGAGTATAAATAAAGGTTTCAATCAATCAAACTTTATCTTTATGTCTGTTGCCGACTTTGCAGAATCTGCACCTGGCTCGCTGATAACAAACTATCATTACACCTGGGTGAAACAGAGTCCATTCTCTTCGGATCAATAAAATAAAATATTGAGCTGTACTGTACTGTATACCCATTCTGCAATCTGTTAATTAAAATGTTCAATCAATCAATCAATCATGCAGCGATGATTGTCAATCAACCAATCAATCAATCAATCACTTTTAAATATTTTATTACACATCACAAACACAAAATGATGAAATCCGACATAAACATAAACTTTGGCATGAAAATAATAATAGACAAGACAATTGGTAAGAGAAGCAATTTGATAAAGGCTCAATTACCGTGACAGTTTACTCCATGTAAGAAATCTTTATATCCCCTGAATATCTTGTGGGTATTTAATATACACAAACTAAATCATCCACATAACACATATATTGGTCTTTATTTAGCACCCAATAAATATATCTCTCAATTTATGACAATCAAATTGAACACATATAAAGTTAAACGTAGATTTTCAAATAAATAAATAATATAAAAAATTTAAAAAATGATGGTACGTACAAATAATAAGGAAATAATGATTAAAGGAAGATTGAAAAATGTGAGAAAAAAAAAAACATAATAGCCCGCATCAAAGATAATAACCCTCTAAACTATTGTATAGAAATTATTTTCCGGAAGGTAATCAGTAGTATGACTTCTTGTATTTGGTATGCATTATAGACCTAGGTCCTTTGAAAGGTGTATATGGTATTACAGTCTCTTTGGGGCATTAATATTGGAAGAGCATTTTCCTATTTAAAGAGTTCATTCATTTTCACAACAGTTGCTTTGCCCCCCCCTCCCCAACACTGTCTCTTTTGTTTTAAAAAAAGGTATAAAAGGTGATCTTCAGAATGAGCAAAGTGGTTTCCAACTCGTAAAATGTCCTTCTCTCCTTCATTATTCATGAAGCGAGAGAAAGAGAAGTGCTAATATCCCCAGCCTCTCTCCTACTGTGTTCATCCATCTCCTCCTCCTCCTCCCTTTTCGCCCCTGGTTCTGACCCATCTCATCTCATGAGGCCCACCCCGGCACCCAGACCCGCCTCCTCCCTCCACAGATAGTCCTGTCCGGGGGGGAGAGAGTGGCGCTCCCCCCTCGCCAGGCTGCTCTCCGCGGGGCCGTGCCTGTACCCGGGCCTGCCGTCGGGGCTGAGGGCGAGGCTGAGGCGGGCCGTGCCGTTGCTGATCTTGAACAGGCCGTTGGGGCCCAGGAAGGCCTCCCTCTCGCAGCCCCCCTGGTTGTTCACCGTATCCAGGTCGTTATACACGGCCGTCTCGCTCAGCTGCTTTCTGCCCCGCATGCGCCGCCTCCTCCTCAGCAGCACCACGCCGGCCACCAGGGCCACCACCAGGACGGCCAGGACGCAGGAGGCGGTGAGCGTGGCGGAGGACGGCTCCGAGGACTGGAGCAAGGCGGGCTTGAAGCTGACGGGCTGGAGGGCGAACTCACAGCTGGAGCCCATGAAGCCTTTGGGGCACTGGCACACCGGCCCGGTGAAGTGGGTGAAGCAGGTGCCCCCGTTCTGGCAGGGCCGGACTCCGCAGGCGTCGGAGCGCACGCTGCAGTTCTTGCCGGTGTAGCCCAGGGTGCAGGAGCAGCTGTAGTCGTCCACGCCGTCCTGGCAGGTGCCGGCGTTCTGGCAGGGGCCCGGCGCGCAGTCGTCGATGTTGACTTGGCAGTTGGCGCCGGTGAAGCCCGGTTTACAGCGGCACAGAACGCTCTGACCCAAGTCCAGACACTCTCCGCCTGCAGGGAGGGACAGAGCACATGCTGTTTTAACATCACATCACAGGAAACGGCTGGCTGTATTAATTTGTGACAGTAACTGTGACAATGTGATGATACACTCTTAAAAAATGTGTATTGAAATAACATAGAATGTTGTCATCCCACTGGCTTAAGACTGTGTTGCTATTAACACACGTTTTGCTTTTCAACACACCCAGAACACACCTGCATGTGTTTAGTTACAGGCAATGCATCTCGTGTTAATTCAACATGTTTTTACTTTAGATTATATCAGTATAGAAATGTATAGTATCTTCAAGTTGTGGAGTTCTGCATGTGTTTTGATCAAATGCATTCTGTATGCAACACAAGCTTGAAGCCAATGGGTTTAAACTTTATTGTCCTATCCTTTTATCCTGTCCGGTTGAGAGCACCGCAATCAAAGCAGTGATATCTCCATTTGGTGATCACGCTATTTATATATATATATATATATATATATATATATATATATATATATATATATATATAGTTTTTTTATATTTTCTTTATTATTTAATAATTATGTATTTATTTTATAATATTAATATATGTTTTATATGTTTAAATTGAATTGTATATTGTTATGTAATTTACATTTACTACTGTATAAGCGTTTTCCCGTCAGCTATTGATATTAGCAAATACTGAAACAGGTAATAAACTTGGGTCCAAGGCAATTCTACTGACACTGTCTCTATTTTAGAATGTATAGACATGTGATGTGATTAAACTGGGTTTAATGAGTTGACCTCTACAGAATCTCGGAATGGATAACGGATGTATCACACCTGCCATGTGTTTTGTACACCAGCAGAGGGCGCAAACGCAGTGTAGTTCTATCCTCGCTCTCTCTCTCCAGAGAGTCCAGAGAGTCAGTGATCAAAACGCCCGACATAGTAGGACTTTTCAATAGTGATATATGCAAAACTATAAGGTGACGTGGAAACAAATCCACCACGGCTACAGTTTAGTCTGTCTGTCTGTGTATTGAATTATGTATGGTAATGATAACCACACTGCACTCACTAAATCGGTGAGTATCCTTATAATTTATGCCACCGAAAAGGTCATAAATGTTCAAATGTACCCATTCTGCAAAAGTTTTCATACGCAGTGTGACGGAGACTAATGGTGGTGTGTAGCCTACTTCAACCACCAGGTGTCAGCAGTGAGTCTGTCCCTACTACAACTACTACTACAGCACTGTGCACTGAAGGCCACTCACCGTTCAGACAGGGACTGTTGCTGCAGCGGTCCAGCTTCTTCTCGCAGTTAGACCCGGTGTAGCTGGAGGGGCAGCGGCAGGTGTAGCCTCCCGCCAGCGCCTCCACGCAGGTGCCGCCGTTGAAGCAGGGCCCGTCGGCGCACGTCATGGCGATGATCTCGCAGTTCTTGCCGTAGAAGCCCTGGGGGCAGGTGCACGAGTAGTCGTTCTCCAGGTCCTATAGGGGGAGACAGAGTGCCGGTTAATAATAAGAAGGAGAAGAAATCCTTCACATCGATGAAAGAACACTCAATATATCATTATCACATGGGGCAAAAAGCTCTAGGTGTTTTTGTTATATCCTGAGGACTTCTTTACCTCACCTGTACAACAATGATGCCTGGACCACGACTTTAGTTTTACCATTTATTCTTAAGACTACAGCTCAGGTACATGCGCGTCAATTACTTCCGGTTACCCACAACACCTGCGGCTGGCAACTACGGCAAGTAATAAAGGACAATACACCACAGTTTTCATTTCTACGACTCCGGACACTCACATTGCAGCTGCCGCCGTTCTTGCAGGGGTTGCTGTCGCACTCGTTGGTCTCCAGCTCGCAGTTGGTGCCTCCGTAGCCGGGCCTGCAGGTGCAGGTGTAGCTGCCCTGCCCTGTGTTGGTGCAGGTGGCCCCGTTGGCGCAGGGCCGGTGGTTGGTGCAGTAGTTGAGGTCCTGGTCGCAGAAGAGGCCCCCCCAGCCCTCCTGACAGGTGCACTGCCACGGCTGGCTGCAGGTCCCGTGCAGGCAGCCCGGGTAGCGCACGCACTCCACGCAGGAGGGGCCCTGCCAGCCCATGCGACACTTGCAGCCCCCTGGGGCCTCGCAGTAGCCATGCTTCTCGCTGCAGTCCGCCGAGCAGATGGCTGGGGAGGAGAGGGAGGGGCGGGGAGGGTGTGTGATTACAATGGATACACCCTCTCTTGTGCATCACCCACACACCCACACACATGTGCACGCACGCATAAACACACACACACACACACAGAGCACCCTAGTCTGACCCCAACTCCGTTTCAGTCTTCACTGTTAAGTATTAACCCAAGCAGCTGGCAGGCACACTGCCGAAGACAAATGCTTTCTTCTCTTGTGTCTTGCCTGCCCCCCTGCCCCCCCCCCCCCCCCCTTTGTCACACACACACACACACACACACACGCACACACACACACACACACACACACCACCTTCGAAATGCGTCTCTCTAACGTGAATCATGGCTATTGCTCCCATTGTCACAGGGAACAAAAGGCAGATCCAGCAACACACACTCTCTCAATGGAGTAAAACTCTACACCGCGGGAGATTTCACAGATAAAAAGTAAACAGGCCTTCCTCAAGTTTTCTGAAAAGCTGTCTGTCTACATATACACGTAAGACACAGAAAATGGGAAAGATATACCTGAATAAAGATTTAAGTAAGGTAAACATGATACAGCCGGACCTTGGCTTCAATTGTTGTTGAATGTATACTGGGAGTACTGTTGTGTTGTCATATCGATGGCTGAAAAGCAAGACCTCCTATCTGCAAAATTTTAGATTTTCTGATTTCACTTTGGATGATGAGAAACCTCCATATCTGCACCTATTCAGTCTGTCTGCAAGATATATTTCCAAAAGCAGTATTGTATTGGGTATCCTTAAAAAAAATTGCATTCTGCAAGAAAACTTTCAGATAGGAGGTTTTGAGTTTCAGCCATCGATATGTTGGTGTCCAATTTTGATGCTGCTACACTGTTGTGTGAGCAATGTTCAAGTTTTATCCAAAAGTAGCTTTGACTTCTATGGGGCGGTGTGATGTGCTGCCTGCCTACATCATACAAATATTTCCCTTCTGTTGTAGGCTATAGTGGGGAAAATATCAAACTCACATTGATTGAATTGATGGAAAACTTGAATTAACAGAACGGTTCAGTACGGCTCAATACACACAATTGTTAAGGGAATGCAGACCAGAGAAAGACTTTCGTCTTGTTTACATCAGGGTCCCCACATCATCAGTCTGAGAAGACCAGCAAGAGCAATTCTTTGTTATTGTTCTTCTCATTTAAACGCACTGAGGTGGTCGCAACAAAACAAAGGTTCTTCTACTCACGTTCAGAACAGTAGTTGCCCTTCCAGCCTTCCAGACAGATGCGGCTGCCCTCCTCGTCGCAGGTGTAGTGGCCCAGCGTGTCGTCCCGGGGCCGGCAGTATTCCGCGCAGCCGTCCCCGAAGTAGTACTCGTCGCAGAAGACGTGATAGGAGTAGCGCAGCTCGCTCTGTTCCCCAAAGTGCACGTCCTGGGACCAGTCCTCTCCGATGGCAAGTCTTCTTCTGGTTGCCAGGCGGCTCACAAGGTTGTTTTGATTGTCTGTAGTATAGAGAGGTAAGACACGGTTTATCAGTTGCTCGATCTGAGAGGTTGATGAGTAAAGTCACGAGCATGCTAGAAGATATAATATAGAATATAACTGTAGGATAATACCGTAATACGACGTACCTGTGTATTCCGTTGGAGATTCAGCGTTCCAAGCTTCGATGATCAGTGAAAACGTCCCCTAAAACAGAGAATGTGATTTAATTAATACATGCAATTAACGCAATACATGAAAACATATTTTAAATTCCATGAGAAACTTTTGTGTATTGATTGATTGATTGATTGATTGAAAACTTTATTAACAGATTGCAGAATGGGTACAGTACAGTACAGCACAGTACGGCTCAATACATACAATTGTTAAGGGGATGCAGACCAGAGAAAAACTTTCGTCTTGTTTACATCAGGGTCCCCCCCTCAGGTATTCAATATTCATGTAAGTGTGTGTAGCATAATAATGTCTATAGTTATTTACCGGCCACTTGAAGTGAAAAGGCACTCTGATTGGAGCGCTGCTGGAGATCGAGGTGTGATCGGCGCGGATGACGTTGGTGTTGCCCGTTCCAAAAGTGCAAGGAGGCTCTGCAGAGATCACATCCTCTGGGTGCTTCAGACAAATCCGAAAGAAGATGTGACAGTCTCTATGTCGTCTGCAGATGCGGTGCGCGGTGTGAAACGAGTGGATTTTCAATTCGAACACACCAGAGGAGAACACCTGTAACGAAAGTAAAGCATTTTGATATTAGATGCGCTGTGTGCGTGCAGTAATGTTAAATAACTGCCAGATATTGAAAGATGAAATAACAAAGGAAAATGGCAAAAGCACTTCCTCCTATGAAATTTTTTGACAATTTACAGCCCAAAATACAGAAAAAAAAATCCAGGCATAATTACATAAACACAGGGTTGAAATGGTTAAATTGATGTCTGAGTCATTACGCATGCGTGGTAACTTACCGCGTCTATTAAGGCCAACGCCAAGAGATATCTAAACTGTAGGCAGGCCATTCTTCCAGGAGTTTGCTTTCCAATAAATAATAAGTAGCATCCGTTGTGTATCCAATAATAAGCGCGTGTAATAGTCCCAAATCCTCACGGGATGCTGAGGAGTGTTCTCTTCTTAAAAAGGAGAAAATAACTTTCAAAACACAACATTAATTCCCGAAAGTGGTGGGTAGGACTATGTAACAACGAGGTCCAAACTGTCTTCTTCTGTCCCCTATGTGTCCTACCCGCGGGGCCACTTGTTTAGATTCTGGTGAATGATGACATGTCACTGGTTTTATACGTCTGATGCTCCGCGCGTCACGAGGAAAGAGGCGGGGCCAGGAGACACCCCGAGGGACCAGGGACATGTGGGGCCCGTGTGGGGATTTGGAATGGATTAAATCTGGAGACAAGAGGAAAAGTTCAAGGCCCAATATGCCTTCTATTAATGCGAAATATAGGCCCTTTGGAAAATAAATGAATAAATAAACAATTGTTGCCAATAGAAAAATTATGCTGTTCGGCTTATTTATATATACCTTTACGTATATGCATATATTCACTGTCTACATCTAGTTATACCAGTGGCTAGAATGGTTTACTGCCATAGTGTATACATACGTACCACTGTATATAATAATACTATACGAGCATATTTAATATAGATATAACTTCACATTTTACATTGTACATGACTTTTCACTAGATGCCACCTTATTTTCATTGTACTGTACTTGTGCTGTGCAATGGCAATAAAATGTAATCGAATCTAATCTATCAGCTATAGCTGAAATATGTCAAGGCACTCACATGTCATTAAAGCAGGTTTTCAATACCACATTTTATTATTTGTAAATAACATGAAGGCTATATGTTTCTTTTCATTTTACTATGGCTTCTTGGGGAGAGTGGGGTGATGATGATATACAACCATTCTTGTGTAAAGGACTAAAAATTTCCAAAACGAACAGTAAAGACGCATGGGGTAAATTGGTAAATGTCTTCCAAAACGCACTAAGGCAACAATAGCCTAGTACAAATAGGCAGGCAGACCTTTGTTTTGAAAAATATATAACAAACATTGTGAGAATCAAGACAATAATAATTGATGAGGCACCAGGCCTTGCAACAAGTGATTGATTGAAAACTGTATTAACAGATTGCAGAATGGGTACAGTATTACAGTACAGCTCAATACATACAATTGTTAAGGGGATGCAGACCAGAGAAAGACTTTCGTCTTGTTTACATCAGGGTCCCCCATTTGTGCTAATTGATTATGTTGGTTAAAAACAACTTAAACTTTGTGTAGTTCCCCAAACCATTCTTGCTCAGAGAATCCATTATTGTTGTGAGCAGCTAAACATCGATCAGAAGGAAGTGATGAGAATAGATCTGCGTTCCGCCCTTTCTGTCTTCGGGCCAATCTTTGTAATTGCTTAGACGCGTGCGCGGGGTAACAAAAGTGGGCAGGTTACGGATAAGACCTTTGGTTTGTGCCACGGGGCCTGATGGGGGGCCCGGGGCCTTTCATTGTGTGCTGGAGGCGGGGGGGGAGGGGGGGAGTCTCGCAGGACAGACTGCCTATACGAGTTTAGAATATCATGGCAGTTGCCTTTGTGTGAACTCCATGCGAACAGCTGTATGATAATGAAGCGGTACACGGTCCGCCCTGTGCAGCTCTACTCCGGCTATTGTCTCCTCAAACTGCCCCACGCCAACCACACACTATATAACCTTAACCTCCGCGTGTGTGTATATTGATTTGGGTGGCAATGGATGACCATAATTTCCACCACCTGCCATATAGTAGACTATAGCATATAGGTCTGATGTTTATTATAAACATTATATAAATATCTCGACTGAGATGCACGACATGAGTCAAAAGCAATTTCACAATCCCAACATATAGGCTATCAAGAGAAGATTCCGAGTAACAATATAATCGCTCAGGCTGATCGGTTTCATTGGACACACATTTTCTATAATAATAATAAAAAAGATTTTTCATTTTTTTAAGGTACCGTGTGTTTGCATTGGAACATACAAAGTTTCAGATTTAAATCATTTCAAATAAACAACATGCCAGAAAATCCCATCTGATTTAACGAAATGATGAGGTCATAATGGCAGAAATATGTTTGTTTACATTCTGTAAAGTTCTTCATACAAGCGAGTGACTGAGTGGGGGGGTGGGGGGGGGGGGGGGGGTGACGGCGTCTGTCTGTATTGATATTCTAATTAGGGAAGGGCGCGTGCCTGAAGTGGGCTCCACATTGCTCCCGGCACACTTATCACCTCTGCGACCCAGTCAGGACCAAAGAACCAACAAAAAAATAAATCATTGTTTGTAACTTTAGTGAAGTAAATCATGGCTAAATGGACACTTCCTAAGAGTAGACTAGTTTCAGTTGTGAATGGTTAGGTGGTAGCTCATTATTAGGCGTATGCCAATAGACATTATTCTTGCATGGAACCCAAATCGAATAAAGTCTCATAACCCAGGGATGGTAAAACATACTGGTTCTATCATTAGGTCAGAACCCAGAGACATGCTCATGATCCATTAATGGTCCGACCCAGCCCTGTTCTATAGACTACAGTCACACTTTTCTGTTTTATTTAGATTTCTGTATAACAACGGTCAATGTGATTCAATTGCAGCCCAGTTCTTTACATACAATACATGGCTCAATACACACAATTGTTATGGGGATGCAGACCAGAGAAAGACTTTCGTCTTGTTTACATCAGGGTCCCCCATTGTCAGATTGTTTTCTGCAAAACAGTGTAGTATTATGGCTATGTGGTTGAGAAGTGCTACAGTGTGGTGGCAATAATGTCAGAATAGTAGATTATTATTAGTAGATTAGAGCCTATATAGGCAACTTTTCTGTGGCATATGAAATCATTAAAAAAAAAATGTACCCTTTTCTTTTCTTCCAAAGGGTTTTTGATATTATGTTAGACTCACGTTTTATATTTTATACAGGTCACTGTCTTTATATGTTTTCAAGAATAAAACATGTTGTGTTATCTGGGTACTAACAACAGGAGACCATCCTCCCTAGTACCTTGCATGCTGTCTTTGGCTTCATTGTAACAGCCATGATATTAACCCTTTCACCGCCGCACTACCAAACGGTTAGTTAACCCTTTCACTGCGATAATACACAGAAGGTTAACCCTTTCACTGCAACCGTCGGTTGTGTGATAGTAAAGGGTTAACCTTCTGTTGTGTGGCAGTGAAAGGGTTAACACACCCTATTGTGTCAAATGTAAAGTATCGCACCCGTTGTATGTACATAACATTTTACACGTCATGTAGATTCCCAAATATGCTTTGTGGTGTCACAGCTCTATATTACTGACTTGTTGTGCCATTAGTCCTGCATGTCTCCCAGGTCCTCTGGTTCCTATAGGTGCTCTGACCAGGGTCTCTAGGTGGTTCCAGGTCCTCTGACCAGGACCTCTAGGTGGTTCCTAGGTGCTCTGACCAGGGTCTCTAGGTGGTTCCTAGGTCCTCTGACCAGGACCTCTAGGTGGTTCCTAGGTGCTCTGACCAGGACCTCTAGGTGGTTCCTAGGTCCTCTGACTGGGACCTCTAGGTGGTTCCTAGGTCCTCTGACTGGGACCTCTAGGTGGTTCCTAGGGCCTCTGACTGGGACCTCTAGGTGGTTCCTAGGGCCTCTGACTGGGACCTCTAGGTGGTTCCTAGGTCCTCTGACCAGGGTCTCTAGGTGGTTCCTAGGTCCTCTGACCAGGGTCTCTAGGTGGTTCCTAGGTGCTCTGACCAGGGTCTAGGTGGTTCCTAGGTCCTCTGACTGGGACCTCTAGGTGGTTCCTAGGTCCTCTGACTGGGACCTCTAGGTGGTTCCTAGGTCCTCTGACCAGGGTCTCTAGGTGGTTCCTAGGTCCTATGACCAGGGTCTCTAGGTGGTTCCTAGGTCCTCTGACCAGGGTCTCTAGGTGGTTCCAGGTCCTCTGACCAGGGTCTCTAGGTGGTTCCTAGGTCCTCTGACCAGGGTCTCTAGGTGGTTCCTAGGTCCTCTGACTGGGACCTCTAGGTGGTTCCTAGGGCCTCTGACTGGGACCTCTAGGTGGTTCCTAGGGCCTCTGACTGGGACCTCTAGGTGGTTCCTAGGGCCTCTGACTGGGACCTCTAGGTGGTTCCTAGGGCCTCTGACCAGGGTCTCTAGGTGGTTCCTAGGTCCTCTGACCAGGGTCTCTAGGTGGTTCCTAGGTCCTCTGACTGGGACCTCTAGGTGGTTCCAGGTCCTCTGACCAGGGTCTCTAGGTGGTTCCTAGGTCCTCTGGCCGGGACCTCTAAGTGGTTTCTTGAAGAAATACAATGAGTGGTGCAACGAGAATTATGAAGCCAAATGGAAAGACATAGAAACAAAAAATGAGGGACTCAAAGTGCAGGCACTAATGGGAGACAGGGAGCTATACAGAAGAAAGGAAGAACTAATAGACCCAATTACCAAATTCACTATAAATATATGGAACAAGATAGTAAAGAAATACAAGCTAGAAAAAGAAACCAAGATACTGAGATGGATAACGCACGACAACCAATTTAAACCAGGGATAGAAGATCATGGGTTCAAAATATGGGAGAGGGGGGGCATAACAGCAATATGTACAATGATAGAAGGAGGGGAGATCCAGACTCTACAAAAATTGAAAGAAAGATTCGGACTAGAGAATAGAGACCACTTTAGATATTTACAGATTAGGGACTACTACAACAAGGAAATAAAACTAGACAAAGACAAAGATCAGAATGGGATAATTAGGATAATGGTAAAAGCATACGAAGGAAGGAAGGGGGGGGGGGGGTATCAGCACTATATCAGGCAATAATGGACAGCAAGGACATCACAACCAAATATATAAAGGAAAAGTGGGAGAAGGAATTAGAAACGGAGATAACAGAAGAAGAATGGTATAACATATGTAAGATACAACACACAACCACAGGGTCAAGGATATGGAGGGAGTTTGGGTGGAAAAACATAATTAGATTTTTTTATAACACCAGAAATACAGGGCAACTATACACCAACACAGAAACCATCCTGGAGAAAATGTGGACAGGAAATAGCAAACCACACACACATATTCTGGGGATGTCAGATAATAAAGAACTATTGGGAAGAGATAGGAGGGATAATAAATGATATAGTAGGATATGAAATACCCCAGACAGGCCAAGTATTGTATTTAGGGAACTTAACACAGGAAGGAATTCAGGGGAAAGACATATACTTGATTAAGATATTACTAGCCAAGAAAGCATTGACGAAAATGTGGTATAGAGTAGAAGCACCGACGACGGAACAAAGGACAGAGATAGTGGGTGGGATACAGGAAATGGAGAGAATCACACATAGGCTGGCTGAGGCTACAAGACGAGAAGTTTGAGTCAAAATGGGAGAAGTGGGATGAGTATAGGAAGAAAAGAAACGACATCACAGGAGAGTGAAAAGGAGACAAGAGAAATCGAAATGAAAATAAACTATGAAGGTACCAAAGAACCCATGTCACTCTATTATAATATATATTTTTGTATCTCTTTTCTTTGTTTTTGTTTTTTGTTTTGTTTTCCCTTTTCCCTTTAGTGAATTTATTTTAGGTCAACTCTTCATTTGATTTTGATATTATTTTCTACTATCAGCTATATCTTTTAGTTCTTATCTTTCGAATTGTATTGTACTGTCGTTTATTGTATTGTTGTATGTGGATGTTTGTTTGTAAATCAAGAAACTGAAAATAAAAATTTAAGTATAAAAAAAAGAAATACAACGAGTGAATAATAATAATACAAAAAATAATAATGAAAATAAACAATACAAGAAAAATCATAGAAAGGCATAACAGGTTGAAGTACTGTCCTGTGATGTCTTGTGTATTATTGTGTTACTGTATTGTGTTGTGTTTTGTTAAAATGAAAAATGATTTAAAAAAAAAAAAGTGATAAGCCGAAACAACAGCCTCCATGGAGATGGCATCATTGATGTCCAACGGGTTGCCACCCAAGGTGATCATAACAAACACACAACTCCATGAGACGGCACAGGACGGGCATAGACATGTCCATAGAGATAGCATCGTCAATGTCCTGACAGGTTGCCACCCAGGGTGATCCTATAGGAAACACCACAAACACACAACTCAGAGAGACAGCACAGGATGGAGAATGTGGTTCTCAAGCTGATTTAAAAGAATATTGTGGTCGACTGTATCGAAAGCTGCATTAAGGTTGAGTAGTAATAGTACAGATGTCAGGTCAGAGTCAAGAGAAAGCAGCAGATTATTAGTCACCGTTTCAGTGGAATTAAATGTTCTGAAGCCAGACTGAAAAGGTTCATGGAGGTTATTACTGGATAGATAGTCAACATTTATATCAACATTTAGACCATTGGATGTGAGGTATGGCCATGTTCTTCTATATCTATACCCTGCCCAGTGCCCCAGGCTCTTTCTCACATTTTTAGCTAGTTCAAGTTTCTTTATTAGTTGTCATACAGAAGTACAGAATACTTTTATACAAAATGCTTCTTTCTGTTACGCTCCAGAGACTGTGCTAGACAAAAAAAAATAAAAAAAAGTATAGCAGTATAAAATAGAAGTCACGTACGTAGACACAAGTGTTCAATATGTACATATGTACAATGTTCAATGCAAAGTAGAAGTAACTGAGTTACCATACAATATACTATACAATATACTAATATACAATTATACTATATAGTGCAAAGCAGAAATGGGATGAGGTACAATTTAGGTACAATTTACAGTAAGGTGTACTGAGGTATGGGTTGTAGTGCAAATTCTTTGCCAATAAATATAAAGTGTGTTTAGGTGTTCTAAAGTGTGTAAGTGGGTGCTGCAGTGAGTTGTTTGTTTAAAGTGAGTGTGTGCGTGTGGATGTGTGTGCTGTGAGTGCATCTGATGGTTGTTGTATAGTGTTATTGTTCGTTGAGCAACCTGATGGCCTGGGGATAGAAGCTTCTTCTGAGTCTTTCTGTGCTTGCCATGAGACTCCGGTATTGCTTGCCTGACCGCAGCAGTTCAAAGAGGCAGTTGTTTGGGTGGCTGGAGTCTTTGATAATTCTCTTAGCCTTACCCATGCACCGCTTGTTGTAAATGTTCTGGAGAGTGGGAAGCCCCCCTCCAATTGTGCGTTCGGCTGAACGGGCCACTCACTGTAGTCTGCTACGGTCTTGTGCGGTGCTATTCCCAAACCAGGAGGTGATATTGCCAGTCAGGATGCTCTCTATTGTACATGAGTAGAAGTTCTTAAGGATCTTCTGACTGACTTGGAACTTCCTTAGGCGCCTGAGGAAGTAGAGGCGTTGCCGTGCCTTCCTCACAACACTGTCAATGTGTGTGGTCCATGTCAAATCCTCGGATATGTGGACTCTGAGGTACTTAAAACTGTTCACTCTCTCAACCGGTGCCCTGTCGATGCTGAGGGGGCTGTAGTCCCTGACCCCCGACCTCCTAAAGTCCACAATCATCTCCTTTGTTTTGCTGAAGTTCAGGGAGAGGCTGTTCTCTTGACACCATCCCGCTAGGACCTTGACCTCTTCCAGGTAGGCCCTCTCGTCGTTTGCAGAGATCAGGCCCACCACTACTGTGTCGTCAGCTAATTTGATGATTGTGTTGTTGTTCCGCTGTGCCACACAGTCATGTGTGTACAGGGAGTAGAGGAGGGGACTCAGAACACAGCCCTGGGGGGCCCCTATGTTGAGGGTGATGGATGAGGAGGTGCAGTTGCCTGTTCTCACCACCTGGGGTCTGCCCGTCAGGAAGTCCAAGACCCACTGGCAGAGGTCATAGTTCAAGCCCAGATCCCTGAGCTTGGCTATGAGTTTGTAGCCCAGCTACAACTAAGCTATAGTGTGTTGGTCCATCCCAAAAATGTAAAAATAATAATAATAATAATAATAATAATAATAATAATAATAATAATAATAATAATAATAATAATAATAATAATAATAATAATAATAATAATAATAATAATAATAATAATAATAATAATAATAATAATAATAATAATAATAATAATAATAATAATAATAATAATAATAATAATAACTTGTTTGCCATGACATGGTATATGTTAGAGACAAGAGAAGAATACTTGAACACACTTGAACACAAGACTTGGGGAACAGGTGTGTTGGACAGAAGCCTCTTAAGAAAAAAGGAAAAGGTATTGAGTTTGACCTGAGGAAGATCCGAGGAAGGTCCCTCACACTGTATTGAGTTTGACCTGAGGAAGGTCCCTCACACTGTATTGAGTTTGACCTGAGGAAGGTCCCTCACACTGTATTGAGTTTGACCTGAGGAAGGTCCCTCACACTGTATTGAGTTTGACCTGAGGAAGGTCCCTCACACTGTATTGAGTTTGACCTGAGGAAGGTCCCTCACACTGTATTGAGTTTGACCTGAGGAAGGTCCCTCACACTGTATTGAGTTTTACCCGAGGAAGGTCCCTAACACTTTATTGAGTTTGACCTGAGGAAGATCCTTCGGAATCTGAATTTCCCCAAGGGGATCAATAAAGAAATATCTTATCTTAATTGAAAAATCATCATGTTGGACCTTTGTAAAAATCACTTTTTTTTCCTCCTCCTATGCTGTTTGCCGAGTTCTCACAAAACCTGCCATCCGGCATCTATAGGGATCGTCCTGAATGTGCAATTTGGAAGGTCGCTAGACCAAGCTGTGTGATACATTAGAGTCAATGTATTGTCATTGTACAAGTACATGTACAGAGTACAACTAAATTATGTTGGCATCTAACCAGAGTGCATAGGAGCAGTAAAGTGCATTGTAGTATACAGTATAACATGTGTACATATGGAGTATACATGAAAAAGCTATGAAGTAAATATGCTAAGCTAATGTATGTACAGAAGTATTATATATAGTGATACGAATATGAATACACTATGATAATAACCAATCTAGCCAATATGAGTAGATGTAGATATATATACAGCTATAGATATATGTTTATACAATGTGTACAGTGTTATTATACAGTGTTATATGAATAAACTAGAGGTCGGATATAAGTAGTATAATGATATAATCATGAAGTAACACGTTACATGTGAACACTTTCTCCTATTTGCTCAAAACCTGTGTTATGAGAATGTTATATATACATCTGTGTTAAAATACATATGCTATGTCTTACAGCCTGACTAGTTTAATATAGGTCAACTATAACAGCCCAGACACTAGGCTACAGTCTGTGTATGTCTCTTTAAGAGCTCCAAGGTGTGGGAGCTGTAGAGCCGTGCCAAGGCTGTTTCTCTCCCCAGATAAGACATAACAAAGGCCAGTCTTGTTATTTATTCCCTAACTGGGGCACTTTTTTTTTATCATTTCTGTCATATCTGGACGTGATTTCAATTGTGTATTAATGTACGTTCTGACCAGAGCTCTTTGTCACTTTCTGGTCAGACGCTTGTGTGTAAACATGTGTGTCTTTCTATAAACTGATCACTTTCACTGTGGCCACAGATGAATAAACTATGTTATTTTTTTTATAACCTGACTCAGAATGATTTCACAACGGCTCATCTTTTGATCTTAGTCATTTCCACGACACCTGACACATGCGTTTACTTCATGATTGGGAAGAGACGTGCAAAGATTTGTAAATCCATAGCGTATATAATGTAAGTCTGACTGACTAGACTTTGTACACATATCCTGCTATCCTTGGTCTACAAATTTGCCACTAGAGAATTGCATAACGGAAATGGCTAGCGTGCTCAGGTTGAAGTCACTGAACTATAAATATGCACATAATAATTTCAGCAAGGGTTTCAACAAATTGGTCACAGTTTAGTTCTATGCTGTGTACTGTATGTATCTACAGTAGATGTACTTTGGAATTCTACCAAATATGGTGTTGATAGGAAAAACAAAAGTCTATGGGGAGAAAAGTTGTTCACCAAAATATCCATCATGGCAGACGTGGACGGTCCAAGAGGATTTTATTTTATTTTATTAGGGATCCCCATTTGCTGGTGCGATAGCAACCAGCTAGTCTTCCTGGGGTCCACACACAAAAAAACACAAAAACAATCACCATTGCAAAAAAACAAAATTATTAAAAGTCAGTACACACAATGCATAATGAACCTACTGTAACAATTAATATAGCTAAAATTACATTAGTGTAAAACAAAAACAAAAAACAACTTTACAGTGTTAAAAACAATTTAAAAACAATTTAAGATTCTTTTTAAAAGTGAATCTACTGTAAATGCAGCAGAGGTTCCGAGGCAGGCCATTCCACAGAGTTAATGCTCTAAAAATAAAAGATCTCCCCAGAGCGCTGGTTCTAGGACCTGGCAATTCAAGCTGCCCACTACTGGAACCTCTAGTGTAATGCTCGTGCACAGTATTACTAAAAACAATCTGACAACAAGTCCTAGAGCCAGACCAGCGTGTGTGTGTTTCACCAGGGCAAGTGGCTCAGATATTTTACTTGTCCGAAAGCTAAACTTACTTGTCCGAAATGTACTTGTGAAAATAAAGGCCTATTAAAAAATAAATAAAACCGACAAGAGATTTGGACAATCATTATGATTTAATAACTTAAACACAGTGTGTGTGTGTGTGTGTGTGTGTGTGTGTGAGGGGTATATACTGTGTATGATCAGTCCTCCAGCTCATCTTCACTCCCCATCAGCACCAGCTCATCTTTCTCATCTCCCCTCTCTCTTGACGACCAGGGGTTAAACCCTGGTCTACGCCTATAGTTGTATAGTTGTTATTACGGTATAGTTGTTACTGCCATAAATAACACCATTCAAATAAATAATTGTATTTTTATTTGAAATAATTTCTTTTAACAATAGGCACATTAGATCAACCGGTTACAACTAAACAACCAACTTTTATTAAACATTCTATTAAACATTCTGATATTTTCGCGGGTCTCGTGCTACTGTCAGTGTCAACTAAGCGAGCACTCAGAAGACGCTCGCCGTTTGTCCAGGACAAGTAATATTGACGTACAGAGATTGAGAGTTTCCAGTGTGACACTGTGAGACAGGCACTTTCTGATCAGATGGAATAACGTTACTATTCGTTTGGGGAATATATATATATATTTGTTTTTTTACTTGTCCAGTCGGACAAGTTAAATTGTATTATGCTTGTCCGACCATTTGTTTTACTTGTCCCGGACAATAGGACAAGCCTTAATGTCAAGCCCTGGTTTCACGTCCAAGAGGACAAGTCAGTCGTAGAGCTAGACCAGCGTGTGTGTCTCACGTCCAAGAGGACAAGTCAGTCGTAGAGCCAGACCAGCGTGTGTCTCACGTCCAAGAGGACAAGTCAGTCGTAGAGCCAGAACAGCGTGTGTGTCTCATGTCCAAGAGGACAAGTCAGTCGTAGAGCCAGACCAGCGTGTGTCTCACGTCCAAGAGGACAAGTCAGACGTAGAGCCAGACCAGCGTGTGTTTCACGTCCAAGAGGACAAGTCAGTCGTAGAGCCAGACCAGCGTGTGTTTCACGTCCAAGAGGACAAGTCAGTCGTAGAGCCAGTGGCGGCTCTGCCACTAGGGGCGCAAGGGCGCCGACCCACCTGCTGTTAAATCACAGAAGAAAATAAAACTTTTTTGTTTTTTGTTTTATAGCCCTATAAATAATATAAACATGTTTAAAATGAATAATATTTACTCATTTTAAGTATGTTTGTATTTCCAATGCACAATATAACGTTATTATCTCAAATAAAAAAACACTCGTTTTCCTGAGCAGGAAGTGACATCACGTTTTTTTTTTTTTTTTTTTTTTTTTTTTTTTTTTTTTATTTCTCGGCCCGGGCTAGACGCGATAACGCTCTGAGTGCGCGTCACAGTTTGATCGCTGTATCCGTCACAGCCAATCAGTGCATAACGCGTTGTGCGTTGAAATATGACTATTATGTTGGAATCCGGGCGCGATTTGAAGCGGTCTAGCCAGTAGCGTCAAGAATTTCTGTAGCCGCATTTCGCGGAGACGCTCTCTGATTGGCCGACGCCAGTATTTTTTTCCGTAGCAGAATTTCACAGAGACGATCTCTGATTGGCCGAATCCAATTTCTAATGTTCCAATTCTAGCTTATAATTATTCCTAGGTTGGTTCCTAGGTTGGTCCTAGGTTGTTTGTCTTAGAGCGTGCCGTGACTGCAAGTTCTTTAGACTGTTAAGCTTAGGCACTCTTTCAAAGTTGGTTAAGGTTAGAGTTTGTCTTAGAGCATGGCGATAGAACACCAGGTAGTTTGCAGTCTGTTCGAGCGGAAATGGACAAAGGAATGAAGTACTTGTGACTGTTGTGTGGTGCTGCTAACAAGCTAACACTTGGCTAACAAGCTATATGGCGGATGCAGTCTGGACACAGTGGACAGTGGTCTGGAATACATCAACAGTGATACACTACTTTATCAAGGCAAGCCCTCCTGCCCTGGACGTGTCAACTAAACAGTGAGTCTCTTTCTCTCTCTCTCTCTCTCGCGTTTTGGATTGAAAATACGTGGATTATGGCTTGTTCAATATCGTCTATGTTTGAATGAATGAATGAATGAGAACTTTATTAACAGATTGCAGAATGGGTACAATACAGTACGGCTCAATACACACAATTGTTAAGGGGATGCAGACCAGAGAAAGACGTTTGTCTTGTTTACATCAGGGTCCCAGATTTTCGATTCATATCGATAGTTTAATAGCTAGCCTTGGCTCGTTTAACAATATGCAAAATATGTGTACAGCCCTGTACTCATACTGAAGTTATTCTTGGTATATAGGTCTGATTGTGTAACGAATCGATTCCACGTCGCGCTGTGTGTGAGAGAGAGAAGGAGAGAGGGAGAGATCTGCCTGTGTTTGGAGACGGGGCGAGTTTTGTTTCTAACTTTTCTATTTATATATTGTGTTTCAAGTTGTGAATTAGAGTCTAGACTATACTTTATTTGACTGGTTGTGCTGAGCGACTCGTTCATAAGAGCCGATTCATTGCCGTGAGCGTGAGTCGAATCGCTCACGTCTTGCCATGAGTCTGTTGCGTGGTACTGTACATGTTTGCAAAATGTTTGGTATAGCGCCCCTAGTGGCGAAGCACCCACCGGCCGCCACTGCGTAGAGCCAGACCAGCGCGTGTGTCTCACGTCCAAGAGGACAAGTCAGTCGTAGAGCCAGACCAGCGTGTGTGTCTCACATCCAAGAGGACAAGTCAGTCGTAGAGCCAATACAAGCGTGTGTGTCTCACGTCCAAGAGGACAAGTCAGTCGTAGAGCCAGACCAGCGTGTGTTTCACGTCCAAGAGGACAAGTCAGTTGTAGAGCCAGACCAGTGTCTGTGTGTTTCATGTGACTCACGGTGTAGGAGTTATGGCTTTTTAAACCGATGAAATATCTTTAATTGTAGCGCTGCCATCTGGCCGATTTGGATCATATTAATGTGTGATGCGTTTGCATAGCTATAATTCATCTCTATTGTCTCCGTCGTGTCATGGTAAACAACAATTTCCAGAAAGTCCTGCGATGGACTGACTAATAGACAGACCAAGCTGTAGCAGCTGCTGGTCATAGCTAAAAATAGAATTAGTGAAATATGCCTCACATATTCACATTGCAGTGAATATGATACATCGCAGTATCGCAGACAAAGGAGCATATTACTCTTTTGATTTCCCTTTTCACAGACCTGTCGTTTTCTTGTCTTACTCAAATGACATTACACTATACAGTTATAATTCCAGCACTCATTGAATGTGTATGAATTGTTGTCACCGTCTCTATATACATTCACGTAAACTATGTGGCTCTGAACATCCCCTCTTAACTACAAGTGTGTTTATGTTTATAAGTCCCGTCGTCTGCCTCGTACATCTGCCTTTACTTCCAGACGGCACAAAAAGACGTCATCTCACTATCCCCGGAGCGCGAGGCTACTGGTGTTATCGACGTGGTGCATATCTCCGTGGTGGTGGTGGATGGGAAGGCCTTTGTGTGAGCAGAGCAGATGGACAGTGCACCGTCTCTCTCTCTCTCTCTCTCTCTCTCTCTCTCTCTCTCTGCTGTGTCATCTGTATACCCCAGAGAGGGGTGTGACACGAGCGTGCCCACAGGCCATGGGAACCTCAGAGAAGTCATGTCATCCTGGTGGTCAGCGGCATCTGTGCCTCCTCCACACAGGACTGCCTACTCTCCGAGGGGAGATAGAGAGAGAAAGAAGAGGGGGAGCAAATCAGACCCAGAAGGCCCTCAGGGGAAAAGCCAGGCTGTTGTGTGTGGATACCAATCATCAGACCCCAGCCTGCTGTCTGGCTCCAGGACAATGGGAGGTGTGGTGTAGGTGTTTGCTGGGGCATGCTGCTGGTGTGTGTGTGTGTGTGTATATATATGCACTGCATGTGTGCACATGGATGCAAATGTGTGCATGTAATTCTGTTGGGAGTGGAGGAGGCTAATTGATATGCAGAGCATGTCTTATGTGGGTTATTAAGAAGATGTATGTGTGTGTGTGTGTGTCTCTCCGTCTGTGCATTTCAATATACTGAGCCGTGTTTGATATCTCTCTCCGATCTCATATTGTCTGCACAAAGACTTATCGTGGCTCACGTGAATTGCTGCGTGTTATTTTATCATTTAGCGGCAGCTGTGTGCTTTCCAACAGCACGACGAGAAGGTGACTTGACAACACTTCTCTTAAAAAAGGTTTACAAATGTCATGATTGGACTGGAAATATATAGTTTTAGCATACCACTATGTCACAAACAAAACAGGAAATAGAAACAAAAAGAAATGAAGAACAACCCCAAATAGTTTGTCTTCACAATAGAAACCAAACCCAGGAAATAGAAACAAAAAGAAATGAAGAACAACCCCAAATAGTTTGTCTTCACAATAGAAACCAAACCCTTCCTTTGTGTGTCGGGGACACAAGCAGCAGAGGGGAAAGATCTGCCTGTCTTCACTCCTACCTTTTTCCCCCGCATGCAGTCTCTCGCTCCCCTGGCCCAACCACTCTCCTCCTGGAGGTTGGGTGGCAGATGGGAGATGAAAGAGAGCACAGGAGGGACGGGGTGGGGGGAGGGGAGAACAGGTGGGGGGTGAAAGGAGAAGAAAGGAGAGGGCACGCGGGTCAACTGGGGCAACAGAAAAGAGGAGGAGGGAGGAGAGACTCCTCGTGGAACTCCCAGCCAGGAGGAGAGATCGATGGATGGATTTCTGTTCCTTTTCTCTTTCCAAAGCCACGTCTCTCTTTCCAGCCAGATGTCGGCCAACTCTTTAGCACTGAATCTTCCTGATGGCTGGGGGGGTCAACTGGAAATCTGGCACTGGGACAAAACCATTAGCTCAAGACAATGGGCCGATATAAGGGATATCATGTGGCCATATTGTAAAACCCTGTTTTCTCGTTATAAACAACACACCCGATATTATGTGGCCCAAGTATCCGAATCGGAGACCTATGATTATTTCTCATATTTGCACATCTGTCAGGCGGTGTGTTTGATTTGTCTGGCGGGTCTTTGGAGGCCTGGCGTCTAATCCGTTATTTTGGCTGGAGCAGTGTAACAAAAATGTGTTTAGGCAAATTGGCCTCTCAGAGAATTCAATAATAAAATTTGATTATGGTAAATGTGAAGAGAGAGAGAGAGAGAGAGAGAGAGAGAGAGAGAGAGAGAGAGAGAGAGAGAGAGAAGTAAATTTCCCTTGAAATTATATACTTTGGTGAAAGACACTTCCGTCACTGAGGCTGAAGCGCTGAAAAAGAAGGTATTCTAAAATGTGAATACAGCTGCCTATTAAGGGGCCCAGCCCCCAGCCAGACACTCCTGCTGCCCCCTGCCTTCCAGCAACGGAGGAACCCCCGCCAGATTGCCCCCTTCCCCCTGGGTAAGCCAGCCTCAGCAGCTGTTTAACCTCCCCACCGAGACACAAGAGGCAGAGGAACAATGGAATTCTGGTTAACTGCCTCTCTGCTGTGTGCTGTGTGTTTCCTGAAGAGTCCCCTTGGCATGCTTGTAGTAAGAGATGGCATCTACTGTATATGGTTATTTATTTGTTTCCAAGGATACCTAAAACTAAGACTAAGAATCAACCAGTAAAATAACACCTGGCTATGAAAATAACTGAAATGGAAAATAAAACATGAAATCAGTAATATTTAATATGAGAATGGAATATTAAAGCCATCTGGAAGTCAACACGATCCACATTCTCTATTAATACACTGATATATTCTATACATACCTTGAGGTATAATTCTCCATATATGTTTTTAAGAAGTTACTTTAGACATTATTATGTCTTTGTTCATCTTGTGTTTTATATCACACCATGCTAGTAGCTTATTACATATTATTCAGACATGACCATCATGGATTATTTGGTTAATTGTTTTTGCTCCAGACAGTTTGACCCAGGACATACATGGTTAATATGTTCTTAATATTGATTCATTCATGATACTTTTGACTTTGAAGTTAGAGTTTGTACAAGGCAAATTGGAAACGTTGTATCCTCTCTCATGCATGGAATAATCTTGTGTACTTCTGAACATTTTCATCTGAGTCCTGAATTCTGAAATGAAGTCCAGTCGTACCGTTTTCTTTTTACTAGTATACTCTTAGGAATCTACCTTGCCTATATTACTACCTACTATTCTATACTATACACTAAAGACTGTAGCATTGACGTTCGACACTGTTTGACAAACAATATTACTTACCCTTAGCGGCTAGAGTTGTACCCTTCCTGCTGACTTGATGTACAGAACTTGTAAGTGGCTTTGGGTAAAAGCGTTCAGCTAAATTACTAAATTTAAGTGTAAAATGAATTATTCTTTAACAGGCCGACTATCAAAATACTAAAACTAAAGGGGGTAAAAAGATCCCAAACAAAACATGTCTGAGAACCAAATTTGAAAGAAAATTTGTTAAAACTAAACTGAGGTTGAAATCAACATCAGAAATTAAAATACTAAACCAAAATCAAATCTAACACAGATCCCACAACTACCATTTGTGGTGATCTAATCTGAGCCTCAATCTATTACCTGGAACAACCGATTTGACCTGCTTCAGAATAAACTGTTGATTGTTCATCCATGAGATGTGACACACTGTTCATCCATTTCCTGAGATATGACACACTGTTCATCCATTTCCTGAGATGACACGCTGTTCATCCATTTCCTGTGATATGACATGATGCTACATTCTTTTCATTGTACTGTACTTGTGCTGTATAGTGACAATACTTTTTAATCTAATTTGATCTAATTGAATCTAAACATGGTACCCCGAGAGCAGATGAGTGCTATTTTAAAAGTGACAATTTGAAACGTAATTACTGTATAATGTGCGCCGATTTCAGTTTAGGAACACTTTGGTTGGTTACCAACCTCATCAGCTCAAAGCAATTCCAATACCAGTTTGAGGTCATATTTGAGTCAGAGGCAACCGTTCAGGACGTGGCGTTCAGCGTAGCTGTATTTTATCTGAATAATCCACGTAAACAGCTATTAAACTGAATTAAGTACCGGAAGTGAAAACGTTTAGAATAATCCGTTGTTGGATGAGTATAGTTACTTATAGTATAGTTGGACTTCATCAAATAACTAAGACTGTTGAAAATCAGCTCATCATCAGTGTGCATGGATGGCTTATCTGGGAAATAATGTGCAAGAGCGCCCTCTTCTGTACTTTCAGCACAGTTGCAGAATTGAGAGGATATCCGCTGGATTTACATTTAACCCAAGTTTAAAGTGTTCACCAACAACTAAGGACGATGAAATAAAAGACAAGCTTGAATGTACAGGCGTATTACTAAATATAAAAACGTGCTCTATAGCTGTATATTAAAGTTAAACACCAATGCCGATTCAATTAAACTCCTTTAGACGGAATTATATTGCTAGGAAACTGTTTGGACCCTGAACGTCGAACGTGAGCGTTATTGTTGCCACTTTGATTTTTGTGTGATGTCTATAATGTTCTCAAAATTCACACTGGTTTGATTTTACACGCCGCGGGTCTAAAGTAGTTATTTATAAACCTTGCACTAGACGTGACAAAAATGTCATGTCCACGCCAGCTCCGGTCCAGAGGTTACAAACATTTCCATGTGGCAGCGAGGATGTATTTGCTCTGCAAACGTAGAGGGCGCCGTCTTGTTGTGACGCCATTAAACCACGTAAATTCCCCTCCTGACCCACGGCCTCCTCCTTCTCACCATGGTGGGTATATTTATATGACTAATCGAATTGAGGGTGGGTGTTGACAGCTAAAAATGGGGTGCTTGTTCGCATGCTTTCAAGCTAAAGTTGGACTCAGTTCTCCACCCAAGGCTACGCAGGACAGCAGCTGTGCAGGCCGAGCCAAAGCAGTGCCACATAGAACGATGAATTATGGGTCAATTGTTTAAAGTAGGGCCCTAAATATCAAATTTGCTGGGTATATACAGTATACAGCAAGCACAGAAATTCATTTTTGTTATATATTTTAAGTGACTACTTTTGCTACTGCAATATCATGTACATTGTGCTTATTTATGGCTAAAATAAAGTTAATTCTAATTCTTAATTGTTCAAATCTCATTCATATTCCTAGTTTATCAAATCAAACAAGCCCCCCCCCCCCCCCCCCAGAGTATGTAATACAGGTATATCTAAGGCAGTTTAGCATTTATATCAAAACAATGAGGCAAAGATTTAAGCTAAGATTCTAGTTTAAATGGTCACATGCAGAAAAACCTATTTAGATTAATTACATAATTCCAATACACTGATAGACAAGAAGCCTACAGCCTAAGACAAGACACATAAAACAAGAGTTTTAATGACTTAAAAATGAAATACAGCTCATAATTTCATAGATCTTACTGTTACAGAGGCTGTGTGAACACGTTCCCTTTGCTGAGGCTCTTTGTGCATGATGAATAAAACAAAGAGGTTATTAGCATCATCAACTGCCATGGTAACCCGACTTCAGTAGGAAACAAGCGACTCGTACGGTTTCAGTCATCAGAACGTCCACCTTTTTTACGGCCAACACCGATTCTCAAAAGTACTGTGTCGAGGTGTTCAACGTGTAGACAGACATTATAAACAGTTATATGACTACAGGGATTCTATAAATACAGTTATCAAAATACAACCACAGGAATCTGTATAGTTAACTAGTAGCAAGGGACCGTGGCGAATGTACCTGGTTCTCAGTCCTAAGGAATTCACAAGTCCTGCCTCTCAGGAATACACAAGTGGCCAAAATGATTGGCACAGCTTTTTTTGCCATTAAGAAAAATGGTAAACGCCTTTTATTAGTTTGATTTACAACCTCAGAGGGAAATGGCAGAAATAGTTCCAACTAAACTGCACTAAAAATGGACCTGGACACCATTATGTTCAATCCTAAGGAATTCACAAGACTTCATCCTCTGGAATAGATGAAGTTATGGTAAGAACTGGCAGACCTACTGGCATATTCTATACCACTTCTCATCAGCACCTTTGCGTTCAGTGATCAATTATCAATTACTCCCAATAAATGACTTCATTACGATCCCCTATATAAACAGCCAGAGATAAAAAAAAAAAATACAAACAAGATGAAGACGTGACAAAAAGACCAGACACAATGGACCTGTCTCAAACCCTGCCCTCTTTTCTTGATCCTCCAATCACAACTGTCGCTTACCTCGGACAAACCAAGTTTGTCCGAGGTAAGCGACAGTTGTGATTGGAGGATCAAGAAAAGAGGGCAGGGTTTGAGACAGGTCAATTATGTGAGCTCCAGCAAGGCAGGGGTCCAGCTCTAACCACAGAACAAGAAGGCATGCCTGGTGCACTCAAGGTGCATGTTGGAGGGGTTCGAGTTCACAAGTTGCCCACAAGGACAGCACCACGCGTTGAGAGTTAAAAAAAAAAAAATGCCCTGTGAGTTTGACAGAGTAGTTCTAACAGATTGAACTGGACCAGGCCTTCCCCAGATTTCTGGTGTCAAATATGTTAAATGGCACTTCAGGAATTCATACCACCACCAAACGCTATGGAACAAGAAAAAAAAAGAAAAAAAAAAATATATATATATATATATGTGAAAATCAATACCACATTAAAACACTGACAATGTTGTGGGCTAAAAACGACGTGTGTTTACTATACGACCTGCAACAGTGTTGCAAAGTGAGCAAGTCATCTTTTCCCAAAAAGAAGTGTTACTGCAAAACTAGTTCACGGCCTAAAAACGACCTCTACGCGCATTCACACGGGACTAGTATCATCAAGTAAACTCCGTCTTTGACAATAGGTAATTTACGGTGGAAATTACACTTCACAAATTACAATGATTCGACTGTCCTGGCTAGAACTTCTAAGTCGCTTTGGATAAATGCGTCAGCTAAATGACAAAATGTAAATGTAATACAAGTCCTGTGCGAATGGGGCTTAATAGTTATGTTTTATGATAAGCTAGCTGTCCAGCTCAGCTATGATACTGCTAGTAAGTGTCATGGGATCTCTACAGAGGAGACAAGCTGGAACGTTCAACATGATAAACAGGTAAAAACTAAAAGAAAGGTCATCTTGTGTAACCTACAGCTGACTTACACTATGCTATGTAAAGATATAGTGGGGTAATGGTGTCCCAGGCATGATTAAGATTAGACAACAGGTGGTCCTTGACTTGTGTCTCCGTTTTCAAGATGACAGCTTGCTTGTAACTGTGACTTTTTTCCCACTTAGACATTTCACTAAAATGTGTTTCCAACAACATTTTAGGTGAGAAATAGCCAGTGTTGGGAAAGTTCACTTTCTACATGAACTAGTTCAGTTCACAATTTTTTTTTCACAACTAATTTTTTTTTTATGAACTAGTTTATAGTTCTTTTTTCAATACGTTGGTGCGAGCTATTATTTGTCAAAATTATTGCCACAACCCATATAGAACCACAGATGGCAATCAGAATTCTGGCATTTCAATCACACTGTGATTATTTATCAGTGTTTCCCCTACCATTGCCTTGAAGGGGCGGGCCGCGTAACGAGTCTCTCTCCGCACGCAACACACGCGAGTGTGTGCGCCCGTCCCAAATCGGGCACACTTTTGAACAAAGTTATACTGTGATAGAGCGCATAGAATGAACGCGTTCACAATTACGTTCATCTAGCGGAAATACAGTACGTTCAGTTCACGTTCGCCCAAAATATGAACGAGTTCATGAACGTAAACGCTCATTGAATGCGTTCAGGTACATCACTGGAAATAGCATATGCAATTGCTGGATCTTGGTACATCTAGTTTGACAGTTTTGTGAGGCAGACACACACTGCAGTGTGGCTTGCTCATAATCATTCTCTTTTTGGGATGCAGTGTTAAATATTAGCGAGGAGAGGGTTCTGGCCAGTGGCCAAAAAGTGTATTTATACTTTCATCTCAAACTGTGTTTTTGGGGTGAGGGACGACTAACCTCTGAAAAGTCTAAATTAAGTATGATATATCTTTAGTGTTGAATATGTAAAGTAACACAAGAAATAAAACTGGATCCCTGGAGCACTGTTTGAAACTAAACATATCTGTTTGGTTGTTGTGTGTTCCTACCCTCCCACCACATGTACCATACAAAGAATAATCTTCTAAGCACAATATTGGTTCCCAGATTCAAAGGGTTATTTTGTGGATTTGTGTTGAGATTAGAACGATATTGGAATAATCTTTAACTAATTATTGTAGAGGACACCCCCCAAAAGAAACTACACAGTGCAGCATCTAAACAAATAATTTGAAATTGCATGAATTAGAACCAAAATTGACCTTTGACAAAGTATTAGGCACATGAGTGGATGAGCCAAATGTTACTGAGACTGGGTGAGAAATGGCTGATATATATGTACAAGAATGTATAGGTTTTAATGATATCACTGACCAATGAAAACTATGGCTCGTTGTTGACTGAATGTCGCCTGTTGCCATATGATGAAATGAGACTGAAATAAAGAGCCCTCAACCACACGCCCACAAAAATATGTGTACAAAATAATCACAACTGAAAAACAGATAATTTTCCAATACCTGTTAGTCTCGCCATGAGAATGTCTATGCTGATGCTCAATTGAAATTGATCTCAAACTATCTCAAACCCACCCTCTTTTCTTGATCCTTCAATCACAACTGTTGCTTTCCCCCCAAAATGTTCTGCCACCATGAATCAGAAACAGCCAAATCTGTCATAGGTTCAGTTTAGGGGGGAAAATGGGGGGATGAACATAGTGGTTTTGGTTGTTTTTCTGACTTGTTGTTCAGCTACAGGCATCCGAGGAAAAAATAAATAAATAAAATTGAATGAACCAGAAGGACGAGGAGAAGCTAGGTCCCTTGGAAATACGTCTCACTGGCTGTATAACATTACAGCGTTTAGCCCTTTGATAAACCACTACATACGTAGGCAACTCACTGCTCTGTGAAAGTGTGTCACGTCTCACGTGACATCAATCGCCCTGTGGGTCGCTCACAATACCACCATAATCGCAGTTTTTTTAAACATAATTTTCCTTTTGCACATTAATCGCAATTTTTTAAACATAATTTTCCTTTTGCACATTAACATTACCAGTAATATAGTATGTATCAATCAAGTAGTAAGCTGAAACCTAAATCTGTTGATTTCATGCGCCCTCTCTTTCCAAGGCCAGAACCCACACCCACCCACAGGGCAAAAAAATAAAAGAAGTCAATAACTTTGACCACAAACGTACGTCAGTGTGACTAAAGTCAGCGAACACAGCCACCTCCGCCTCGCACCTAGTTACGTCAACACCTGTGACCACAACCCCGTCAGCGGGAGTAAAGTCAAGGGGTCCGACACCATCACCCTCCGCCACCACCCCCCCCCCCCCCCAGGTCGCTATATCGCCGGCCGGCCGTTCAGTTTGTCGTGCATGAGGGCGATGGTGCCGCCGGTGAAGTCTCTGAGCACCTGCACCGTCTCCCGCTGGAGCTGCAGCGAGTCGCGCACAAACTCCTGCTGCGTCTCGGCCAGCTGCTGCACCGACTCGGACAGCAGCTCCAGGGAGCGCGACACGGTCTCCAGCAGCATGTTGGTGGCGTGCTGCTCCTGCAGGCTGAGCGCGGCGCTCTGCAGCACCACGTCCCGGGCGCTCTGCAGGCTGGCGCCGCCGGAGGAGGACAGCGCGGCGGCCGAGAGGTGGGGCGTGCCGACGCGGTGGCGGGGCGGCACGCCGTTGCTCCCCTGGTGGTCCTCGGGGAGCCGGGCGCTGTGGGTGGAGGGCAGCAGGTCGTCCCTCTGGTCGTCGTCCGAGTCCATGAAGGAGGCCTCGGTGTCTGGGGTCAAGGAGGAAGAAATTAGGCATGTGAACGTGTTTATTTATGACATCGTTAGATTAGATTCAGATTTATTGTCATCATACAGCACAAGCACAGTATAAGAAGTTTGGCGTCCAACCTGAGTGCAAATGTAACAGTAAAGCGATTAAACTGGGCATAAAATATATAAATGAGTACTACTGGGCATAGTACTAATCAGATGTATGTACAGAGTTGTATTAATATGTACAGTGATACATGTATAAAGACACTACTGGCCAGCAGCGTATCTAAGAGTAGGTAAGGGAGAGATATATTATCTACAGATATGAAAAAGGATTATATGCAGGTATGTACAGACAGATCTGGATAGATATACTGTATATATGGTAAGAATAAATATATGTATATACAGCATTATTGTACATGCTATAATACAGTTATATGGGTTATTTACAAGGGTATAAGTAGGTATATAGAAGGATAATATGCAGGTATATTCAGACAGATATATATATATATATGTGATATATACAGCACTGTTGTACATGGGTAGACAATAGTATGAGGTGGGTAGTTAAGGTGTAACACCAGTACCAGTGTCCCCAAAAGAGCAGAGGCCTTGCACAGAACGTTTGTGTAGTTCTCTTTCTCCCAACATGGCTGCCTGTAACCACTGGTACCTAGTGTCTGTGCAGCGGTCGAGTGGGTCAAACACTGGAAGAGCACATTATTGTTCCACTGCAACTTGTTTACAAGATCCAGTAAGAGAAGACATCCTTTTTAGATATGTCTCATGTCAACACATAGCAACGGTTGTTTTGTACATAGCAACCGTCGTTTCTGCCAACATGGAGGACAAATGGACATTCTGTGAAAGGCCTCTGTTGGTGCCGACGGCTTACCTTCAGTAGGCGGTATGTCATATTGTGTCTCAAAGGAGGGCTGCGATGAATCCCCTGCAACATTAAAACAGAGTGTATTAAAGAGCGGTGAGCAACAGTCCAATCTGATCACTTATAGTCTTTGAATGGGATGACATTATGCCATCAAGATATCTTGGTTTAAATTAAATCAAGTCTTCATCATTATCATATATTTATCATACATTAAAAGGAACACGCCAGCATTATGGGAAAAGCACTCAATGTCTTCTCCAGTCAGACAAGAAGATAGATACCAATAGAAGCCAGATGGCTTTCTACTGAACGCAGAGAGGACATTAGTATCCATCTTCTCATCCGACTCTGGAGAAGACCGTAAGGACATTTCCCATAATGTTGGCATGTTCCTTTAACGAGAAAGCGAATATTATCTTCACCTTTTCCCCCCCTCGAAATGAGGGAATATGTATTTGGTTCGGTATCACAGCAAGCAGTTAAATGGTGCATTTATATAGTGCTTTACAATTATTTTCCTCACATTCACACACCGACGGCAGAGGCAACTATGCAAGGTGCCAACCTGCTCATCAGGGTTAAGTGTCTTGCTCAAGGACACTTCGAGAAGCTACAATATTATAAAATACAATATTATAAAGCACTTAGCACTTTAAACTTACCAGAACTTTAGCATGCAGAGGCGGAAACAGGCTTCGACTTTAGCACTTTAGCATGCGGAGAACTTTAGAAGCGGCTGATTAAACAAGACGAAAGTCAAGTCGTAGCACGGTGAACGAAAGTGAAAGTCAAGTCGTAGGGTTTAGCGGGCATAGCGAGGGGGGCGTGCTAGCGTAGGGCAGCGTGCTAGCAGCGGCCAATCAGAGCGCAAAACGGCAACGCGGAACTGGAACAGCGTTGTAGAAGGCATACATGCGGCCGGGAGGGGCAGGAATCGAAACTGGGAACCTTCCAACTACCAGACGACCACTCTACCTCCTGAGCCAACAGCCCTACAGTTCCAATGTGATGAATGTCAAATCAAAATAATAACATTTACCCCCCCCCCCCCCCCCCCCACACACACGTAAGCAGATAAAGAGGAAGGAGGAAACTCACGAGACGAGCCGCTGTAGTTGGGCGGGGGCTGCTCCTCTTTGCCGCTGGCGAGGTGACCGGGGGGGCGGGGCATCATGGAGGGCATGTCCATACCCATCATGTCGTCCTCCTCCATGTCATCGTCCTCGTCCGGCTCGTCGTCGTCCCCCAGAGGCTCCAGGTCTCCGCTGCCGTTCCGCTCCGCCTTTCTGCCGCTGTCCATCTCCAGGATCTTGTGCACGATGCGCTCCGTCTGCGTGAGGTCACGCGACAGCCGCGAGTTCAGCCCCCGGTTGGGCACGGTGCCCGAGCACATGGCGCCCACCTTCCTCTTGGTGTCGCACTTCAGGTCCGACCACTTCTTGATGACCTCGATGACCTCGCGCTGGCACTCGCCGATCTCGTTCACGCGCGCCGTGATCTCCGCCCACGTGCGCTTCTTGATGTCCGTCGGCACGCCGCGGTTGAACTTGCCTTTGAACAGAGAGGAATTTTATATAGTATAATATCTACATCCTGTTATCTGCACTGCACATTTTTTTGAACTGTATATCGTCATCTTTATTTTAGTCATATTTTATTCTTATTCTATGCTAATTTTATTGTATTTATATTATTGGAAGCTGCTATGGTCGAGGGACAACAACAAATAGAATTTCACTCTTCACTGCTGTAAGTAAGGTACTGAAATACGTGACAATAAAGGAATCTGATCTGAATTACCATCAGCAACGGTAATCTTTAAGGTGTTCACGTGCTACTAGACATGAGCATTTTATTAGATTAGATTCAAATGTATTGTCATTATACAGCACAATACAGTACAACATAAAAGAACTTTGGCATCCAACAAATGCAAGTGCAAATGGAACAGTATAGTGCAATTGCAATAGTAATATACAATGTACAGGTGATTAAACCGGTTATAAAATATATAAATTAGTACTACTGGGTGTACAGAGTTGTAATATTAATATGTACAGTGATACAGTATGGTCGTCACACTGGCCAGCAGCGTAGCTAGTAAGAGCAGGTAAGGGATATACAGATATAGTATCTACAGATATGGAAAAGGATTATGTGTAGGTATGTACAGACAGGTGGATATATATATATATATACATACGGTATATACAGCATTATTGTACATGCCATAAAACAGAGTTATACAGGATATATCCAGGGCAGGGGTATAAGTAGGTATATAGGAGGATTATATGCAGGTATATTCAGACAGATATGGATATGTATATAGATGCTGTAAATATAAATATATACCGGTATACAGCACTGTTGTACATGCAACCTTTTACACCTGCCAGTCAACACTAGGACCAAAAACAAAATTGTATTTTGTCGAGATATCATTGACTGCATAATCTTGACTTGCAATGCTTTACTGGGTCGACTCTGCATTTTATGCCCAAAATGCGTTAAAGTTGTTTTTAACTATTAACAAGCTAACTTTAACACAGTTTAGTTTACACCACGAATTGTCAACGGAAGCAAAGCTGGGAGGTGCCATTCATTGCCAACGGGGAACATTATTGTGTGCTCCATCAGAAGGTATCAGAAGGAAATCAGCGGTGGTTTATGTTTTTAATACAAAGCACTTTAGTTGCATCCTCACATCCCTTCTGGCGTGGAAGGTCAGAGCTAAATCAAACAAGTTTATCAGGATTACTGGTTTTACAGAGAGTCTATTCGGAACTGGGCAAGATAAGACACGGCGCTTCCTGTGTTTAGAACGAGTTGCAGTGCATGTTGAAGCTCGATTCTCTGATTAGATGAATTCCGGGCCCTAATCAAGTATTTTGTCATTTAACTTCCAAAATGTTTCATTCAACGTATAACCTTTCATCTCTTTATACATGTGACGATCTGTTGCGTTGGTTGTTGTATCTTGTAAGTTGTATGTATAACATAATCTAATCTCTCTCTCCCCCCTTCTCTTCCTTTGTGGAACTCTTGTTTCTTCTGATGTATCAGGGCTGCATCATGCGGGTTTCAACTGGCTTTCTCTGTATTTATAGAAACACAGTAACAGTGGAGACTAGAGGAGGGGTTTCCTCAGGCTACTTGAGGAAGATTAATCTAATTGGTCTGGGCGGTAGGGTTGGGAACCGAACTCGGTACTTTTAATGGCCGACCGACCGATTTACATCGGTACTACCGAGTACCGATTCACACTAGATCAATCGGTACCCAATTTCGGTACCTTTACATATTTAGTATAAGAGTGTAATATTACTAGACAAGAGGGAGCCTTTTCCACAAATATATATATTACTGTCCCATCTCTTGGGTCTTTGGATGGCGAGATAATGTTGATATTTAAACATTTGAAAACATAATACATGATCAATCATGCGATTTATTTTGTGTGGTGTGTTACAACAATAAATAACAAAATGTTCTAAATAAATAACAATGTTGAAATTGAGATATTTGGATAACTTTTTTTACAACTGAAATAAAAAAATTGTCTTATTACAGAAAGAGTTAAGTACCGGAAAAGGTACCGCTGGGTACCGAATTCCAGGAACTGGTACCGGTATCGCTTGAAATGTGAACGGTACCCAACCCTACTGGACGGCGTGTCAAGCCTGGAGATTCCACTCACCTAAGAAACACAGTAACAGTGGAGAGGAGGGGTTTCCTCTGGCTACTCTGGAAGATTAGCCCTTTCACTACCACACTACAGAAGGTTGACCCTTTCACTACCACACTACAGACAGTTAACCGCCTGTAGTGTGGCAGTGAAAGGGTTAACCTTCTGTAGTGTGGTTGTGAAAGGGTTAACACTTTGTCATGTGGCAGTGAAAGGGTTAACCTTCTGTATTGTCGCAGTGAACGGGTCAACCATTTGGTAGTGAAAGGGTTCATCTGATGGGTCTGGAAGGCGTGTCAAGCCTGGAGGTTCCACTCACCTACAACTACAAGCCTGGAGGTTCCACTCGCCTACAACTACAAGCCTGGAGGTTCCACTCACCTACAACTACAAGCCTGGAGGTTCCACTCACCTACAACTACAAGCCTGGAGGTTCCACTCACCTACAACTACAAGCCTGGAGGTTCCACTCACCTACAACTACAAGCCTGGAGGTTCCACTCACCTACAACTACAAGCCTGGAGGTTCCACTCACCTACAACTACAAGCCTGGAGGTTCCACTCACCTACAACTACAAGCCTGGAGGTTCCACTCACCTACAACTACAAGCCTGGAGGTTCCACTCACCTACAACTACAAGCCTGGAGGTTCCACTCGCCTACAACTACAAGCCTGGAGGTTCCACTCGCCTACAACTACAAGCCTGGAGGTTCCACTCGCCTACAACTACAAGCCTGGAGGTTCCACTCACCTACAACTACAAGCCTGGAGGTTCCACTCACCTACAACTACAAGCCTGGAGGTTCCACTCACCTACAACTACAAGCCTGGAGGTTCCACTCACCTACAACTACAAGCCTGGAGGTTCCACTCACCTACAACTACAAGCCTGGAGGTTCCACTCACCTACAACTACAAGCCTGGAGGTTCCACTCACCTACAACTACAAGCCTGGAGGTTCCACTCACCTACAACTACAAGCCTGGAGGTTCCACTCACCTACAACTACAAGCCTGGAGGTTCCACTCACCTACAACTACAAGCCTGGAGGTTCCACTCACCTACAACTACAAGCCTGGAGGTTCCACTCACCTACAACTACAAGCCTGGAGGTTCCACTCACCTACAACTACAAGCCTGGAGGTTCCACTCACCTACAACTACAAGCCGGTGCTTCCTCACTTCGTCCAGCAGTATGTGGACCTCGCTGAAGGTGAAGCGGGCTTTTCTCTTCTTGAACCGAGTGACGCTGTCTTGGCTGTAATATAGTGGCGAAGACATCCTCAGCAGGCGGCGTCACCACGTCCACAAGCTGCTTCTGGTCGCTTCCGTTTCAGGGAGCTTCTGCCGGGCTTCCGCTTCTGAAGCTGCTGGCAATATAGGATCATTGTGGTTAGAAATAACACGGCAAAATTATAGATTGTCTAATGAAACGGAGCACCGTTTGGATTTGTAAAAAAAACTGGAGAAATCTAAGTGAAAATGGATCAAAGTGTTGCACAATGCAAAGTAGAAAAGTCATGTAAATACAATACAACACAAGATGTACAATTTACACAAACAGAAATAGTACTGCAGTACTATACATATAACAATACAACAGAAAAATACAATATAAAATGCACTCTCAAAATAGAAGCATGGATGTACGGCTCAACCTGAATGAAAAGCCAGTTAGAAGAGTTAAGTGCCCCAAGAAGTGCATGCCCCATGCCATGGCCTATCCTGGGCATAGGTCATATAAGTAGTCACCCAGGAGAGGCATCCACTAAAGGGTCACCAGGCCAAAAAGAAAACGTTTTTTTGATGAGCAAAATATTTCCAAATGAATGAATAAAGAAAGATTCTGTTCTGCCTTAAGATAAAACTAAAAAAGTATTTTATTATGACTTTGTTCTTGTTGTATCATATACAAAGCAATCTTCTCTGGGTTTCTGAAAGAACAGAAATATAATGTTTCAAATGTGACGTAATGTACGGGTGGTAATGTTAGCCCATTAGCGGCTGACGTCAACAGAAAAAGCACTGCATACTGACACAGACAGTGCAACCAAATTAATTAGATTCTAATAACCACAAACTTCAGGTGACAGATTTATCTAACCTTAGTGTAAACACTAAACAATGTTTTTTCCTGTTCAGTTTCAGTATTTTCCCCAGTCAAGAAGGCAGTAATGACATAAGTACTTGATTGATTCCCTGTGACCATCCCTAGTAATGAGGGCCGTATACAAGTGAGGAGGGCAGGGGGGCCGGATTGGTCCCAGTGAAGGTTGCCCGTCTAAAATCTCACCTAGGGTGCCAAATGTATCAGGGGCCCTGTCCCGCCCACTTTGCAAACACAGAATTGAAATGAGTAAGTAAAGCAGATTGATTGATTGAAAACTTTATTAACAGATTGCAGAATGGGTACAGTACAGCTCAATACATACAATTGTTAAGGGGATGCAGACCAGAGAAAGACTTTAGTCTTGTTTACATCAGGGTCCCCCATTTTCAATTCATCATGACATTTATGACATACATGACATACAGATAGACAGTACTGCTACATCTATACATTCATGACATACCAGATTTGCAAATACAGTACTGTTTGTGATACAAAAAGAGTCCAGAAAAGAGAGTATATACATTTGGCAGTCAATTTAATCCATGGATAATGTAGCTAACTAAGCAGGCATCTAGTTCGAGTTCTCCTTGTTAACAGCCATGATCTATATTAGCCAATGCACTGATACCGCCTTTTTCACAGTCAACTGTCAATACAGACTACAGAGCATCAATCTGATGGACTATTTTTACTGTACAGGGAATATGCAATGTAGCCACCGTCGATGGGTTTGGATCAAATCAGTTTGGAGTGTGCACGATTTTGCAACACCTTTGCACTCTGGTTAGACGACAACTTAATTTCGTTTTACTCGTTGTACTTGTGCAATGACAATACATTGACTCTGATCTAAATCATTAAAACATAGTGATGTCGTTTAGGCTATAAGTCAAGTGTTTTCCTGGGTAGAGTTGATTCAAACATTAGTCCGTCTAACATAATAGCCTATTTGGCAACTGGTCTTAGGAATTGATTACCTTTTGTGCCAAGAGAGCAGGGGGGGGGGGGGGGGGGTGCAGGAAGTTTCAAAACACTAGAGGCTTCCAGATGTAAACAGACTCTACACAGAACAATTAGAAATGTCTGAACAAATTTGTAGATAAATATTGCCAGCAGTTAAGAAAGAGACAAAGCGGAAACTTAGCTGAAGATCAAATAGCTGAATACTAGTAGTAGTGTAACTTAGTATAACCTAGTTACATTACATGTCGGTAAATTAGCAAAAGCCAAATAATATCCATCACAAATGTTGAGACTTAACGTGATTGAAAACTTTATTAACAGATTGCAGAATGGGTACAATACAGACAATACAGTACAGCTCAATACACACAATTGTTAAGGGTTTGCAGACCAGAGAAAGACTTTCGTCTTGTTTACATCAGGGTCCCCCATTTTCAATTCATCATAACATATATCTATATGACAATGACATACACGACATACAAATAGACACGGTACTGTTACATCTATACATTTATGACATACCAGATTTGCAAATACAGTACTGTGTGTGATACAAAAATAGTCTAGAAAAGAGAGTGTATACATGTGTTCGATGTGATTTTCTGTCTGGAACTAATTGACTACCATTCATTCACAATAACGTGATTCAATTGCTATGATTAAAACACACAGAAGAAGAATGCAGTGGAAACCTACTACAGCCCACATTAAGAGATGATCGAGTGACAGACAGACGCGGATGATCGCCGTCGCTCTGCTTTGAAACGTCTCTACGACAGAATGACAACAACATCAACACGGAGCGCGTGAACCGAGAGCGCGTGCGTTATAGCAGCAGCAACCAGTCATCCGTGACGCCGAGCAAACTACTGTAGCTAGTGACTGAAATAGCTCACATCCCACCGCTTGGTTCGATGTACCGTCACGGGACTAGTCTATAACCGAGACGGGTTCATTATCCCGTCAAGGGTTTGTAACGTTAGCTGCACAACAACAATGCTGGCTCCGCTGGTTGTGCCGAGATGCTAGCTCGCTGTTAGCCTCACGACGAGCCGCTAACGTTACATAATAACACGCACGTTACACGCAGAGTACAGGTGTGGTTTCGGCAGCAGGTCCGTACAATAAGTTATTATAACGACCGGTCTCGATGATGAATTTACCTGCAATTCCAATGAAGGTGTTTCTTTGAGCCCCAAAACTTCTTCTTTACGAACTAGCTAACGGCCGCCATGAATATCGCGGCCCTGCGCAAGAGTTTTTTTTCCTCTCCCCGTGCGCATGCGCAAGCCGTTTCCTTCTCCCCCCTTCGCGCAAACAACTTCTGCTTCTTCTTTTGCCGAAGATTCCACGCGACGGGCGTATTGCTGCCCTCTATTGGTGAAACACATTTAAAACATCATTCACCATTATGCCAACTAATAAATATACATAAAGAACACACATTTGTATCACCTGCTGGGCATTCTTTTCGTGTACACCTAGCATTGAAATAAAAAGTAGAAACAAACAAGCAAAACTCCCCTCAACACCACATGTTGGTGGTATGTGTTGTATGCATTTCATCTTTCATTTCCCCATGGTTTCAGACATTCTCACTACAATACATTACTAAAAATAAAATTCCTAATCCAAATCCCAATTAAGGTCTATGCCAGGATAAGGTATTTTATGTGTACCATAACCAATCATGAAGATCCCTTTATATGAGTAAACAGAATATTGTGATTATTACCACAGACACAGAAGTTGGTACATCTTCCTCTATAAAGCATTACTTGGACTGTTACCTCTATATCTCTGTACATACACCTTACCGTTGCGTCAAACTCTTCCTACAGCTTGCATTCTCAGGACTTTCTATCCACCTCAGTCCCATGAGTTCGTACTGAGTTTGGGAAGAGGGTTTTTGTGTACTCTGCTCCGTTTACCTGGAATGGACTTCAAAAATCTCTTAAACTCCAGGCTTTTAAAACACTAATTACTGACCTTTTAATGACCGATATGCGAGTGTGCAAATGCTTCTCAGGTTAAGCATTTGCTCTCCCAGGCTGCTGCTTGCTCTTTTATCAAACATAATCCTCATTCCCCAGTGAATGTGTTCATATGCACCTAAGTATTATGGACAGGCTACTAGCTAATATCCCAGATGAGGTCTTAGGATCTTCATATCCTGATAAAATATCCCTATATAAATTAATGGAACATTAAGAGTATTATCATGAGTGTAACATTCAGACAGAGAAACCCAAGGATATTATGCCTATGGGGCTAATATCAGCATCCAACAGGATAGAAAAATAAAGTATTTTTACTCAAATACTGTACTTGTGCATTGGTTTAGTGCATTTCCTACTTCCGGTTGCTACTGAACGGACATGTTTGTGCGGACCTGTTCTCCCAAACTGGTCAGCAAATGACTGTTTTCATTTTTACGTTATTATTATTATTTTTTTTAAACATTGATCTTAACTGATCACTGTGACTTTATTGCTTTTATCGTTATATATGCCTATGTTTGTGTACAGCACTTTGAGCTACATGACATGTATGAAAGGTGCTTTATAAATACTTACTTACTTACTTACTTGAGTACAATTTAGTTGTATTTGTACTTTGCTTCAGTACTTCCTTGTGGTATTTATACCTTTGCTCCACTACAATTTAAAGGAAATATCCTACGTTTTACTCCACTATATATAACATTAGCAAACACAACTTTTATTAAAAGGGGTTCTCAAACGTATCATGTCCTCTTGGATATAGCCTCTTGGCCATGGCCTCATGGATGGATAAAGTATTCTGTCCAAGTTGGTCATGTAAACATCATGTTCATTCAAACTTTATTGTACCAGGCAAGTTGACTATGAAGCGTTTGAATCGACACCAATATGCCAGGGGAGCGAGTCAACACTCACGGCTGGGAGGTACCTAGTAGGGATGGGTACCGAATTCGGTACTTTTAAGGTACCGAACCGAAACACGTCGGTACTACCGAGTATCGATTCAAGTGATACAGAAAAAAAATGTTTTTTCTTTTATTTATTTATTTACCTTTTTTCTTACCTTTTTTATTTTCATGTCAACGTTCACACGCACAATATATGCTTACCTAGGATTTGACTTGATTCAACAACAAAGCAGTCAGAGCAATGGCAAGCCGAAAACGGTCGAAATTGTAGTTATTTGAAGTTTGGATTTTTTTTACGACTGAGGTAGGTAAATAATTTTTTTTAGACTAAAGTACCGAAAAAAGATACCGGTATCGATTCACAGGTACCGGTACTGTATCGGTTCAAATGTGAAAGGTACCCATTCCTAGTACCTAGTGAAGCCAGGCTCGGTAACGGTGGTCACAGAGGAGCTCCACCGGAGCCATTGGGGATTAAGTGCCTTGCTCAAAGGGTACCTTGCACTAGTTATACTCATTCACCTCCCCTGTGCAGCCACTGGGGATTAAAACAGACCACCGTTCAGTCACCAAGGGGTAGACGAGATGAGACGGACCAATAGATAGTCAGTACGATAGCTCCGATAGTCATTCCATGATAATATATTTAATTATCCAAGCTAGTAAGAAGAACAATGTGAATTAAGTTTGATTGTCAATTGTCCCTTTAATTGCAGATCAAAACACACATCGATGCATCTGATCCAGCCCATTAGGAAATCCACGTTGTATATAGTCGTTGATTTATTACCTTAAAATACAATATGACAACACATCAGTAGGTAACAGAATAACAATATGCACAATAAACCTATATTCTGTAGCTTTTATTTGTGCAACATGGCATTTCAATAACAGCTCAGTCAGTGACCACTTATAAAATTCTATATTAATGGCATCTGCATTACTGGCTGCATGCAGCAGTGGCATACACACGTTTTGTTATATATATCATCAATACTAACATTGTGCTGGCATTCTTTTGTATGAGCATTTTAAGATAGGCAATGCAAATGGTTAGTCTACTTAAAAGCTGGTAATGAATGGTCAAAATTATCATCCGTAAAAACAAACAGAAAACAAAAAGATGAGGAGTGTTATGGCCAAGTGCAAGACCAGAGAGTAGAGATGGCATGATGAACACCAACACGTGCCCCCTGTGTCGGAACACACTAGCATCAGAGAAACAACCATTTAGATTTTAGTCAACATGTCCAATGACTGCTCGGAAGAAAAGTTGGGCATTTTCAGACCTATACACCCTCAGATACAGACTCACGGGTAGCCATGGAGGAAAAATGACACCAATGCGTCAAACTTGGTGCTTGGTGTCTGGTCTTAAGTCCCTTCTGACTTAACAAAACAACCCTAAGATGTCACATGTTTTTCATGTAAATTAAACAACAAAAAAGCTTTATTGCATTAGTCTTGACTTACGGTCTACTCAATCTTCCTCGCTGGAATTTCCTAATCACGTTGACAATCCATTCCGATGTGTAATTCTGTACTCTCGCCAACAGAGGGTGCTCCACTGTGCTTCTGCAATACAGCACCAGTGATTCAGCAAAACTCTGTACCCTTGCTTCAGTTGAACTTCAGTAAGGTATATCTTTGTGGAATATAAACTACACAAGAATTGGAGACAATTAAAAGTGACATCATTCCAACCAAACATGTCAAATGGACCGGAAGTTAAGTCCACTGTCTGTCTAGTGGAATCTACTATGGCACGTACGGAGCGCGTTGTGACCATTAGCTGGTCAAGCCTTCTCCATCAGCTGCTTCAGGAGGCAAGCGTCTTCACTATGACAACCAAGGGGGGTAACCTCACCGAGTAGGATTATCGAGTTAGCCAAGAAATATAATTTAATAACTTGTGATATTTTGTTCATATATTACAATATTCATGACTATCACTTTCCTAAACCTAATATTCAAGTTTAGTTACGATTCAAATTAAGAACATTAAAATATAGTTCAACCCATCCGACTTGCCAATCCTGCTTTGTGAAATACTAGTACTAAGGCTACAACCTCCTGTGTTGACATCGTTACTTTAATCCCCCTCATCATCTCATTGTGACCAAAGCAAGCAAACGAGTAAATAACGTCTGTAGTTGGGCCAACATTGTATTGAAGTACAAAAGCTTTTTCTCTGGGAGGGGGGGAATGCGTTTTTGTCAGGGGCGGTGAGGCTGGAAAAGGCGGCGGTGACGTGAAGGATCGTGCGCGGGGGGGGGGGGGGGGGGGGGTTTGTACATAGAGTATAATAGGTGAGACTGTTTCGACGGCGGTGTATTTTGGCCTTAAGTGTAAGCGTCTGCTATTGCTGTTTTGGATAAGAGAAAAGGCAGAGTTAATGCTTTATTTAAGCCGAAGAGACCAAATGCCATCACCCCAATGCGGGAGGCCACCATCTATAGGCATTTATAAGCTTTTCTGGTGCTAGGGTTCAACGACACCCTCGAAGTGGGACACGACAGGTGACAATCGGCTAAAGGTGCCATTGTATGTGCAGGTTCGTGCAGACCAAAATATTTTCCATTACTCCCAATTCCAATTCTACACCATTATGCAAAAAAATATATATAGGAAATTAAATCTTGTATTCACATTCAACTAAAACCTGCATACACAAGGGGATTGGCTGAGAAGCACAGTAGGTTCTTAGTATAGTATTAAAATACAGAGTGTAAACAGACATAAAGTGGTTTTCGTCACACGCAGAGGAAACGTTTTCGGTGTTCAGGAATACATGGTCAACTGGAGCCACTGCGAAGACACAGGGAAGAGAGAGATGTCATTAGCACTATGATTTCATTGAGAAATGTAAAGTGCACTCCAAATAAAATGTATTATTAAATCTGTATGTGTGTCTTCAAATGGTTCACACAAATCAAAATTCTGTTAAAACGTGTAAAAAGGAACTATTGTGAATAAGTAGATAACAGTGAGATGTTTACCTCTTGAACGTTGACCTTGATGGTCCCATTGTTGTCCTTATCCAAGGTTTTGAAGGCACCTGCGTCGAGAAAAGTGTTTAAAACGCAGCCCTCCGGGATCATTTTTGTCTAAACGTGACTCAAATGCTTTTCAGTGCAGTTTCTGTACAAACAAGCCACTGCCGCTGAACTTCATATAATCAGATGAAATAGTTTGGACAGTGGAGCTTTGAAACTCACGGCACATGGCGTCCAGCCTGACGAGGCATCCGATGTAGTTGTCAAAGTCCATGTTCCCGCATTCGTCGCTGTATCTGCGAATAATCATCTGGAACAGCTGGTCATTGAGGGGGAAACCTGTGAAGAGGGCAAAAAAGCAGATGAAAGCAAATCAAATGTTTTGCTTCCATTTGTTGTGCTAAGCTAGGCTAACGTGCAGCCAGATAACATTCTTCTGAACATAGAGAGGAAACTGGTATTTCCCATAATGTTGACGTGTTCCTTTAACCTCAACCTGTTCCACCCGACGGGACCGGTCCCGAAATGCCATCTGGTCATTAATCAATATTTTTTTGACTGTTGTATAAAATTTGCAATTTCAATTTCAAACATATTCAAGTATTAACATCACTAACATGTCACAACAGCATGTAGAATGTATATTATCATCAATACGTTAGTTTAGCAATAGGTTAAAAGTGTCATTAGATAGATTTAACATTTCGATTTGGACAAGTCTAGTCGAGAGGGTGACCATTTTGGATATCTTTTAACCATGGGAATTGTAGTCTTTTTGCGGCCATTTTGTAGAGGACATGCATAGCTGTCGATCAGCGTTGGAATTTTTCAGAACTACACTTCCTGGAAGATTCTATAGGGGTTCAAGGTTCAGAGTTCTGTATGAATTATATCAATAACTGTTATTCGGGATAAGGGCGGCTAGGTGGTGTAGTGGGCAAGGCACTCGCC
>NC_140172.1:128935228-128988485 GCF_963971535.1 Notolepis coatsorum | reverse complement strand
CTGGTCCAAAAAAAAAAAAAAAAAAAAAAAAAATATACTTTTTTTTTACTTTTTTTTTTAAACTTTTTTTTTGGGCCAGTGTGTGGGCCAGTGTGTGGGCCACTAATGTGGGCCGGTGTGTGGGCCAGTGTGTGGGCCAGTGTGTGGGCCAGTGTGTGAGTCGGTGTGTGGGCCGGTGTGTGGGCCAGTGTGTGAGTCGGTGTGTGGGCCACTAATGTGGGCCAGTGTGTGGGCCGGTGTGTGGGCCAGTATGTGGGCCGGTGTGTGGGCCGGTGTGTGGGCCAGTATGTGGGCCAGTCTGTGGGCCGGTGTGTGGGCCGGTGTGTGAGTCGGTGTGTGGGCCACTAATGTGGGCCAGTGTGTGTGCCAGTGTGTGGGCCAGTATGTGGGCCGGTGTGTGGGCCGGTGTGTGGGCCAGTGTGTGGGCCGGTGTGTGGGCCAGTGTGTGGGCCAGTGTTTGGGCCGGTGTAGTGTGTGGGCCGGTGTAGTGTGTGGGCCAGTGTGTGGGCCGTATGTGGGCCTGTGTGTGGGCCATTATGTGGGCCGGTGTGTGGGCCAGTGTGTGGGCCGGCAATAAAACAATAAACAAGTTGCATAAACTAAATCAGATTAAAAATGATCACAGTTCTGGTTTGCCTTAAGATGCAGTTTAAGATGGGTCTTGAACATGGAGTATGTAGGGCACTCTCTAATCACAACTGGTAGGCTATTCCAGTAGTTACCACTTTTAACAGAGAACACAGTTTTTGCAATGGTAGTATACCGAAAAGGCACCTTACAGTCCCCTCTACTGATGGCCCTGGTGGTAATGCCAGTGTCTGCTTTCTGTTGGATGAACTCATTCAATGGGGGAGGGGCAAGTCCATGCAGAACCTTGTACATGAAGCAAGTATATTTGAAAACTTGGAAATTCTCGAAACTTAGCATGTTATGTTTTTTTAAAACATTACAGTGATGAAATGAAATTGGTTTCCTATCAAATACTTTTATGGCTTTTTTGTAGAGTAATTCTATTGGTGTAAGAGTAGTGACATATGAAAGAGACCAGTTGATAAAACAGTACTCGATGTGTGATAAAATCATTGAATGCAGAAACATCCTTGCAGCATTAACTGGCAGGCAGGGCCTGATCTGCCTGAAGTTTTCGATGTTAAACTTGACTGTGTTTGTCACTTTCTTCACATTACTTTTTGAAGGTCAATGTAGAGTCCAATGTGACCCCAAGATACTTGAATTAATGTACAATGTCCAGCTCCGCCTCTCCCAGAAACACATTAGAGTGAGTGACCTCTACTGGTGACTTTGTGAACATCATACACACTGTTTTCTTGGTGTTAAGTGAAAGACATGCTTTTGTTAGCCAGTCTTGAATGAGACATGAGACATCAGTGAATGATATTCACGTTTCCTCCCAACCGCGAGTAGGCCTAGAAGCGCAGAAATGGAGAATGCAAAAAAAGAAAGGGTGGAGCTGAAAAAGCTAGAATTGCTAGTGAAAGACGCAGAACAATGTTCTAAAATTACAGACATGTTTAGTAGAGGAAGGGCTGGCGTTAGAGTAGCTGCTGCTGCTAATGATGATGAAGTTCAAGTGGAAGGAACCAACAGTAACATGACAGGTGCGTGCAGTAGCCTAGTGCATATTCTACTGTTGGTGTGTGCCGGTTAATGAGGGCTAGCTAGCCTATACTAGTTCTTGCAGTGATTTCAGTCATTCTATTACAAGACAATGTGCTTTCCGTATTCCTGATTCCTTACAGCACGTGGACGTAAATAGTCGTGACTCGTGACGTTTTTTCTCTGACTAAAAGTTTAGTTAGCAATGTTAGGACTAGTGCCCACCACAGCATCAGAAGCTAAAGTGCTAACCTAGAGAGCCAATCAGAACCTAGGACGGGCTGCAAATTAATTGGCTACTAATATTATAATAGTAAATACTCAAATAAAATACTATTATGTTCCCTTTCAAATTTTCATGTTGATATAATATTGGTAATCTAATTGATTGAATTGATTAGTTGCCATTTTACATGCTTAAATAAGATGTACCTTAGAATTCCCAACAGTTAGCCATGTTCTCGATTAGTCTCATCTACATGTTTGTAGATAACCACAGCTAACTAGCTTAAGCTAACAACTAGGTCAACTACTACCCCGTAGTTAAACAAATGTGATTGCATATAACAGCTAACTGCTACAGCTAAGTTGGTAGTTAGCCTATTCCATTAATGTTGAATGTATTTATGAAGGTTGTTGATGGTGGTTGGCGCTGAATAGCAGACATGATTCCGTCAGTCTGCCACAGGGAAGCTGTGTTTGCTGATGCTGCTCACGACCACCAGTAGCGTATGACTGTGTGAGTGTGAATGCTTGATGGTTTCTGTGAAGCGCTTTGTGGAACAATGCTGATATACAGTTAAGAATGAGTAATTCGCTTTTGGTTTTTAAGAAAATGGTTTGTAAAGCTATTTTTGAAAACTACAAGGGTGAATAATACTGTTTTTTTTTTGCTATTTTCTTTTAGAATACTGTTTTGGAGTCTTAATTTTTTAAATTTTTGTTAAGAATATAGGACAGGCATAGGCTATATAAGCATTGCTTCAGTCTGTACCTTCTCAGTCACTGTAAAATCAAATATTGTTAAATGATGGTGTATATTGTATTGTGTGAGATGATGACTGAATAAACTACTACTACTACTACTACTACTACTACTACTACTACTACTACTACTACTACTACTACTACTACTACTACTACTACTACTACACTACTACTACTACTACTACTTTGGGTGTTTTCAAAAGGCTGAAAAACGCTGTATGAATTCAAGCCATTATTATTGATTGCTGATGTTCTTCTTATGCAGTTGACTGAGGAAAGAGAGAGCGCCCAGTCCAGCACAGCTGACCCTGAGGGGAGAGAGAGTGCCCAGTCCAGCACAGCTGACCCTGAGGGGAGAGAGAGAGCCCAGTCCAGACAGACAGACACACAGAGAGAGAAAGAGAGAGAGAGACACAGAGAGAGACACACAGAGAGAGGGAGAGACACAGAGAGAGAGATACACACACACACACACAGAGAGACACATACACAGAGAGAGAGAGAGAGAGAGAGAGAGAGAGAGAGAGAGAGAGAGAGAGAGAGAGAGAGAGAGAAAACAAGCTCTTGGAATGGGTGTCTGGGAGGAAGTGGGGGGTCTTTCAATGTTGATTAAACGGCAAGCAACTAATGTCATGAGTGCCAAATTAAAGGACAATAAATCCAATCTAACTGAAATTGTCTAGCACAGACCTTTTCTATGGATCAAAACCTCAATATTATTATGGTGTAGTTAATACTTCATGTATCCTTAATCCCTAGGCTAATGAGGCACTAAGATGTTAGTAAAAAAAAAAAACATATGCCAATGACAGGAAGTAACGGTATATATATGTGTGTGTCTCTGTGTGTGTGTGTGTGTGTGTGCACTGTGCATGAGTGCACATCTAGGGGCGGTGTGTAGATTTGGTCTCCCTGATGTTGACTCCTTAGCCACAGCCTTGGGTTGTTTAATACTAGACAAGTGTTTCATAACGGCCGTTGTGTGGGCCGGTTTCGGAGCCGGTGCGTGGGCCGGTGTGTGGGCTGGTGCGTCTGAATGTCCCGGGCTGAATTTGTGTCCCAGTCCGCCACTGCCTCTAGATGAATACCAGATATCTAGGATGTAGTTTCTACAGTGATACCACACACCCGATGGTCTCGTTACCTTGTCAGTGATCTTGACAAACAGGCTGAAGCCTTCGGACGACTTGAGCAACAGTCGACCGGAGATATTGAGACAGAAGTCTTTGGCCTTGGTGCTCGACTCCACCTCAAACGCCTGTAGGAACAAGAACGCACACAGTGTCATAGACGTGAACCATCAGTCTGATGAGTCAAAGTGTCAAAGATATGAGTCAAAGTGTCATGCATGTGAACCACTACTAGGGGCAGAGTGACTAATTGTGAGTGACTGACTAAAAAGAGATCACGGATCCATTAAAAACATGGTCTGATATACTTTATTTTCTTTTTACTTTTTTTTTTAACTGTATGAAACACAATCTTAGGGGGCTCATACAGAACCAAGCATTTCACTGTAATGTACATGTACCTTATGTGACAAATAAAACAAAACTTGAACTTGCATCTCAAAGAGACTGTATTGTTGGGAACTAAACCCCACATTATATCCACTGGTAGACTGCCACCTAGTGGTTAAATGCATGCTATTGCTATCTTGGTGCCATGTAATGCAGGTACCTGTGAATTAGATGTGTGATGATGACATCACCTGCACCAATATCAGCCAATAGCAGATTGCAACAGCAATAACATGCAGATGGCATCTCAGTGGATTTAATTGATGGATTGAAGCCTCTTGGCTTTGACTGCTGCTGTTCTTGTCAATGACTCAATATTAGTTTACCAGTGTTTTGAGAGTGTGAAAACGAGATGTCATTGTGGGATTATGAATTTAATTTATATTTGCAAAACATGCAGAGCTCAACCAATCACGGGTCATTTTCTAGATTAGAAATGTCCTTAATCCAACACCTCTTCTCTTTCAAATGCTTTGCCTATATTTATTGTAACATAAATACAACCAATAGGGCATACAGACCCTCATCTGCACATTTGTTTACATTTCTCATATTTTTATATTCAGATAAAAATGTATTTCCTATATTTATGTCTTTCTAATATTACCCTGCCAATACCTGTACCCCCCCCCCCTCCCCCATGCTGCTATGATGTCCGAATTTCCCCAAGAGGATCAATAAAGAAATATCTTATCCTAAAAACTGTTTTAACATAATTGCACTTTTTTCCCTCATATTTTTATATTCAGATACAATTTTATTTCCTATATTTATGTCTTTCTAATATTACCCTGCCCATACCTGTACCCCCCCCCCCCCCTCCCCCATGCTTCTATGATACCCGAAATTCAACTTCACGCTCGACACTGCAGACAGAGATTCCTTCCGTTCTGGTTAGATTATGGAAGCGCGTGCTGTGGGCATTAACGCTGCTGTTCTAGAGCAGGGGTTCCCAAAGTCAGGGTCGCGACCCCCAGGATGGTCGCAAGCCGCTGCGGGGGGGGGGGGGGGGGGGGGGGGGGGGTCGCCAGATGATTTAAAAAGAATTATACAAAAAATTAAAAAAAAACCTAATATTATTATTTTTTTTTTTTTTTTATGCAGTCAGGCCACTGAACTTAGAAGCAGGCCAGGCCAGTGTTTCTAGTTGCAGCAGCGCAATAGTTAGATAACCTAGGTGGGGAACAACCAGGAGATCACTGCAACTCACACAAGTTGGAGAACTATCTCTCTCTCTCTCTCTCTCTCTCTCTCTCTTGCTCTCTCTCTCTTGCTCTCTCACGCACGCACGCACGCACGCACGCACACACACACACACACACACACACACACACACACACACACACACACACACACACACACACACACACACACACACACACACACACACACACACACACACACACACACACACACACACACACACACACACACACACACAAAGGGAGCCGCATGTGATTGGTGGAGGCGGGACCCTTACAAAAACTGTTGTTGCTAATCATTGACACATGCTAGCCTGTAATAATCCCCCCCCAGAAAAATCTACTTTGCATTTGATATATTGCAAATATATGCCATCACACACACTGGCATTTAAAGGGTTAGAATTATAAAATGAATATGTGGTGTTATGATCAGGGCTGAAGTTGAATAAAAGATTGTATTATTTTCAATCTGACATTACAAAAAAACTGAAAATCCATCAAAATCAGTGTTGTTGCTAATCATACATATGCTAGCCTGTTTTTTAACAATAATTTGTGATGCCATCACAAACACTGGCATTTAAAGGGTACAAATAAAAAAAATCCTGCACCAGAATGCAGGAAATTAAGTCTTTGTAACAAGAAATGTCCTGGTGGGGGACCCCCAGACCCCCTGCTTAAAAAGTGGCCTGACTGGGGCTATATTTCGCACTATATTTCCTGGCCTGAATGATTTCCCCAGTCCGGCCCTGGTTAAAAGCCTCCAATGCTTATTAGTGTGTGTGCGTTTGAACGTGTGCATGTTTCAACCATACATTTCCATTTATATAAAAAAAATAAAAAATAAAAAAATTTATTATTATTTTTTTCTTTCTCTCCTATAATAGTGGGGGTCGCGGCTCTCTGACACCGTTATTTGGGGGTCGCGGCCTGAAAAGTTTGGGAACCCCTGTTCTAGCGGACTGGACCGCTCACCTCATCCGTGTCGTCGGGGAAGTAGACTTTGTGGAAGATCTGAGTGGTCTTGTGCTGAATGGCCTCCACCTCCACCAGGTGAGGGGGATACTTCCTGGAGCCGTTCCTGCAGCGCATCGTCAGACACCAGGCAGCGCCAGCAGAGAGAGAGAGGGGTGGATGAGGAGAGGAGGAGATAGATATAGAAAGAGACACAGTGTGTGTGTGCATGTGTACTTGTGTTCTGAACTTAAGAGGTAACAACCCCCTTACAAAGATGTTGGATTGGAATTCTGGATTCTATCAAACTAGCTCAAATGACTTGCTTATGCTCAAGGTTCCCTGAGCTTGTTCTAATATTGGAAAGACTGCTTTCTCCTTTAGTGTTCCATACTCTTGGAACGCTGTAGAACGCACTTTAAAGTTTGATACTCTTCCAACCTTTGGACAATTTATACCTATAATTAATAACCATTGTATGTCATTTTGTAATTGCTTTTAGTCTGCTTTTCCTGTTTCCTGTTTTTATCTTATTTTAACTTGATTTTATCGTGCTGATTACTTGTTTTTAATCTTTTTTTAATCTATTTTAATTGTATACTCAACGTCACTGTAAATTAGGGAAACCTCAGTGTCCCTCGAGTTTAAATAAAGGTTGAATGAAAAATTAGGACTTGAGGGGGAATTGAGAACAGATTTCTGGCTTACCTGCATGTTGGCTCTGTGCACAGAGCCTGAAGGGTCCTCTGACCCCTTTCTGCAAATCCACTCAGCAATTAGGTTTGTAAAAAATGCCCCCTTTTCAACACATCACTGTGACTTATACACATCTGTAAATTGGCCAGCGTTACACTCTTGGTGAGAAATTCATTGGCTTACACTCATTTACAAAACCTTCCTTGGTCTGACTCCTCCTTATTTGATACACTTGTTAAAATGGTCATCTACTCCCTATAACACCAGAGCTGCTCACCATATCTCTGTAACACCAGAGCTGCTCACCATATCTCTATAACACCAGAGCTGCTCACCATATCTCTGTAACACCAGAGCTGCTCACCATATCTCTATAACACCAGAGCTGCTCACCATATCTCTATAACACCAGAGCTGCTCACCATATCTCTATAACACCAGAGCTGCTCACCATATCTCTATAACACCAGAGCTGCTCACCATATCTCTGTAACACCAGAGCTGCTCACCATATCTCTATAACACCAGAGCTGCTCACCATATCTCTATAACACCAGAGCTGCTCACCATATCTCTATAACACCAGAGCTGCTCACCATATCTCTATAACACCAGAGCTGCTCACCATATCTCGCTAGATGTTCCCCATGGTAACACTTCCTTTGGTCAATCCTCCTTTCGATTTGCTGCTCCCAGCAGTTGGAACGAGATGCTAAATACTTTGAAAATGGACAAATTGACCCTCCTTACTACTTTTAAGGACTCTATCGCAGAGTTGTTTACACACACGCAACAGTAACCCAGCCTTTTAACTGTAAATTGTCTGTTCTGCTTCATGTATTACATATCTTGTAATTTTATTTGATTGTTTGTTTGATGTGCGTTTAAATTATTTCCTGTTTGTGTAGTTGTGAGGGTTATGGTTAGGGTTACGCCTAGGGAATGAATGTTGTCAGTGGGATGTAGTCAATAGTCCTCACAAGAATAGTAATACAAGAATGTATGCATGTGTGTGTGTGTGTGTTACCGTAAGGCCTTCTGTAGGCGCTGCATGCAGTCTGGAGCTAAGGGGTGGTGTTTCTTAGCCTGGAGGAACTTCTGGACGTGGGGCAGCAGGAGGTTACTGGGAGGGAACAGTCCTGTACACAACCACAGCAGCTCCCAGCCCTTGTCCTCACTGTACCTTTACACACACACACACACACACACACACACACACACACACACACACACACACACACACACACACACACACACACACACACACACACACACACACACACACACACACACACACACACACACACACACACACACACACACACACACACACACACACACACACACACACATTAATCATGCTGCACGTCAAGTGTACTGATTGATGGAATGTCAAATGAATTCATAAAACATCAAACATGTGCACATGTGAGTATGCGTGCAGATGCACATGTATGTGTGTGTGTGTCTGTGTGTTGCAGACTTACTTAATGTGATTATCAGTGAGCTGCTTGAGGATCTGACAGAAGATCTCGTCTTTGAGCACCTCGGCCTTCAGCGCTCCCTCGAAGATCTGGTCGGTCAGCTCGTTGACGGAGCGAGCGCGCTTGGACGGGTAGTCGCCCATATACCTCAGGACAGGTACAATCACATCCAAGTCAAGGAGCAATCACACAGAGCCACTTGATATTAACATTGTAACAGAAGGATGAAATGTATTCAGTATAGTATGTCCATGAAAATATGTAGCCTGTTTTGAGAGAAAGGAGAGAGAGAGAGAGAGAGAGAGAGAGAGAGAGAGAGAGAGAGAGAGAGAGAGAGAGAGAGAGATATAGGTTATGTTTCCCACATGCAATCACAGTCAGTGGAGGCTGCTGACCAAATTTTTAGGTGAAGCACAAATTATTATATTATATTATATATTAAATAATATTTTTAAAACATCCCCCACTGTGTGTCAGTGGTCAGTGGACACAGATGAAAACATATTAACATTAGGTGACAGCGGACCTGACCAGATGAAAACATATTAGGTGACAGCGCACCTGACCAGATGAAATCATATTAGGTGACAGCGCACCTGATCAGATCAAAACATTTTAGGTGACAGCGCACCTGACCAGATCAAAACATATTAGGTGAAGGTGACAAGGAAGCCACAGACTCATACCCCCCCGACACTCAACTAACCGCCTCGGACAGTCCTTCATACCAGTGGCCATCAGGCTCCACAACAGTGGGCAGCGACTGCTGCCAGACATCGACCTAGAACTAATAGGAACCCAAGTAGGACAATAACACTACCTTATGCATACTGCACCTTATGTGGATACTGTGATACTGTGAATAATGAATAATGTATATTTCAGTTAGTTAGATAGTAAATTATATTGACCTATTTGTTTACACTGCTTGTGTTGTTTTCACTACCTGTACCCCCCCCTTCCCCCATGCTGCTATCATGCCTGAATTTCCCCAAGGGGATCAATAAAGGAATATCTTATCTTATCTTAAAAGGAAAGATGAAATTACCTACCTGGGTTCCATCCTATAGAGGCAAATCTTTCCTGTGACAAAATGGGATCCAATGTAATAAAACTAAGTCAACCAACAAACTAGATTCCTGTACCGGATCTCCTCTCTGGTAAACAAGAATACCTTGAAGACTCTAACAGGAGCACTCATTCAAGGGTACTACGACTATGCTTGCACCTCATGGTACCAAAGCACCTCAAAGGCACTAAAAACAAGATTACAAACATCACAAAACAAACTGGTCAGACTACTGCTTGACCTTACTCCTAAAACCCACCTCACCCCTGTCCACTTTGACAACCTAGGATGGCTTAGAGTAGACGACAGAGTACAGCAACTTGCAATGGGCCTGGTCTACAAGATACACTACACCACTAAGATACCCATGTGCATGTCGAAATACTTCCCAAAGGTCAGTGAATACCACGACCACAACACCAGAGGGAGTTCCACAAATCATGTTCAACCCAGATAAAATAATAATAATAAAAAAAAAAAAAAAAACGTTTTTTTTTAATAAAAGAAAATAGTCATAACTTAGAAATTAGATTGCATAGGTCTATGAATCGATATCGCAATTCTGTTTCAATTAATTGCCCAGCCCTACAGTGTGTACAGTAAGTTAGCTTGGTGATTATCATTGTGATGTAGGCTAAGCTGCCTAGCTACTGTTAGCATACAAGCACTGTAGCTACTTACTTTTTCATCCACAACGTTTTTTCTGATCCAGATGCATAAATCCACTTCTTCATGTTGCTCAGTTGCTGGTTTATACTTCGGTCCTAATGTTGGCGCAAAGTTTAATTTAGCCTGACTTGTTATAGCTGTACAGCTTACTAACTACTAAACAACAACTTTCTCATAGTCTCAACTTTCACATAGTCAAAATGGGTCCAGCTGCATGTGAGGAGGATAGGTTTAGCTCGGGCCAATCTCAAGTTTCTCAAGTTTCTTTATTAGTTGTCATACAGAAGTACAGAATACTTTTATACAAAATGCTTCTTTATGTTACATTTTGTATAAAAGTATTCTGTACTTCTGTATGACAACTAATAAAGAAACTTGAGAAACTTGAGATTGGCCTGAGCTAAACCTATCCTCCTCACATGCAGCTGGACCCATTTTGACTTTGCAATGCAGAAATCTCTGATTGGATTTGCAAGGCTGCCAATCATATTCAACCTCCGTGTATTGGATGTCAAGGGCTGTCAATCAATCAATCCTCCATTCAATGGCAAGAGTTTAACTGCACAGACCGTTCTTAGATGAAGTTAATAGCCTATTTTGATTCGCTGTTATTTATTATTTATTTAACAATGGGTCACACCTGTGAAGTTTTCTTCACGAATAATTACTGCAGGCAATACTGCAGTGCAGGCCTGCTCAGAGCTGTCAATTTTGGCCATTTTTGAAGAAAAAAAAAATCACTGGCATTTTTTTACAGAGGAAAACATTTATAATAAAAAAATTTATAATAATAATTAAAAAAAAATATATATATATATATAGTTTTTAATATATAGGTATATGTAAATTAATAATAATTATGAATTATGAGTGAATTTGTGTTTCACGTGTTGTCATAGAGAAACCTCCACTTAATCACACAGAAGGTCCTCTTTAAATAATGTGCTTATCATTTTTCAGAAAGTGACTCATTCAATATAGAAAAAACACAACAAAGTATTAAAGTTTAACCTCACCGAGTCCACATGGCTTTTTTACATACAGTTACGACTTTGTATGAGATCTCACGGTGTTCCATTACTCATACCAATTGAACACCACAGATACCACAAATTTTTCTATGAAAGAGATACATTGGGAGGTTTTGTATCAGGTTTTTATTATCAATTACTAACGTCCTCGTATGAAACCCTTCAACTAGACAATGTCTGGAGGAGGGATATACCAGACCTGGAAAATGACTTTGATTGGCAAGGAGCCTGGGCAAATGTCCGACTTACATCAAGGAACCCGGATCATCAACAAATCAATCTGAACTATATTCACAGGACATACTTGACTCCTATAAGGCTGTGCAAAATGGGGCTTATACAAGACTCCAAATGCTCCCAATGTACAAATGGGGACGAAGGAACATTTATGCACATGTATTGGGACTGCCCACCAGTTAAGGCATTCTGGAAAGATGTGTCCCAACAATTATCAATACTCGTATTTTGGAATATACCTGTACACCCCGCGGTATTGCTATTGAATGATGTTTTTGAGTTTGCAGTGAATCCACAACTAAAAAGATTGGTTTTATCGGGTATCACAGTAGCTAAAAAACTGATCGCATCACGTTGGTTTCAACCGGAAAAAATGTGCCGGAAAGTGTGGTTTCTTACATATCTCGATGTGATATATCAAGAAATATCTACAGCAAGAATTCTGGGGCTCAATGAATCCAAAATGTCAATGTGGTTAGAAGTGGTGGAGAGAATAAAAGCTAGCCTATAATGGTGATGTTTGGTTAGGAGTGAGGGATAATGGAGGTACTATCCAAGAGGGGGTCCGGGAGGGGGGGGTTTGAGCTGGAGCATATGTGTGTAGGGTTTTAGAAAATAGGTATTAGGGGTATATTATATACTAACATTTATATAATTGTAATTTCGCTGGATATACACTGTATACGGTTAAAATGTTATTATTGATTATTTTTGTTTTATCCTGTTTCTGTACTTGCATATATTTTAACCACCTTTACTGAAAGTTTCATTATACATTGTGTGTTGAGTACTGACTTTTAATAAGTTTTGTTTTGCAATAATAAAAAAAATTAAAAAAAAAAAAAGAAAAAACACAACAAAACGGCTGATCAACTAACAGTCTTGGTCGGCTATCGACTGATTCATCAACTGAGAGGAAGCAGCCCTACATTGTATCAAACTAACCTCAAACGAGAAATGATCAATTCAGACTTGGTTGGTTCTATAGTCTCCATGTCTCGACCGTTTCATTTAACTTAAGATAATTTCCATTCGTATTATATCTATAAGGTAAGTGAGCCAATCCATTGCTTATTAGGTAATGAATGAGAAGATTGCCATCTTATAGCAAGCATCCCCTCGGATGTACAACCTTATACGTATAATATACGTTTCTGATGTGTATTCAGGGAAATGGGTGAATCGTAATTCAGCAGAGTTGTTTGTGGGAAACACTTGATTTCTGCCTTTGTGAATTTTGAGATCAAATAAATGACTTGGTCCCAAAACAGCTGAACTGCTGGACATTCCCACACCATGTGCAAATAGGTACCCAATGTTTTTGAACAGCAGAGTGTACTATTTGGACTGTCTTGTAATATTACCAAGTATCTCTTTTGGGGGAGTAAAATACAATCTATGTACAAATTTGAAGTGAAATTTGATGCTCTGGGTTACTGGATGCCAAATTAATATTCCTCCATATTCTTCCGCAGTCAATAGGGATTTTCTTTTCTTTAATGTATATATGTTATGTGTGTATATGTATATAGACTACCGTAATTCCTCTAATAGTAACCCCGGCTTGTATTTGTTTCAACTGTAGCGGATACCAGGCTTGTATTAGGAGGAGGCATGTATAAGAGAGAGGCTTATATTTCTAATTTTCAAACAGATCATAATGAATAAATCAACATTTTGTGTCAGTTTGAACCCAGTAAAATGTACTGGGTTCATTTATTGAAACCAAGTACTGTATGAAATACGGTAGTCAACAGTGCAATTACAGGTGGTCAAAAAAAGTAAAATAAAGTAAAATAGTGCAATCACAATACTGGTATAATAATAATAACAACTTCGTTTTATACAATTCTGAGGTAGGCTTACTCTCTTGGTAAACATTAACACCATACCATTATATGGTATTTACTGCACAGCCAGGCCAGCATATACATGAAACCCGGCTTGTATTAGGAGGCCGGCTTATAATTGCTTAGCTCAACAGCGCACCCGGTCATTAATAGAGACCCGGTTTTTTATTGAATACCGGTTACTATTAGAGGAATTACGGTATGTACCCTAGAAAAATGTGTATGTGTGGGTGTATTCTGCCCTGCAGGGACGGGGACAGAGTTCACCTGGTTCACCTTCAGAGACACAGGGTTCACCTGGTTCACCTTCAGAGACACAGAGTTCACCTGGTTCACCTTCAGAGACACAGAGTTCACCTGGTTCACCTTCAGAGACACAGAGTTCCCTCTACATGTGTTGGTATTGATTCTGTGTCCCTCCGTAGATGTGCCAGTGTATCTGTTGTACTTCTACATGCATTGGCCCTATGTAGGTATATATGTATGTACTACCGATATGTACCATGTGTACGTGTTATGTATGTATATATTCACAGATGCAAGCATTAAACATAAATTATTCACAGATGCAAGCATTAAACATAAATTATTCACAGATGCAAACATTAAACATGAATTATCCACAGATGCAAATGTAGCACTTTCAGTAACAGATAGACGCCATGGACCAGTTCTAGGTTTGAGGGAAGAGTGGTATATAAAAGGAGTAGTAGACCAGAGACAGAGTAAGAAACAATAACCAGCTATTTATTAAGCACAGCGCTGATGAGACGAGACAAACAACATAAAACAGGTTAGTAAGGTATCCCTTTAAGGTTCCTTAATTAACCCTTTCTTGACTTAGAAAGGTTTTGTTTGGAAGGGCGGCTGGGTGGCGCAGCGGACATTGCGTTCGTCACCAACGCAAGAGACACCGGTATCGAATCCGGCTGTCAGCGTTGCCTCCGGCTTGGGCCGGCCGTCATACTAACTCAATTGGCAGAGTTAGCGGGAGGGAAGTCGAAGGGTGGTAGTCTGGTCGTTGTAAACAGCGACTCCTACAGGTCGGTCAGGGCGCCTGCACAGCAGAGACAGGAAAATGACGGGGGCAGTGTGAGCCTCCTACACGTTACTCCTCGCCAATGAGAGTCCGCGCTGGCAGGTGAAAAGATGAGACTGGCTGCCTCCACATGTATCGGAGGGGACATGTGATGGGCTTCTATCCTCCCTACGACCGGCCAGTGGGGGGCACATGCAAGCAACGATCAGGACAGGGGAGGGAGAATTGGCACGAGAGGTAAATTGGGATGGGAGAAAAATCACAGAAAAAGGAGGAGAAAAAGTAGATAAAAAAAAAAAGTTTTGTTTGGTATCTCTCTAGTTTCTAGGTTGATTGAATCAACTTATTTTTGTTTCAGACGTCTGATAAGAATCTCTAGCCAATAGCTAGATTTAAAGTTGGATATATTAATTGTATCCTTTTTGAGTTAAATCCTTATTTTCTTTTCTTTTGCAGGTGCGGATCGGTAAATACTAATTAACTTTATTATTGTTCAGTTATTCAAGTATTTTAACTTAAACCTTTAAGTATGCAGGGAATGCAAGTACCTTTTTAGGTGAAATTACCCTTTAAACTATTTTTTTGCAGGTGAAACACAAAGCAAATCACCAATGAAGTTCACCCTCAATCAATATCGACATAAACAATGTACATCAATCAAAATAAACAAGATACAAAAGATGTAAAGGTCTTTGGAAGTCCCTGTGAATCAAGTTCAATCAGTTCATAAAATACGAAAGATATATGAAAATCACACACACACACGCACGCACGCACGCACACACACACACACACACACATGCACTAACTAAGGAGAGTGTGTACTCAACCACACACATAATACACTAACTAAGGAGCGTGCATACCAGGGGCGGAGCTATAGGCGAGGCTGCAGAGGCAGCTGCCTTAGGGCCCGCCCACCGTCTGGCGGGAGGGGGGCCCGGGCCCAGGCCCGGGACTGAATGGAGTTGCCGTTCGCGTGTGGGATTGGATCGAACGGCAACTGGTAACGGCAACTGGGACTGGTGCGTTTGTTTTGATTCTAGGCTCCTCCCGTTTTGCCAGTACTGTGGTACGAGTACGACTGATAGCGTGTGGTTTAGGAACAGGGCGTTTTGCACAAATCCAGCGCTCCCTTTCCTTGGCTGTGACGTAGCCACGTAAGTCTCACAAGCAGCGCGGAGGTGGGAAGCGATATTTTTCTCTGATGTCGCGTTCACGTTACGTGGGAAGAATCGGAAGAACCAGCTTCCGACTGGGAAAAACCATTCACGTCAGCCTCCTAGTTGTAATTCCTACTAGGACATATGGGATTTCATTTTTTATAGACCCCGATATCTCCCACTTCACGTCACGAATTGCGGAATTATGGATGTGGGCGTTTTGATCGAGTCAATGCGTGAAGGCTTCCTAGTTGTAGCAACGAGATGTCCTCTGGTTCTTCCGCTTCTTCCCACGTAACGTGAACGCGACATCAGAGAAAAATATCGCTTGCTAATGTTGCTGGGCAACAAGCTATGTCCAACATAATAAGTCACCTGAAACATCACCACCGCTACCATGGTGTATTAAAATCCGACGACGCCGAGCAGCTAAAGGGGACATTTACCGAGGACCAGCACAAAGTGTGGATATATTATGATTTAACAAGTCTTATCTGTCCAGGACGATGACAACATTATTGCAGGTAAGCTAACTACTAACGTTATCACGGTAGCTTGGATGCTAACTAACGTAATGTGAATGAATGAAAACTTTATTTAACAGATTGCAGAATGGGTACAATACAGTACGGCTCAATACACACAATTGTTAAGGGGATGCAGACCAGAGAAAGACGTTTGTCTTGTTTACATCAGGGTCCCCCATTTTCAATTCATAGTGATCATAGAAAACATATACGTTACCACCTAGCCACAATCTATGGTATTTCTAGGTTACCACATGGGTGGCGCACGTGAACACTTTGTGAATTATGTGAGGGTGTATCATGATGATGGTAATTTGGCACTTAACGAACATTACCTATCTCTTTGCCGTTTTGCATAGTGCACTGCATAGTACCAGAGATGACAAAAGTTATGTGGTAACATAGGTCGCATCACTGCCAGTAGTCTGCCTATTACCCAATTCTGACTCTGGTATTAGTCAACTAACGTACTGTTAGCCAGTTAGTACTGTTAGCCAGTTAGTACTGTTAGCCAGCTACTGTAATAACGAAACTGAAATATCTAATGATGATAGTCAATCATAAAGACAGAAAACACTCTCATCACAGACAAGCTGGATCTGGCCAAATACCTAAACATGTCATGGTGAATGAATGAAAACTTTATTTAACAGATTGCAGAATGGGTACAATACAGTACAGCTCAATACATACAATTGTTATGGGGATGCAGACCAGAGAAACACTTTCGTCTTGTTTACATCAGGGTCCCCCATTTTCAATTCATTATAACATAATGACATACAGATAGACAGTAGTGCTACATCTATACATGACATACCAGATTTGCAAATACAGTACTGTTTGTGATACGAAAAGAGTCCAGAAAAGAGAGTATATACATTTGACGTATTATTATTGTATTGTGATATGTTTTGTTTCATGTTGGAAATCTCGCCTCGGGGCCCGTGGGGCATTCCAACCGCCACTGGTGCATACTCAACCACACACATCATCTTGTGGAATAAGCACATCATGTATTGGTTGAGTTTACAAGGTCCTCACTGCCGGACCCTGTAGAATGAGGACCGTGTGTAGACTCAAGCACTAAATGATAAGCGCTTATTCCAATGTGTTCCACCCGCCCCCCACCCCCCCCCCACCCCCCCCCCACACACACACACACACACACACAGTAAAGGATATCTATGAAGGCCAGGCAGGCCTCCTGGGACAGCTCGTCGTGGGCCAGCACCTTCTTGAGGAGAGGCTGTTTTAACGGCTCTCTGGAGCAGCTCCACAGACGGTCCTTCCCCTTCCCCTTAGTGATCATCACCCTGCTCAGACTGCTCTTAGGAGGGGTCCTGGGAGGGAGGGAGACGGAGGATGACTGAGGGGGACATACATGATTGATCCGTCTGAGACGAGGGTTTCATCAGTAAGGGCGCGTGCTAAACTCTCCCAATGAAATCGGAATTTGTTCAAATTATGATTTAAAATGGTTTTATTTTTATAAAAAAATGATTTAACTAAATTGTATATGAAACATTATATACACACATAAAACATATACAATTAAATATATATTACTATGATCCCTAAAATCATCATAGTGGAGACCTCCCTCATACAAACACATCATGGTTATTAGACAAACAGAGGAGCAGTAATAGTCTCTGTTCACTTTACAGACATAGAATTGCAGCCAAACGATTTATCTTTCCAAAAACACCAGATACAAAGTGTTTCAAAGCATAACTAAAGTGTGGTTAGAATCGGTTTAAACACTGGTGCCTATTACGACACTGAGATTAGGAAGTGAGAGCTGTGATTTAGGGGATGTGTGGGCCAGGAGCAGCCCGTACCAGTAATCACTGCTTTAGGCAAAATAGTGCTGTTTAGTATTGTATTAAAAATTATATAACTATAACTATAACTATATATATAGTAACTATAGAGTAATAGTGTGAATTTCTCCAGACCTTTCTTGGCAGAGCCTGTTATCAATCATCACACTACCTTAACCACATGTACCTACGATCCTGCCGATGATAAACTTGATTCACGTTCTGTCTCATTACAGACTTGACATCTGCTCAGAGGGAAAAAAGAGCACAGCTGCAAACTGTAAATGTATTTAATGACAGCTGTAAACTGCACTTTCAGAGACAGTGACCTCAAAAGCAGTAGCTGTTATAATCCCATTATAGCCTGCTAGATGACCTTAGAACATTGTTCTACACTACTACTGTTCTACACTACACTCTACTTACTCTGTGTAATCTACAGTACCCGTCCCGCTGCTCTCTGCTGCCCTCTAGCGTCTAGTGTCTGTTCTCCACAGTAGGCACTGTGTGACGCTAATCTTGTTCAGACGTCAAGGTGTGCATTTCAACCTGTAGAAGACTGTATACTGTATACTATACTATGTATATGTTGTGTAATACTATCCTATGTATATATATATATATATATATATATATATATATATATATATATATATATATATATATATATATATATATATATATATATATATATATATATATATATATATATATATATATATATATATATATATATCGTGTGAGGGAGAACAGTACCTGAAGTAGTCATAGGAGAACTGTTCCAGGGTGTAGGCCTTCACCCCGGTGTCAGACAACGTCAGCTGGGACATATTTATGGACTCTTTCCTTTGGTCTGGTGTCATGGTCACCAGAGCCTGGAGAGAGACAGCGGGAGAGGGAGAGGGAGAGAGAGAGACAGCAAGAGAGGGAGAGGGAGAGAGAGAGACAGCAAGAGAGGGAGAGGGAGAGACAGCAAGAGAGTGAGAGAGGAAGAGAGACAGGGAGAGAGGGAGAGCGAGAGAGACAGAGAGCGCAGGGGACAGAGAAGAGGAATGTAGTAATAATTTAAAAACATTTTTGATTAACACATTAACTGCCACGCTTATATCCATCAATGTATGATCACTGCCACCAGTCTAAGCCTATGGAGATGTTCACCTTCTTTGCAGGGCTATAACTTTTTAAATTGTATTGCTAAATTGACATTACTATGGCCCATTCAACATCGATTATCTATCGTTCAGGATGTAGGAACGTTATACTTTTTCATTCATATATTCATACGAAAATACCGTCTAGAATATAAGTATGTTTTTATCGTTTTCTGCAGTAATTCCTAGAACGCTAGTTATAGGCCTAAACGCATAATATAGATTATCGATTGCAGTTTATTCGCGATACACGCTATATAAAAAAATCCAACTGAATACGATCCTAAACGTTATGACTCATCATGCGCGGATGAAAGGGGGGGGGGTCATTTATAATTCCGTGATCGTCAGTAAATGCTTTATGTAGTATGGGTGATATATTGATCAGAGCGGTTTGCATTGAAAAGAATAAACCATCAAGCTGGAAGTAACATTACTGTCCTCTTACCGTTCGCCGATGAGACTGGAGGAAAAAGATCCCACTTATATATCGACTAGATCCATTTCCGGTTTGTATGGCGCAATAAACGCCCAAATCATATCGATTATTGAGTTATGGCAGCGATCCATATACACGGATGTGTGTCTAGAGTCCCGCAACAATATGTGACTGCCGGACGGAATTCCTAGATGCACCGAGATCACCAGAGATCCATTTCCGGTAGTAACTCGCCCGATCATCCACCAGGTGGCGGTATTGAAGTGTTGCACGGTTGTGCCGAGTCCCACTGTCTCAGCCGAGGCTGGGTGAGGGAATTATGAATACCATGGCGAAAAAATTTAATATGATCTCAATAACGTCGTACGCCGTGGATTGGCGGAATTCGCATGACCTTGAAACCCGTCGTACAACGTGATTGGCGGTGAATGTGTTAAGGAATTAAAAAAATTTTACATATTCATAATTTCACAGGAAAAAAGCATGTATACCAAAGATTATAAACAACAAGTATGTGTACTGTATATTGTTTCGCGACCCCCTAAAATCATCTTGCGGCCCCGTTGGAGAAGTTTAATTGATTGATTGATTGATTGATTGATAGATTGAATGATTGACTGAATAGCTTAAACAACTTATTGTTAGATTATTTGCTTGATATACTTGTTGACGTGTTACCCCCCAATAGTTACTTGTGTATTTGATGCCAATAAAGCTAACTTGAATTGATTTACAAGATGACAGATGGATAGATGTATAATAAACATGTATCCTTGAATACTGCGACTGGCAACAAGGAGCCAATGAATCCAGGTTTGTGAAACTAATTAAAGTAAAGTGACTGAGGTCAATTGAGAGAGTTCACACGGTTCACAAGTCAAAGACGTTCCACTGTCATACTGTAAGTAAGTGTCCCTGACTTACCACTACGTCATACTGAGGTCTGGCGATGGTCGGCAGAACATAGACACAGTCTGCAGGGAAGTCTCCTCTCTTCCTGGTCCTGTCGTTGAGTCCGTGGGCCCAGCCTGAGCTCATCACCTGCTCCCCGGAGTGCTCATCCAGGATGATCAGGTCCCCCTTGGAGAAGCTCAGGAACGTGGCGTCAATGCCTGCTAGGAGATGGAATATACACAAATAGGTCTCCTCCTCAAGCCAGCCAATCTGCCAAACGGGATCTTCATCGTGTTTGTTCAAAGCTGAACAAGGACACACACCACAGTGTGACAGTGTGAGAAGGGTACATGAAGCGCAATGTCTGTGAGCCGCCACTAGGTGGCAGAGCTAACCATGAGTGAGTGAGTGAGTGAGTGAATGAGTGAATGGATGAATATGTGAGCAAGCGAGTGAGTGACTTACTTACTTACTGACATTGCTGGCTTATGAGGTGCTTTACATCTAAAAATATATGTGTGTGTGTGTGTGTGTGTGTGTGTGTGTGTGTGTGTGTGTGTGTGTGTGTGTGTGTGTGTGTGTGTGTGTGTGTGTGTGTGTGACCTTCTAAACTAATCCTCCAGTGGGTCTTACCAGGGTTGGAGCTGTCCAGCAGAGCCACCACATACTTGGATCTCCTGCGCAGGCCCTCCAGGAAGGTGACCACCAGGTCGCGGATGTCCTCTGAGTTGTTGGAGGTGAAGGTGTACTCGTCTCCTTTGACGGTGGCCAGGGTGAAGCTCTGGCCCTGCAGCTTACCTCCCCTGGAAGGTGACACAGCAATACGGTCCTGGTAATCAATAACACAGTATATGGCTTGTGTTTTATTTCACCAAATCATATTACAATGTTTTGCTCAGGAGGGGCTTCACCTGACTTTTTTTTATTGTGTTTTTGGTAGATCTTTATTGTTTTTTACTACCGGGCAGTCCGGTAGAGAGAGAGAGAGAGAGAGAGAGAGAGAGAGAGAGAGAGAGAGAGAGAGAGAGAGGAAGAACAGGAGACAGAGCAGGGGGAAGACATTTGACAAATGACGCCGGGTCCGGGAATCGAACCCGGGTCGGCCGCTTCGCGACGCAGCGCGTTACATGGTTCGCCACTTGGGCGCCACCCACCTGACTTTTATTTAACCTTTATTTAACTAAGCAAGTTGACAAAGAACACATCCTTATTTACAATGGCCTGGTGGAATACTGGCGGGGGAGGGAGGAGAGTAGGGGAGGGGAGAGGAGGGGAGGGGAGGGGAGGGGAGGGGAGGAGAGGAGGGGAGAGGAGGGGAGGAGAGAGGAGAGAAGGGGAGGGGAAGGAAAGGGAGAGAGGAGAGGAGAGAAGGGGAGAGGAGGGGAGGAGAGAGGAGAGAAGGGGAGGGGAAGGAAAGGGAGAGAGGAGAGGAGAGAAGGGGAGGGGAAGGAAAGGGAGAAAGGAGGGGGGACAGTACAGGCTCCTGTCTTAAACAGTCTATGCCATATAGGGCACCAATGTCCGGGGTGCGTAAGATAAAGTATGTATTCAGGGTACATGAGAGAAAGTATATATTGAGGTTACATAAGACAAAGTATGTATTGAGGGGGAGGGGGGTTGGGGGGCTTACACACATGCAGACATTCACACATTCACTGGAGCAGTTGGAGGATGAGTGCCTTGCTCAAGGGCACCTCAATGGGAGAAGAGAGCCACACACATTAATTCCCCCTAGCCAGATTTTTTGGACCAGTCCCGGAATTCAAACCAGCAACCTCTCAGTCACAAGCCTGCATCTCTAACCTCTACCAGTGGTCACCAACCCGTCGATCTTGATCGACTGGTCGATCTTTGAGACTGTCCCTGTAGATCTTTCCATGAAAATAAAAAATAATTTTTTTTTTCTTCTTTTTTTAGATCTTACCCTGAGAGTCCACATTACAGTTCTACCTTTGTTTTGATGTGCAAAGTGATGCTGCACTTAGCACTGACTGAGAAAGTACACATACAGTTCTACTTTTGTTTTGATGTGAAAAGTGATGCTGCACTTAGCACTGACTGAGAAAGTACACATACAGTTCTACTTTTGTTTTGATGTGAAAAGTGATGCTGCACTTAGCACTGACTGAGAAAGTACACATACAGTTCTACTTTTGTTTTGATGTGAAAAGTAATGCTGCACTTAGCACTGACTGAGAAAGTACACATTACAGTTCTACTTTATAAAATGCTAATTGTAAATATGTTTGTCAATGTTAATAATACGAGAAAGTCCACATTACAGTTCTACTTTTGTTTTGATGTGAAAAGTGATGCTGCATAAGATGACTGCACTTAGCACTGACTGAGAAAGTACATAATAGTTCTACTTTGACGTTTTAATGTTGGACCAAAGCATTGCATGTAATTAGAATACAGGCAAATAAAAGTCATTTAGTTTAAAGTACAATCTTGGCTGTCTTTTTCTCTCAACGCTTCAATAGGTAGATCTTGCCTTCACCAAAAAAAAAAAGTGATCTTGGGCTTAAAAAGGTTGGTGACCACTGCTCTAGGCCATCGACACTGCTCTACTTAGTCTATCTATATGGTTAATATATATAATCTTTCAATGAATTCAATACATGTGCAGTGTTGTACACCATACCTGCTGCTGGACACAGCGGTTATCTCTGGGAAACAGAGTTCCAGAAGCACCTGCTCCTGCTCGTCCACAAAGTAAACGCCGGTCCAGTTCACCGCCACGATCACGTCGTTCTTAGGCAGGCTGGGCCCTGTGGGACCAATGGCACGGCTTGAGACAGAACACATCGCTTGGTAGTGGCTGGGTTGAAGAAGATACCAATGAATGGCAAAGGAATAAAGCACACACTCTTTATGATCCAACACCTGTTCACCGGACAAACCTTGAAGCCCGATGGTGAGATATTGAAACATTGTCCAATGAACGTTTGTTGGAGCGTAAAGAGGTGCCTGGCCTCTTTGTTAAAGACTCACCTCTTCTAACTGGCTTTTCATTCAGGTTGAGCCGTACATCCATGCTTCTATTTTGACTGTGCATTTGATATTGTATTTTTATTTGTATACAGTATGTGTAGTACTGTTTGTAGTACTATTTCTGTTTGTGTAAATTTTGCACTTTGTTTTGTATTTCTATTAGTATTTACAGTACTTTTGTACTTTGTATTGTGCAGCACTTTGGTCAACATTGGTTGTTTTTAAATGTGCAATATAAATAAATTTGACCTTGACCCTGACCTTGACCTTTCTTCTTCTAAATATGGCAGCCATTAACACTTTGAGTGCCAGCGACGTGTTATGTCGTCTTTTCATGCCCCCCGTTGAGTGCCGACGACGCGAATTGTCGTTTGATTTTTTTATTAGCGATCTGAATTCATATTTCATCAACCGAGTCTCCCGTTGGTACAGCAGCCCCTCTAGGAGCTCCGATGGGAAAATACCGCCCCCTATCGTCTATCCCTGTGTAACTGCAGGCCATTCGATTATACTGGTGGATCTGTGGAGGGGGAGCCTCCTCGCTCCACTATGCTGGTGAGGGATCTGATGACGAGGGAAGTTATTGCGAGATGGAAAGCAGCCTGGAATATATATTTACAGCAGCCAATAATCAATCAATAAACGCGATCGATATTTGGAATGGCGATCAGGAATTGGAATAATCTTTTTTGGAGAACATCTGATCTAAGGTAAGGAGTCTATGTTAACACTATGATCGCCGTGGACGAGTTCACACGTCATTCCTAGCCATGCTCATTCTGCCGAAGACGCCGTAACTCGTCTTTGATGTCAATATTTCAAAAATCTGTCATCGAAATCATATTTCCTTTCCGGAGCCCTGAGACACAGTGCAAAGCTCCACTCAACTCTCTAGCGGTTCAAGAGCGCCATCTGGTGGCCGATCGGCAGATCGCCAGCCGGAAATTAACCTTTGAACCGGTAGTGCTCATCCATATGTGGTCCGGGCACTCGCTATCGTTAGAGAGACTCCGTATTGACACAGTGAACATCGATCGGTGCAAATAACTCGAAAAAACAACATGATTTGGACGTATATACTATTATACAACCTGGAAATGGATCGGGCATTTCTCCATCCCATAATAGAAAAAATTCTGTTCCACGCTCATCTGCCAGCGGCGCGAGGAAGCCACGGTAAGATTCAGCGTTATATTCTAACGTCTTCTATACTAACTGATCTGATGAACATATGACCCACTCTGGATGAATCATCTAACGCTGCCCACGGAATTATAAACGATCCCCCGCCCATCCGGTCATCATCAGATGATGCGTAGAAACTTCTAGAACCACGTCCAGTTGAATTTTTTTATCTCGCACAGATTCCTACCAAACTGTATTTGATCATCAATATAATGCATTTAGGGCTATAAATCACGTTCTGAAGAAAGCTGCAGAAAACGATAAAAACATACTTATACTTTAGACCATATTTTAGTATGAATATGTGAATGAAAAAGTTTAACGTTGCTACACCCTGAACAATACATATAGGACATTGAATGGGCCATAATAATGGCAATTTAGCAATAGAATTTAAAAAGTTATAGCCCTGCAAAGAAGGGGAACTTCTCCATAGACAAATAGAGCTGGCGAGGGATGGTAAATTATGAATTTAACCCAGGCGATTAAAATGTTAAGTTTTAGGATAATCAGAGCTGTATTCACTGAGATAACAGCGTGTCCCGTATGTGTATATGTGTGTGTGTGTGTGCTGTTGAGGAAATGAGAGAATCGATTTCTCAGCTTGCTTCTATAGCGTGCATAAGTACACATATACTATCGATAATCTAGCGTTTATTTGAAAACGATTCATAAATAGGCCGACAAATGAAAACGTGTCTAGTGTATTCGAGAATATTTCAATAAATGCCGTTTATGAGGGATTCTTTCTATTTTCCGGAAATTTTTGAGAAAACAATAGCTTTTCGAAATGCTATAAAAAGGATATGAACCGATTAAAAAACAATCCGAAGTGGATGATGGCACTCAAGGACATTAATCAACGTTATGGCTGGCACTGAAAGTGTTAAGATAAATAATGAGTTCGTTTTTACCAACCTGAGAACTTGAAGGCCTCATAGAAGCGTGAGAAGAGCAAAGGCCACTTGAAACGAGCAAAGTTCACCACGTCCTCCTTCACCCTCTGTGAGTCCACCCTCTTCTTACCGTTGACTCCCTGGTTAGATAGTTATGGTTAGTAAGGTTAGACCGTCAGGGAAGGGAACTGAATACAAAACTGTCACTATATTGATGTTGAATCAGCTTCATGTTGACAAAATATGAAAGGTGGGGAATTATGTAATTTCTTGTCCTGGTTTTGTCAATAAACAAACAAAAAAGGACACAATGTCATAGATATGAAGGTAACTGACTTGTGTGTGCAAGTGTGTACAATATGTAAGCTTGCTCATAAACATTCTCTTTTCTACCTAAAGTTGAACCTAAAATATTTCTTACCACATTTTTTGCGGTAAATTTGATTATGATATTGCTGGATCTTGAGTCATATTTAATCTGAAACAGCCTGTTGAGAACATAGGACAGTCATAGATATAACGCTAACTGGTCTTACCCTAAGTGCAATGCCTGTGAGCCACCACTAGAGGCAGAGTGGCTAACCATGAGTGAGTGAGTGAGTGAGTGAGTGAGTGAGTGAGTGAGTGAGTGAGTGAGTGAGTGAGTGAGTGAGTGAGTGAGTGAGTGAGTGACTGAGTGACTGAGTGACTGAGTGAGTGAGTGAGTGACATAAAAAGAAAAGAAAAAGGGTGATGACATTTGGTATCGTCAGGTAACAAGGCCAGTTTCCTTTAAGAGGGAGGACCTTTTTGTGGGCAGAGAGGACCAGCTGGGCCCACTTGTCCGTGGTCTTGTTGGAGGAGATCTCTCTGTCGGGGATGTATGAGGGAATGAGGTTGAGCAGACGCTCCTGGATGATGTCAGAACCATAGTCCACGTAGTACTGCTGAGAGGCCATCTCTGCGAGGTCCTCATCCTGGTAGAGAGAGAAAAAAACAACACAAAAACACACGAGTCGCTGTCGTTCAAAATCGTGAAAATCCCAAATATATACTTTTTCAGTGGAATTCCATTGCTAGGGGAACAGCTCGGGCCCAAGTTTATTTCCCTGTCAGCTATTGATATTAGAAAATGCTGCAACAAAAAATAAACTTGGGCCCCTTTAGAATGTTTACGTTGTCAAGTTTCAAAAGGTCTAGACACCAGCACTATTCTATTTATTGGACGCGCAGGGCCAGCTTATAGGCCTTTTTCATGGTGGCCATTTTGACGTGTCATAACCCAGGGTAGACACAGGTGTAATTAATACCATAATAACTATGGCCCGTTCCATTTCAGTGTGCAGGTGTCTGGGCCTTGCTATTGTGCATGCCGGCTCACTGGAATGGCTGTGACACACCTAAAATGGAACCATAGCTAATGTTATTAATTACACCTGTGTTTACCAAGTTCAAGTTGTCACATATAAGGTACATTTACATTTACATTTAGTCATTTAGCTGACGCTTTTATCCAAAGCGACTTACAAGTTCTGTACGACAAGTCATCATGAAGGGCACAACTCTATCAGCTGAGTAACAATGTTTATCAAAGTGTTGCGTGTTACAGTGTAGGTTAGTTTATTAGGACAAGTGCATTTAAGGTTAGTCAGGGTTAGATTTTTTTTTATTTTATTTTTTTTATTATCATTTCAGATAATGTACATGTACATTATAGTGAAATGCTTGGTTCTGTATGACACTCCTAAGATTGTGCTTCATACAGTAAAAAAGTAAAATGGTAAAAGAGTAAAGACCAAACACTATACAAAATATACAATATACAAAACTAAAATGTACAAAATGCAAAAAAATAACTAACCGCAAAAATGCAAAGATGAGGTAGAAGAGGTAGTGCAAAGAAGAGGTAGTACCCCGTGATAGCAAGTCAAAATGGCCACAGTGAAAAAGGGCTTGACACTTATTATTACAAATAATAATGCAAGCCTAATATAAAACAACACTCCAAATGCAGGAATGCAGCCATAACTCACCTTCTCACAGCGGTACTCCCCAAACTTCACCCCTCGGACGATCTGCTGGTAGATGAGGTTGGTGGCCACGCCGTCCTCGGCAGGGCAGTGCCAGGGGGTGAAGATCTCCTTCCTGAAGAACAGCCTCCAGGGGGCGTTCCTCTCCTGGGCACCCTGCTCCTTGGCGTACTGCTCACACTGGGACACGGCGTCCATCACGTGGTCACTGCCACTGCCCAGCGAGGACACCTTGATGGAAGCAAAGCAAGCAGTTAACAGGTGCACTAACTAAGGAGAGTGTGTACTCAGTCACACATGATGCACTAACTAAGGAGCGTTGTGTACTCAGCCACACATGATGCACTAACTAAGGAGAGTGTGTACTCAGTCACACATGATGCACTAACTAAGGAGAGTGTGTACTCAGTCACACATGATGCACTAACTAAGGAGAGTGTGTACTCAACCACACATGATGCACTAACTAAGGAGAGTGTGTACTCAGTCACACATGATGCACTAACTAAGGAGAGTGTGTACTCAGTCACACATGATGCACTAACTAAGGAGAGTGTGTACTCAGTCACACATGATGCACTAACTAAGGAGAGTTGTGTACTCAGCCACACATGATGCACTAACTAAGGAGAGTGTGTACTCAGTCACACATGATGCACTAACTAAGGAGAGTGTGTACTCAGTCACACATGATGCACTAACTAAGGAGAGTTGTGTACTCAACCACACACATGATGCACTAACTAAGGAGAGTTGTGTACTCAACCACACATGATGCACTAACTAAGGAGAGTTGTGTACTCAGCCACACATGATGCACTAACTAAGGAGAGTGTGTACTCAACCACACATGATGCACTAACTAAGGAGAGTTGTGTACTCAACCACACATGATGCACTAACTAAGGAGAGTGTGTACTCAACACACATGATGCACTAACTAAGGAGAGTTGTGTACTCAGTCACACATGATGCACTAACTAAGGAGAGTGTGTACTCAACCACACATGATGCACTAACTAAGGAGAGTGTGTACTCAGTCACACATGATGCACTAACTAAGGAGAGTTGTGTACTCAGCCACACATGATGCACTAACTAAGGAGCGTTGTGTACTCAACCACACATGATGCACTAACTAAGGAGAGTTGTGTACTCAGCCACACATGATGCACTAACTAAGGAGCGTTGTGTACTCAACCACACATGATGCACTAACTAATGAGAGTTGTGTACTCAGTCACACATGATGCACTAACTAAGGAGAGTTGTGTACTCAGTCACACATGATGCACTAACTAAGGAGCGTTGTGTACTCAGCCACACATGATGCACTAACTAAGGAGAGTTGTGTACTCAGTCACACATGATGCACTAACTAAGGAGAGTTGTGTACTCAACCACACATGATGCACTAACTAAGGAGAGTTGTGTACTCAACCACACATGATGCACTAACTAAGGAGAGTTGTGTACTCAGTCACACATGATGCACTAACTAAGGAGAGTTGTGTACTCAACCACACATGATGCACTAACTAAGGAGCGTTGTGTACTCAGTCACACATGATGCACTAACTAAGGAGAGTGTGTACTCAACCACACATGATGCACTAACTAAGGAGCGTTGTGTACTCAGTCACACACAATGCACTAACTAAGGAGCATGCATACTCAACCACACATGATGCACTAACTAAGGAGCGTTGTGTACTCAGTCACACACAATGCACTAACTAAGGAGCATGCATACTCAACCACACATGATGCACTAACTAAGGAGAGTGTGTACTCAGTCACACATGATGCACTAACTAAGGAGAGTGTGTACTCAACCACACATGATGCACTAACTAAGGAGCATGCATACTCAACCACACACATCATCTTGTGGAATAAGCACATCACGCAGTGGTTGAGTTTACAAGGTCCTCACTGCCGGACCCTGTAGAATAAGGACTGTGTGTAGACTCAAGCACTAAATGATAAGCGCTTATTCCAATGTGTTCCACATGTGTTTGTTGTTGGGTGGTATGAACATGTGGAAACACACACACATTCAGGCATGCACACACACACACACACACACACACACACACACACACACACACACACACACACACACACACACACACACACACACACACACACACACACACACACACACACACACACACACACACACACACACACACACACACACACACACACACACGGTATTGTGTATGAAACGTGTGTTGTATGTAGTACCTTGTCAAAAAGGGCAATGTACAGAGAGAATCCGAAGCGGTCTTGGAGGCTGATCTTGTCAGCCAGGGCGTTGCACAGCTCGCTGGCCGTGGTGGCAGAGTCTGTCAGCAGGGTCTTAGTGGTGCCGTCCATGAACGTCACTGGTAGCATGATGGGCTTCTTAGACTTAGTGGCCTGGTGGGACAAAACAATTCAGATTTACACCAAGATCAAGTGGTGTGTAACGTTTGTTTAAGACTGCAGAAAGGATTCTTTGGGGAAGAGATTATGAGAGTTTTTTTCTCTGCCTGGGAGAAATACATGGCCCAGCCAGGCTAAAACGGTGGCCTTGATATATTTTTCATTTTGAAAATGTCCTTAAAGGGATAGTTCGGTTTTTTGTGCCTTAAGTTGTATGACTACCAGTACCAGTACCAGTGCAGTACCAGTGCAGTACCAGTGCAGTACCAGTACCAGTGCAGTACCAGTACCAGTGCAGTACCAGTGCAGTACCAGTACCAGTACCAGTGCAGTACCAGTACCAGTGCAGTACCAGTACCAGTGCAGTACCAGTACCAGTACCAGTGCCAGTGCAGTACCAGTGCCAGTGCAGTACCAGTACCAGTACCAGTGCCAGTGCAGTACCAGTGCCAGTACCAGTGCCAGTGCAGTACCAGTACCAGTACCAGTGCCAGTGCAGTACCAGTGCAGTACCAGTACCAGTGCCAGTGCAGTACCAGTGCAGTACCAGTGCCAGTACCAGTGCCAGTGCAGTACCAGTACCAGTACCAGTACCGGTGCACAGTACAGATGCAACAGCAACAACAGTCGGCAGGAGTCTATACTTCTGTACCTGCAGCTCCAGCCAGGATGGGGGTTGGGTCCTGGTGCGGTTGGCAAACGTCCTCCTCAACCTCTCCTCACAGTACGGAGCGTAGCCTGGAGGTCCACTCTGCATGAACGTACGGAGATACTGGAGACAGGGGGGGAGGAGGACCGTGAAGCAGTGAGAAGCCATACTGTGTATCATTAACACTGAGTAGTGAGAAGCCATACAGTATCATTCACACTGAGTAGTGAGAAGCCATACAGTATCATTAACACTCAGTAGTGAGAACACTACAGTATCATTAACACTCAGTAGTGAGAACACTACAGTATCATTAACACTGAGTAGTGAGAACACTACAGTATCATTAACACTCAGTAGTGAGAACACTACAGTATCATTAACACTCAGTAGTGAGAACACTACAGTATCATTAACACTCAGTAGTGAGAACACTACAGTATCATTAACACTGAGTAGTGAGAACACTACTGTATCATTAACACTGAGTAGTGAGAACACTACAGTATCATTAACACTCAGTAGTGAGAACACTACAGTATCATTAACACTCAGTAGTGAGAACACTACAGTATCATTAACACTCAGTAGTGAGAACACTACAGTATCATTAACACTCAGTAGTGAGAACACTACTGTATCATTAACACTGAGTAGTAAGAACACTACAGTATCATTAACACTCAGTAGTGAGAAGCCATACAGTATCATTCACACTGAGTAGTGAGAACACTACATTATCATTAACACTCAGTAGTGAGAAGCCATACAGTATCATTAACACTGAGTAGTGAGAAGCCATACTGTATCATTAACACTCAGTAGTGAGAACACTACAGTATCATTAACACTCAGTAGTGAGAACACTACAGTATCATTAACACTGAGTAGTAAGAACACTACAGTATCATTAACACTGAGTAGTAAGAACACTACAGTATCATTAACACTCAGTAGTGAGAACACTACAGTATCATTAACACTCAGTAGTGAGAACACTACAGTATCATTAACACTCAGCAGTGAGAAGCCATACTGTGTATCATTAACACTGAGTAGTAAGAACACTACAGTATCATTAACACTGAGTAGTGAGAAGCCATACAGTATCATTAACACTGAGTAGTAAGAACACTACATTAGCATTAACATTGAGTGATGTGTGTTTATGAAACTGTTGGTCAAACCTGATCATATTGATTGGAGAGATACAGTACATCACCATAGTGAGATACCACCTTCACTTGAGTGGTATTTCCCGTTCAGGCCAATTGAACCCTTGCACTCAAGAGCCATAATAACTACTGTTTTTGGACGGCACATGTATGGTATTTGCAGTGGTAAAGTCAATCCAAATCATAGTGTGAATATGTTATATCACCAGAAAGTACTCAACCTCTACTGTCTTTAATTATGAATGAACACACAATACTCTAACTTACTATCTTTAGATAAAAACGTTTGAAATCATTGTTCCTCTGAAAACTTAAAACAGAGTTGAGATGTGTTTTTGTCTGATGTACTCGTCACTTACTTTGACGAACCTCTCCGATGGGGCGAAGCAGCCCACACACAGGGAGAGGAGTATCCAGCCGCGTGCGTGGCTGCTCTTGGATGCATTCTGAGTTAGCTGCTTACAAATCTGACAATAGATCTCATCCCTGCAACAGACAGAACCCAACGCAGACAATTACAGCAACAGTCAGACCAATTCTTCAGTTCTTCAGCCAATAAGAATTAAGGATGAAAAAGAAACATCATCAGTTCACCAGTGCTAGATTTACTGAGGGCAATGAAGTAGGTTAAAGGAACACATTTGGGGAAATACACATATTTGCTATTTTCAGTCAGATGAGAAGATTGATCAGTTGCATTTCTGTGCGTTGGTTTCGGAGTTGTATTTCTTCACTTTTGACAAAGCTAGGCTAGCTGATCCCTACTGCTTCCAGTCCTTGTGCTAAGCTAGGCTAGCATGCACCTGGACCTCTCTCTGGAGCTACTGGACACACCGAAATTAAACTGATATCAATCTTCTCGTCTGACTCTGCAAATAAGTATATTTAATTTATATTTTTGTATCTGTTCCTTTAAGGTAACACACTTTGGAACAGTATTGAGTTTCTTTCATGCAGTGCGGTGAATGAAATCAAAACTAAATTACATTTGCACTGTAGATTACACAGAGGAGTCCTATTATACACTCAATAATATTTTCACAATCAAAATATCAGGATTGCGTTGACTTGTGTGCGATCCAGTAACCTACTCTACAAAAGCATGCATGACAGTGGACTGATTCAGCTTGAGAAAAGGGATTTAGCTGAGTTACTTCTTTGTAGAATGTAAACAAAGTTACACATGAATCCACAACAAATGGCTCAGTGGTTCAAGTAATGTAGTATTCATTAAAGCCCTTCAGTCTACAAATTACATTTTTGTATCAGGCCCCATCATTTCAAACCACAGCTATCACAAACATAAGATAAGATAACAAGATTTAAACCAACAACTCACTGCAGCACCCACTCTACACACTTTAGAACACCTAAACACACTTTATATTTATTGGCAAATAATTTGCACTACAACCCATACCTCAGTACACCTTACTGTAAATTGTACCTAAATTGTACCTCATCCCATTTCTGCTTTGCACTATATAGTATATTGTATATTAGTCTATTGTATAGTATATTGTATGATAACTCAGTTACTTCTACTCTGCATTGAACATTGTACATATGTATATACTGAACACTTGTGTCTACGTACGTGACTTCTATTTTATACTTGCTATACTTATTTTATTTTATACTTATCCTTTTGTCTAGCACAGTCTCTGGAGCGTAACAGAAAGAAGTATTTTGTATAAAAGTATTCTGTACTTCTGTATGACAACTAATAAAGAAACTTGAAATTTGAGATAAGATAAGATATTCCTTTCAGGCATCATAGCAGCATGGGGGAGGGGGGAGGGGAGGTACAGGTACATATGATAGTAGAAGACATGATACAGGTCATAAAATTATAGTACAGTGGAGAAGTAAAAATAAAATAAAAATAGGCAGTGTAAACAATATAATTAACTAAGTATGCGCATATGGGCAAGTAGGCGGTGTAAATAAGTCAATACAGTGCATGTGTGCGCATGTGTGTTCTCTGCAGCAAGCGGCATGATGGGTAAGTGAGTGAGAGACTTATGGTACACATGGTTCAGGAAGCCCTTCCCACTGCACCACAATAGGCCTGTATCGGTCACCTGAGGGCAGGCCTGAGGATGGCGTTGCCGATGATGAAGTGCAGCTTCTCCAGGTTGGAGGTGGGTCTGTCCTCCAGCATGCTGTTCCCCTGGAGGCTGTAGTCCCGCTCAGTCAGCCTCCTGGTCACCTGACGAGGAGCGAACACAATACTTTACTTCAGCAGACTAACGTCGCGTTACATCTACCCCCTGGCACTATGGTCTAATCCAGGGGTTCCCAAAGTGGGGGTCGCGAGCCGCCACGGGGGGGGGCCCGTCAGATGATTTCGATTTTTTTTTTTAAATGTTCTTTCATTTTTTTTATGCAGTCAGGCCACTGAACTTAGAAGCAGGCCAGGCCAGTGTTTCTAGTTGCAGCAGCGCAATAGTTAGATAACCTATAGGTGGGGAACAACCAGGAGATCACTGCAACTCACACAAGTTGGAGAACTATCTATCTCTCTCTCTCTCTCTCTCTCTCTCTCTCTCTCTCTCTCTCTCTCTTGCTCTCACACACACACAAAGGGACCCTTACAAAAAACTGTTGTTGCTAATCATTGACACAAGCTAGCCTGTAATAATCCCCCCCAGACAAATCTACTTTGCATTTGATATATTGCAAATATATGCCATCACACACACTGGCATTTAAAGGGTTAGAATTATAAAATGAATATGTGGTGTTATGATCAGGGCTGAAGTTGAATAAAAGATTGTATTTTTTTCAATCTGACATTACAAAAAAACTGAAAATCCATCCAAATCAGTGTTGTTGCTAATCATTATGCTAGCCTGTTTTTTAACAATAATTTGTGATCCCATCACAAACACTGGCATTTGTACAAATAAAAAAATTCCTGCACCAGAATGCAGGAAATGAAGTCTTTGTAACAAAAAAAAATCCTGGTGGGGGACCCCCAGACCCCCTGCGTAAAAAGTGGCCTGACTGGGGCTATATTTCGCACTATATTTCCTGGCCTGAATGATTTACCCAGTCCGGCCCTGGTTAAAAGCCTCCAATGCTTATTAGTGTGTGTGCGTTTGAACGTTTGCATGTTTCAACCATACATTTCCATTTATAAAAAAAATAATAATAATAATTATTAGAATTTTTTGTATTTTTGGGGGGCTCTCTGACACCGTTATTTGGGGGTCGCGGCCTGAAATGTTTGGGAACCCCTGGTCTAATCAATGCACTATAGGGGACTAGCTTCACTCCGTGGCTGCAGCCATACTGTAGGCCACCATGCTAACACTGAGGTACCGTAGCAGTGGTCCTCAACGTGGGGCCCAGGGACCCCCAGGGGACCTTGGGGGGGTTCCAGAGGGTCCCCAGCAAAATGAGTAGTTTAATTTCACTATTATTTAATTGACTAGAAGTTTAGCCCAACGAGGAAATGTGTAAGAATGCCAATTCTGATCATAGGTTTCACTCTGAAATGTGGAGCTTTGTAAAGTTGTTCAGAAGTCTTTTGCCTCATTGTCACCAAGACAACCTCCTGTAGATTCATTGTATTTTGGCAAATAAAGGGTTTGCGATTCTGATTCAAAGAAAAAGTGATGAATGAATACATTGTTTTTACTAAATGGAAAGTGGAGTGGACCTTTAAAGTCAGCGTAAGAACATGGCTTTTACGATTGTGTTTCACCTCCATGATTTGACGTGCTTCTGAATGAAATATAACTCTCACCTCCTCAGTGATCTTGGACTTCCTCTTGAGGGTGAGAGACACAAGTTTGTGTCTGACACTGTTCCTCTTTGAGCCGTCGATGGAGATGTTCTGTAGACAAACAGGAACATGGGATGTGATTGACAAAGTGACAGTAATTTAATCCTCTCACCCTCTCTTTCATCTGTGTGCTGCTTCCTTTCTTCATCACTGGGTTACTTATGAGTCTCCATTGTGATTACATGTTCTCTACATGCAGTTATTCAGAGGATACTTTCTCCTATGAACTCTCAATACATACTTTCTCTTATTTATACTCAATATATACTTTCTCTTATGTACGCTGATTATACTTTCTCTTATGTACCCTGAATACATACTTTATCTTATGCACCCCGGAAGTTGAGGCCCTAAATGGCATAGAATGTTTAAGACAGGGGCCCGTACTGTCTCCCCTCCTCTCTCCCTACCCCTCCCCTCCCCTCCTCTCCTCTCCTTTCTCTCCTCTCCTCTCACCTCTCCCTCCACCCGCAGCTCCTGTAGTTCTCTCTCTCCTCCTCTCTCCTCCTCTCCATCCACCTGCAGCTCCCGTAGTTCTCTCTCCTCTCACCTCTCCCTCCACCTGCAGCTCCCGTAGTTCTCTCTCCTCTCACCTCTCCCTCCACCCACAGTTCCTGTAGTTCTCTCTCCTCTCCTCCTCTCACCTCTCCCTCCACCCACAGCTCCTGTAGTTCTCTCTCTCCTCTCCTCCTCTCTCCTCCTCTCTCACCTCTCCCTCCACCTGCAGCTCCTGTAGTTCTCTCACCTCTCCCTCCACCTCCTGTAGTTCTCTCTCTCCTCTCCTCCTCTCTCACCTCTCCCTCCACCTCCTGTAGTTCTCTCTCTCCTCTTCTCCTCTCTCACCTCTCCCTCCACCTCCTGTAGTTCTCTCTCTCCTCTCCTCCTCTCTCCTCCTCTCTCACCTCTCCCTCCACCTCCACCTCCTGTAGTTCTCTCTCTCCTCTCCTCCTCCTCTCTCCTCCTCTCTCACCTCTCCCTCCACCTCCACCTCCTGTAGTTCTCTCTCTCCTCTCCTCCTCTCTCACCTCTCCCTCTCCCTCCACCTCCTGTAGTTCTCTCTCTCCTCTCCTCCTCTCTCACCTCTCCCTCCACCTCCACCTCCTGTAGTTCTCTCTCTCCTCTCCTCCTCTCTCCTCCTCTCTCACCTCTCCCTCCACCTCCTGTAGTTCTCTCTCTCCTCTCCTCCTCTCTCACCTCTCCCTCCACCTGCAGCTCCTGCAGTTCTCTCTTGTAGGTCCTCTTGCCCAGTGTCTCATAGATCTTGGTCATCACTGGGATCTTTTCACTGCCGTCACAAATGGCTATCTGGTACTTGGGCTCTGGAAGGTCCCCCATGAACCTCAGCACTGTGATCCACACAGCTAAGGCAGCCTGGAGGAGGGGAGAGATGAGGAGGAGGAGAGGGGAGACAAGATAAGGGGGGAGGAGGAGATGAGAGGAGGAGAGGGGAGAGGGGAGATGAGAGGAGGAGAGGGGAGGAGGAGAGGGAAGAGGGGAGACGAGAATAGGGGGGAGGAGGAGAGGGGAGGGGAGATGATGCGAGAGAAGGGGAAAGGATGAGAGCAGAGGAGAGGGAGTAAAGGAGAGAAGAGAAGACAAGAGAAGAGGAGAGGAGAGGAGAAAAGAGATGAGACGAGGAGAAGTAAGGAAAGAGGAGGAGAGGAAAGGAGGAGAGGAGAGCAGAGAATAGGAGAGTAAAGGAGCGAAGAGAAGAGAAGAGAAGAGGAGAAAGGGGTAAATCATAGGGGGAGGATGGGAGAGGAGAGGAGAGGTTATGGGAGAAGAGGAGAGGAAGAGAGAGGGGGGAGGGGTGGGGAGGAGAAGGAGATAAAGGAGAGGAGGGGATATAATAGGTAAGGGAGGAGAGGAGAGGACACAGGGAGAGGACAGGAGGAGAGGAGAGGAGAGGACAGGGGGGAAAGGTGTGCAGGAGAAGGGGGTAAAGGAGAGGAAAGGAGGAGAGAGGTTTAAATCAGTTTGACAAAACTCTATAACTTGCCTGGTTTACAACCTATTGGTCACAAATCATATGATGCACGGAAGCGTGGCAAGTTGATCTGTTCACTCTAACAACATCCAAGAAAACATCAGAGGAGTAGCGTAGGACACTGTGGGGTCAGGCGAGGCTTCAGGGTAAAGGTCAAAGGTCAAAGGTCATACTCACTAGCTGGTCTCCCTCATCCTCATGGAAGAGGAGGGGCTGTTTGAGAGGCCGTCTGATGTAGGTGTGCGTGGAGATGCCCTGGAAGTAGGTGGCAGCGAACTTGGAGAAGGTGTATTCTGACAGATCCTCCTCCTCCTCCTCTGGTAAAGGGGGGGCCTCGTGCACCTCCTGCTCCCCCTCCTCCTCCGCCTCCTTGCCCCGAGGAACACTCTCCAGGTCCTGATTTGTTGAGAACATTTAGTTTAATTTAGTCAAGTCATTTGGCTCCACCACACACCATACAATAGACTTAAAAACATACAGTATATGAGGGCGGCTACGTGGCGTAGTGGGCAAGGCGCTCGCCATGAATGACGGAGACACTGGGCTTGCCTGTTCGAGCCCAGCGCTCCACATTGCTTTCAGTTTAGCTGGTCGTTCATACTAATACACATTGGCCGTATTAGGGGGTGGGAAACTGATGGGTGGGGATCGGGCGTTGTGGACAGCGACTCCTACAGGTCGGTTGGTGCGCCTGCGCAGTAGAATCAGGAAGTGTCGGGGGGCAGCGTGAGCCTCCCACGCGTTACTCCTCGCCACTGAGAGATCGAGCTGCGCAGGTGAAAAGATGCGACTGCTGTTACCTCAAGTACCGGAGGGGACTTGTGCTATGTATGACTTAGTCCACATTGCAGCCGGCTTGTGGGAGGCAAGAAACAGCGTCCGTGACAGGGGAGGGTTGAATTGGATGATACGAAATTGGGATGGGAGAAAATATAGAAAATGGGAGAAAAAGTGGATAAAAAAAAAAAAAAAACATACAGTATATGCATGCATTTTAAAAAGTTGATGGTCAGTTTATTACCATTTTCTTGTGCACCCAGAAAAGACACTTTAGTAAAAGTGGTGTTTTACTAAGATACATTAGTAGTAGTAGTAGTAAGTAAGTTATTTTACTCTGCTAGGGATCTCCTTGCGCAGATGGATACCAGCTGGGATGAATGATGAATGAATGCACGCATGCACACGGATAGAGACATTCTATTCTCCTACGCAGAGAAACGTTCCACTTGCGCTCCACTGTCAAACATCTCTGCCCAGAGGAAGTGGTGAAGAACTGGTGCTACCTTTATTCATGTTATATCCCCTTGATATATTTCATAAATTATATTATATTATTGCTCGCAACATGTTTTAGTCTCTTTTATAAATAAGAACTGAAAATGAGTTTAAAAAAAGTTACATCGCACTAATAGTCTGTGTACCTTTCTGATAACTACATCACTGCATAACCCGTACATTTTCAGACAAGATTAGGTTTTGGTTATTAGTGACACCACGTTCAACGTTAAGTGGTCTGCACACGGCGGGCGACAGACGTCGCCTGGCGATGTGATCGCCTGTCGCTCAATGACAATCGCTTAGACCCCCACACCAGAGGCGACCGTTCTGTCGCTCTGTTTAGCTGGGGGTGTTTCCCCCGGGAGATATAGGAGGGCGGACCGCCGGGACCGGACGTTAGGTAACGGTTGTTGTGAAGCGGGTTAGCAGGTAGCTGTGTGTGTTGTGCAGTACGAGAGACCTGTAAACCTGTAAAACCCATATTGAGCTGGAATTAAACCACCATATACGAATACAACCTCTCATCATTCTTCCTGACATTACTGCATGCCTGATCGCTACGATACGTTCATTACCAACGATTGGACAAGTATTGTTATGCAGCTGCTGAGAGAGAATGTTTTTTTCACGGAAGACGCAAACTGTTTTGTTCTCAACCATCATTTTCTTTGGACAATAAACCTTACAAACTACATCAGCTGCAGCCTGGACATTAAACTCTGTCAACATCCACAACTTCTTTTGTTACCCGAGTATAAAAACACTAGTAGGTGCATCATGGCGCATTGTTCATTTATTAGTTAATGACAAGCGGCCACTATAGCTTCTCAAACTAACGTTATTTATTTAAATTGTTCCCGTTAATAATAATGAACATAAGTAGCATGGTAATAATACGTAGGTTATTGATCAATGAATGTATTGAATGATACATTAATGGTGTACAAATGATACACCAGTAGAACTTCTGTACTACTGTAGAAGTCATGTTATTTCCTCATTGTCCTGCTGTGTCGCCTCAAAAAATAGGATCGAGGCGATTTTTAGCGAGGCGACAGAAATAGCTGCGCGACCGTCGCTTCAGAATCTCCTGCCGTGTGTGTTCTCTCATTCATAACAATGAAGGCGATACAATTCTGTCTGTCGGCTCTCTAAAAAAATCGGTCGCCTGGCTAAAATCGCTCGCCGTGTGGGGACCCCTTTATAGCCACACTTTCTTTCAAACTATTCTGGAGTGGTTGCTGATGTCCGGATTTGGTACAGATTTAGTCTCTCTTGGAGTGTGTGTGTATAATACAAAACATGCTCATGCAGGAGTGCACAACAGGTGAGATTATTTTACTTCAAGTGTTTCTCCATTCAGCAGTGTCCCACTACTCCGACTTACTAGACAAAACATATTAATCTGAGGTTATTGCTCATTCAAAACAAATAAAGAACAGTTACAATTAAAGTTGCAAACTTGAAAAAGTTGCAAGCTTGAAAAAGTTGCAAACTTGAAAAAGTTGCAAACTTGAAAACCTTCCATGGGAGTTAATGGGAATAACTATTCATTATTATTATTATTATTATTATTATTATTATTATTATTATTATTATTATTATTATTATTATTATTATTATTATTATTATTATTATTATTATTATTATTATTATTATTATTATTATTATTATTATTATAAACTCTGAGGGTGCACAGATGATGGAAGAGTGATCTGCGCAGGGAGAGGCTTGTAATTCTACTGAATTCCCATTAAAAGCGTTGCTGTAAATTACCTGTAAATGTGACATTGAATGCACAGTGTATTTCCAACCCAAAAAACAAGTTCACTAATATAATAAAATAACTTATAATAATATAAAACGTCCCAAGCTTAAATTACCATAGAAGATTTCTGGAAGGTTTCCGCCCCTTTGCAACCCTAGTTCAGTAGAGTTAAATATATTGTGACATAGAATAAAAATCTCATAATTTTAAATTTGAAACTGAAAATGCAAAGTATATCTGACAGAAAACTCTTCAAATATAGTTATTCAATGTCTTTCAAAGGGTTATGGATTGAAACTCCTTTAAATATTGTAATTATTATTATTATTATTATTATTATTATTATTATTATTATTATTATTATTATTATTATTATTATTATTATTATTATTGTGGTTATGTTAGCTGGAGCTATTCTGAGAACCCCAGGCCTTCGTCTTCATACCAGGGCCCTGTTTCATGTACGTGGTTCAACTAAGTCGATCAACATGTCCATTATCCAGCTTCAGTTAACCCGATGTTCAAAGCCGGGATTTTCCTGTTTCACAAAGGAGGATTCAGTCTCGTTAACTCAAGCCAGACTTGAGAGTCAGGCTCAAGTCAGGCTAGATGCGCGCTCCCGTTTTAGGTGGAAAGCCAGCACGTATCGATGGCAGAGACCCTGATTCTCAACGGCATTGATTGATTAATTGATTTAAGACTTTATTGACAGATTGCAATAGGCTCAATCGCCTCGCCGACAAGTTAAATGCGTTATCTATAGGCTAATTCTAAGTCCCTCATTACCTCAATCAATCAGATTATATTTCTTTAAACTTGCCTGCTGGATTGAATAATCAAATGAGATCTTGCTAGCGAAAATTATTAGTTAACTGTTATACAGAATTACGATACGGCTCTCTTACCCATTGATTGATGTATAGTCAATCTTTTACTTATCTTCTCTGTGGTGTAACAGGTTCTTCTTTTGACTTTCACACGGACGACCGGGGTTCAAGGCCCTAGTCTTTTCCTTCTTTTTGCAATATAGGAATAATTCAATTTGGTGCACGTTGAGAGCTATATAAAGAATGACATCCTCAATGCATGTAGATTTATAATATTTTAACTTAAAACCAGGCTACTTTGGCGTATAATCATTAATATTATATTCAAAAAAATCATATTGGAAACACGGGGATTTGAACCCCGGTCGCTGAATTGGCAGGCATGAGCACTACCGCTGGGCCACTGGGCCAGATGGGATAAATTCATTGTTTATACATTAATGAACGAGAGACCCGTGTTTAGAATATCCGTTGTTTTGAATGAAGTTTATCTCTTTATCCTCATTCATTAATGTGACGTCAACGGCTCATTCAATTTCTCAAATCCGTCAAACAGCGCATCTCATCAGACATCTTAATCCCAGTTACAATTAAAATAACCACATCATGTGTACATCGCACGAGCGAGCGCCACCGTCGCCACGGTATATATAACGTGCATTATTTAGGACAAAGTGAATTTAATATCAGCATTTTGGGTCTATTTTACATTTCAAAAGCCCCCTCTGGAAGAATGGAGCACAAAAACGTAATTCAGAATGGTATAATGCAGATCGTAGACTGTGGGAATAGTTTCAGGAAACGGGCTGTCACTTCTTTGCGGGGGCGTGGCGATAGTTCAGGCTAACTTGAACTTGAACTCTGCTTTCGAGCAGGCTCAAACTTTTGGATATGTTGTCATGGTGATTTGGGAAATCCACGTACATGAAATCGGAAAGTCAGGCTAACACAGTTATCCAGCTAAAGTTATCCGGCTAACTCGGTTATCCCGGTACATGGAACGGGGCCCAGGTTGAAGAAGCTTGTATTCCAGTTTGGATTATTATGGTTCCTTGTAGGGATGTCCGATATTATCGGCCTACCGATATTATCAGCCGATATCGGCATTAAAATGTGATATCAAAAAATATCGGTATCGGTTTTAAATTTTTTTATTTTTATTTATTTTTTTTAATATTTCTATAGAAATGGTGTCCGATATTATTGGCCTACCGATATTATCGGCCGATATCGGCATTAAAATGTGATATAGGTTGATATCGGTATCGGAAATTAAGAGTTGGACAATATCGGTATATCGGTATCGGTAAAAAAGCCAATATCGAGCATCCCTAGTTCCTTGTCATCAATGGAAACCCATTACAATCCCATCCAGCAAGCCCTCTCACCTCGAAGCCGGCGGGCGCCTCTCCCTCCTGGTAGGGCAGCCCCCCGCTGTTGCCCAGGAAGCCGAACATGCGGTCCACCATGTCGGAGTGGTCCACGGGCTGCTCCTTCTCCCGCTCCATCTGCTCCAGCAGCTCCTTCTTCCGCCGGCCCTCCTCCCTGTCCTCCCTCTCCCGCTCCTCCCTCTGCAGGGCCAGCTGGACCAGCCGCTCCTGGTGCTTCCTCTCCGCCTCCGCCTTCGCCCGCCGCGCCGTCATCTGGTTACGCAGCCGCTCCTCCTCCACCAGCCGCTGGCGCTCGGCCTCCAGGCGCCGTTGGTGCTGCGGAGGGAGAGAGAGAGAGGGAGAGAGAGAGAGAGAGAGAGATAGAGAGAGAGAGAGAGAGAGAGAGAGAGAGAGAGAGAGAGAGAGAGAGAGAGAGAGAGAGAGAGGGAGAGAGAGAGATAGAGAGAGAGAGAGAGAGGGAGAGAGAGAGAGAGAGAGAGAGAGAGAGAGAGAGGGAGAGAGAGAGAGAGAGATGGAGAGAGAGAGAGAGAGAGAGAGAGAGAGAGAGAGAGAGAGAGAGGGAGAGAGAGAGAGAGGGAGAGACAATGGATTTGTCTGGGTGCTGCTACAGTAGGTCATGTACATAAGACAGGAGTACGGTAGAGGTAGGCAACAGCTCAATGAAATGACGAGGTAGCAGTCCCTATAAGACAAGGTATTTCTATTTTTCATGCATCATTTCATGGAGCTGTAATTAACACAACACAAGGATTCCATGTCATTTACTCATTTCCATTGTTGTGTGTGAGATCATGTGCAAAGTAATCTAGTGCCCTTTTAATAATAAAGTGCCCTTTTAAGGACATATATAACACGTTTAAGTAAAAACATAAACAGCAGGTTTAAAGTTGAAGAAGTACAAAAACAAACACAGTCTGGCAACACAGTGATGTCACAGTGGGTTGTCTCCACTACTCCAATGAACACCATCTGTGCTTCTTGAACACCTGACTGGGCATTCAAACCAGATAGACATTATGTGCTCAGGGACCTGGGCTTGAACTATGACCTCTGCCAGTGGGTCTTGGACTTCCTGACGGGCAGACCCCAGGTGGTAAGAGCAGGCAACTGCACCTCATCATCCATCACGCTCAACATAGGGGCCCCCCAGGGCAGTGTTCTGAGCCCCCTCCTCTACTCCCTGTACACACATGACTGCGTGGCACAGCGGAACAACACAATCATCAAATTTGCTGATGACACAGTAGTGGTGGGCCTGATCTCTGCAAAACGACGAGAGGGCCTACCTGGAAGAGGTAGAGAATCTGTCACAGTGGTGTCAGGAGAACTGCCTCTCCCTGAACGTCAGCAAAACAAAAGAGATGATTTTGGACTTCAGGAGGTCGGGGGTACCTTTCAAGTACCTCGGAGCCCACATATCCGAGGACTTGACATGGACCACACACATTGACAGTGTTGTGAAGAAGGCACGACAATGCCTCTACTTCCTCAGGCGCCTAAGGAAGTTCCAAGTCAGTCAGAAGATCCTTAAGAACTTCTACTCATGTACAATAGAGAGCATCCTGACTGGCAACATCACCTCCTGGTTTGGGAATAGCACTGCACAAGACTGTAGCACGTTCAGCCGAACGCACAATTTGGAGGGGGGCTTCCCACCCTCCAGAACATTTACAACAAGCGGTGCAGGGGTAAGGCTAAGAGAATCATCAAGGACTCCAGCCACCCGAACAACTGCCTCTTTGAACTGCTGCGGTCAGGCAAGCGATACCGGAGTCTTAAGGCGAGCACAGAAAGACTCAGAAGAAGCTTCTATCCCCAGGCCATCAGGCTGCTCAACGAACAATAAACACTATGCAACAACCATCAAATGCACACAGCACACACACCCACACGCACACACTCACTTTAAACAAACAACACACTGCAGCACCCACTCTCCACACTTTAGATCACCTAAACACACTTTATATTTATTGGTAAAGGATTTGCACTACAACTCGTACACCTTACTGTAAATTGTACCCTAAATTGTACCTCATCCCATTTCTGCTTTGCACTATATAGTATTGTATATTAGTACATTGCATAGTATATTGTATATTGTATGGTAACTCAGTTACTTCTATTCTGCATCGAACATTGTACATATGTCTATACTGAACACTGTGACCTCTATTTTTACTTCTATTTTACATGCTATACTATTTTATTTCATACTTATCTTGTCTAGCACAGTCTCTGGAGCGTAACAGTAAGAAGCATTTTGTATAAAAGTATTCTGTACTTCTGTATGACAACTATTAAAGAAACTTGAAACTTGAACTTGAAACTAAGCAAGACTATTGTTTTCAATGGAGGACATGGCTCCACCCCCTGCTGCATGGCTGAGAGCAACACACACAATGCCTTGAATCCTGCAAGTTCGCCCAACGTTCAAATGATTCTCAACTGAGCACACTCCTGAACTGACACGCATGCACAAATGAACAATAAAGAAGATACATGTAAAATATTGTGACAAATGTCAATCTAGCCTCTTAACATGCAACGACCTGGGCCCGGGCCCTTTGTAGGACGATTTGCCCGCCGGCGGAACACGCCACTTTGCAAGCGTCTAGCGGCTCAAGTCTGCAGTTTTTATACAACATACTATATATAGAATTAAAGCCATATTTGTTGCAGATTGTGAAACGTATTGCACAGGGTTGTAGCCAATGAGTGTAGCTTTCCAATGCTGTCCCACATGGGGGTGTGAGAATCAGGGATCTAGGTGAAAATTTACGAGCGAAAAAACCAGAAGTGAAAAACACACAGAATGCATTGCCATCAATGAGGAAATGAAATACTGTTTTTGTACACATTTGACCAAAATCACTCTTAATCAGCCATTTCTGAACCGATGTTTATGAAATTTGGACCTGTACTACATAAGACGTCAGGCTATGGACCCGCGTGATTTATGCTGTTCACACTGTTGTGAAAAAATCTGATCAGAGTCATATATGAGCAAAGAAATCAGGTCCGGGCCACTCTCGCTTGCAGTCCGAACGTACAGTAGCCTAGGTCGCACCTTTCCTCTGGTTCTAAAGCTCAGTTAGCCTGCGTTTAACACCCCTCCCTCCCTGGAACATCGGTGGGTCACCTTTCATAGCGGTGGAAGCAGCCACAATAACAGTAAGAGTAACCTTTACCTCGGCCCTCAGCCTCTGGCAGTGCCGCCTGGCGATCATGCCCCTGGTGTAGGCCTGGATGGTCAGCACGGCACGCAGCCGCCGCCAGAAGGTGCGGCGCACGATGAAGCCGCGACAGCGCGCCTGGATGTGGGTTGTGCACAGCCGGAGCAGCCGGTAGTTCCGGTAGGGCTTCCTGGATCTGAAGAGGGCCTGGAGGCGCAGGAAGCCCACCTTCATCTGAAGAGGAGACACGAGCAGAGCTTGAAGAACCCTGATGGATGTGTTGTATATACAGAATATATACATTTATATATTTACTGCATATATATGTAACGGTTGTGACACACATATATTTCACCTAAATACAAACAGCCTGAGACATAAACTGGCTGAAATCAGACAATTATTTATTAACGGTAAGGCAAACATATTATGTTTCGCAGAAACAAAACTTGACAATTCTGTGACAGACCCAGAAATTGAAATTGAAAACTACTCAGTAGTCAGAAATGACAGGGACATGTATGGAGGTGGTGTCTGCATGTACATTAGTGCGCTGCAACCTTGCCCAAGCCCGACGGGGCCCTACCCGACCCGACGGGTTCGGGCTGGGTAGGGCTTTGTTTTTAAATAAATAATTCGGGCTCGGCCGGGCCGGGCAGTGCCCTCTTTAAAAAATCTTTTTTTTATTGCGTTTTTTTTTTTTTTTTTTTTTTTTTGCTATACTCATATAACTAGGGTTATAGGATAACCTTAAGTTTCTGTTTCATTTTCGCGTAACGTAGTGCTGTCATCAGAGCGTGAAAGCCTCGTGTCTGAGGAGTCAAGATGTATAGGTTAACAGATAAAATAGTCAAGGGAAAGTTGCATTTTTGGAAACATTTGGATGTCTCCCTCCGCAGCCTGCAGGGATAACTCGAGGGGAGCGCGCGGCTCAGGTGGATGATGAACAAATTAACCAGACCGAAGCGGCATAGGTTGAAGTTGGAATATAGCCAGTTGGCAAATGTTTTAATTTGTTCTTGGATGTTAACGTTGTTAACGTTGTTCAACGCCTTGCTGACATCAACACAGCGAAGTGGTGAGTTTGATTATTATTATTTGCTGGTGTGTGGGGTGACGTCGCTGCTGCCCTGTTCTGTTGCGCTTTCATTATATAAATGTTGCTCTGCTCGAAATCTGATTTATGTTTTCTGTTTGTTTGTACAGTAAGTAAGTAAGTAAGTGACTGAGTAGGCTATTGCGTCGTGTGTGTGTGTGTGTGTGTCAAAGAAGATTCCATATAGCCTTCAAATTACGAGTTTTACGAGGCTGACTCGCTGGGAAATAGAATTTGCGAAAAAAGGCTATATAATGGTTGTTAGTTTTCAGCATATGTGTTATTTAGTTAGACCTATTGGACATTTTCGTTTTTGTTTATTTATTAAGTTAATATATAAACAGTGTTTAGAATATTTAAAACAAAAAAATAAAAGAATTTTTGGCTATATGTTATAATATATATATTAATGTTTCTTTCGTTTTCACTATCTGTTATTTAGGTAGACCTATTGAACATTTTCGTTTTTGTTTATTTATTAAATTCATATAAAACCGTGTTTCGAATATTTAAAACAAATACAAAAAAAATAAAAATTAATAATAAATAATAAAAAAAAAAATCGGGTTTTCACGCGGGCTAGGGCCTAAAATATTATTTACAGTCTGGCTTATTTTCGGGCAGGGCCTGAAGTTCACGGGCTCGGGCTGGGTACGGGCTTCATTTCAAGGCCCTTGCAGACCACTAATGTACATACACAAAGACACCAAATTCATTATCCGTACTGACCTGAATCACGAGACTCTTGAAACTGTATGGGTTGAAATTATTTTTTAAACGGGCGAAATCAGTATTAGTCGGCACAATCTACAGACCGCCAGAACAGAGTGGCTTTTATGATACACTGGATGGGTGTTTAGCTGGAGTTGAGGATGTAGAAACAATTCTTATTGGAGACTGGAACACGGATGCAAGGAATAGATGCACCCATCTTCAAGTCATTCAGTAGGTTTTGTGATCTGCATGGCTTCAGCCAGCTAATCACCCAACCCACCCGGGTATGTGAATCAACACAGACTACCATTGATCTCATTCTGACCTCTGACAAGTCCAGGATCTCCAGTAAAGGGGTTATAGCATGTGGGTTAAGCAATCATTATATGATATTCTGTACCCGCAAAAAGCTAAAACAAAAGGCTGGCTGTCACAAAACAGTCACATCTAGAGACCTCAAAACCTACTCTAGCGAGGCCTTTAACCTAGAACTGGAGAGCCTGGACTGGTCAGAAGAGCTCAGTGGAAGAAACATGGCTTGGTTTCAAAACCAAATTCTCAACAGTACTGAACGACAGGGTAAAAAATCGCGCTGAGCCGTGGATGCACTCAGAAATATTGACCGCTATGACAAAAAATGCTCTGAGTTCCGTAAAAGTCAGTCAAAGCTTACCAAAAGCTCGAGCAGTGAACTCCAAGCCCACGTGACTGAACTCAAACTGCAAAGAAACAGACTAAGAAATGAAGTAAACTCCATGATCAAAACTGCAAAAAAGAATTTCATCAATGACAAAACCGAGGAAAACTCAAATAAACCCTGTGAACTTTGAAAATTACTCAATAATCAACTAGGCTGCAGTAAAAAACTTAAAACCAGATTTCAAACATAAACATAAAGACGGACAACACACTCATCACAGACAAGCTGGATGTGGGCAATTACTTAAACATTTTCTTCACAAACATAGCCACAACACTGGTAAATAAACGACCCTCCCACTCAGGGCATTTTGGGGTAGAACACATCATAGCCTACTACAATAACCTAGGGGTCCGCAAAGACGATTTCAAACTAGAAATGGTAACAACAGCTGAGGTACTCAAAAAACTGAGCGCCCTCCAACCTAAAAAGGCCACTGGCCATGACAATATCCCCTCCAAATTCCTCAGAGACTCAGCAGCCGCCATCACCCCAGTCATCACACACATAATAAACCTCTCCATAAAACAGGGACACGTACCCAAAGACTTCAAAATTGCGAGAGTAACCCCCCTGCACAAAAAGGGCAGCAAATTAGACCCAGGCAACTACCGCCTTGTTTCTATTCTTACCTCCATCTCGAAAGTCATGGAAAAAATTGTATACGAACAAGTCGAAAAGTACCTTGCGGAAAAAAATCTAATCTTCGAATTCCAATCTGGCTTCAGAACATCCCACTCCACTGACACATGCCTTCTCTATTTGAACGACCACATCAAACAAGAGGTGGACGTGGGCAAATACTGCGGCATGGTCATGCTGGACCTACAAAAGGCCTTGGACACTGTCAATCACTCCATTCTGATGGAGTGAGCTGTGGTGTTCCACAAGGAAGCATACTAGGACCGCTACCGTTCCTAATTTATGCAAATGACATGTCGTCAGCTTGTGACTGCAACTTGTTCCTGTTCGTGGACGACTCAGCCCTGCTGGTCTCTGACAAGAACAAGTTACAGGTTGAAAAAACCCTCAGCTCGGAACTAGGCAAAATATGCACCTGGCTCGCTGACAACAAACTATCATTACACCTGGGTAAAACAGAGTCCATCCTCTTCGGTTCAAATAACAAACTCAGCAAGGCTTCTCAGTTACAGTGGGTGACAATATTGTCACAAGGAAAGATGAAATTACATACCTAGGTTCCATCCTAGAGGAAAATCTTTCCTGTGACAAAATGGCATCCAATGTAATAAAAAAAAGTCAACCAACGCACTAGATTCTTATACCGGATCTCCTCTCTGGTAAACAAGAATACCCTGAAGACTCTGGCAGGAGCACTCATTCAAGGGTACTATGAATATGCTTGCACCTCATGGTACCAAAGCACCTCAAAGGCGCTAAAAACAAAATTACAAACATCACAAAACAAACTGGTCAGACTACTGCTTGACCTTACTCCTAGAACCCACCTCACCCCTGGCCCCCTGCCACTTTGACAACCTAGGATGGCTTAGAGTAGACGACAAAGTACAGCAACTTGCAATGGGCCTGGTCTACAAGATACACTACACGACTAAGGTACCCATGTACATGTCAAAATACTTCCCAAAGGTCAGTGAATACCACGACCACAACACCAGAGGGAGCTCCACAAATCATGTTAAACCCAGATTCGGCTCAAACAAGGGACTAAACACGTTTCGCAATTATGCCACATCAATGTGGAACGCCCTACCCACAGCTGTAAAGGAATGTGAATCACTACCCACTTTTAAAACCACTCTCAAGGGCGGTCAGGTGGCGTACTGGAGATTGCGTTCGTTACCAACACCGGAGACGCTGGATTCGCCTGTTCCAATCCAGCTCACAGCTCCGGCGTTGTCACCAGCTTGGCTGGCCGTTCACACTAATACAATGGGTGTGTCCGGGTCGTTGTAAACAGCGACTCCTACAGTTCGGTTGGGGCGCCTGCTCAGCGCGGATAGGATCTAAGGGGGGTAGTGTGATCCTTCCACACGTTACACCCTCTCAGTGAGAGTCCGCGCTGCCAGGTGAAAAGAAGCGGTTGATTGGCTAGACGTGTGTCGGAGGAAGCATGTGATAGCCTCCACTCTCCCAGACTGACTGTGGGGGATAAGTGCGCAGCGATCAGGAAGGGGATTGGGAATTGGCATAACGACTAACATTGGGATGGGAGAAAATCGGAGGAAAAAGGAGGGGGGAAAAGATAAAAAAAATAAAAAAAAACACTCTCAAGGAACACCTACGGGAGACTGCAATTTGAAACTGGCCCCTGTAAATGTCCTAACCCAACCCCCTCCAATGTACAGAAAATATCCTAACCCAATAATACACAAGACCCTCTTCTTGGGACCAAGTAAGGTTTCGTCGATAATCCAATGTACAGTTACCCACCCCCACTCACTTCGTGGCAACATGTCTATGTGTCTTTTAAGGGAGAGTGAGTTTAACTCGCAGTAGCGCTACTCGCCACAGTCACTTCACAACACTTGGAGTCCATCGTGACTGCGCCTCGTGGTACCATCTGTTACATATATATATACAGTAAATATATAAATGTATATATGCTGTATGTTGTGTCCATCCATGTCTGAATATACCTGCATGTAATCCTTTTATATACCTACTTATACACCTGTATATAACCCATATAACTTGTACTATACTTGTGCTGTATAATGACAATAAATATTAATCTAATCTAATCTATCATGAGGAAATAGTAGAAATACATTTTCAGAAAGTGTTTCAAAGTCTTCTAGGACATTCATCTGGGAATAATAAGTCATTCTGAGGTCATAGCTAAGTGGTTTAAAGCCCCATGCAGTCCTGTGACTTCCTCGACTGATTCCAGCTCCTCAAAACATTTCTCATCTTGATAACAGATGCATTGGTTAGTAACACTGGTCACAATGACTCCCCCAGTGGAAACGCATGGGAACTGAGGGGGTGAATCTGAACTGCTGTGCCTGTTTTCAACTGGCAGGAATGGGTTGCTACTCTCATTTTGCAATATAAACCAAGGATTTAGCATGTGGTATGTGGTATGTGAAAAATAAATTAATACATGTATTTTTGACTACATTTCTATTTAAATAAATGAAAGAATAAATAGCTGAGGCTTCTGGAGACTGGTCTGTCTGTAACGATGAGGAGGGGAGGAACTCACAATGAGGTACTTCTTCCTGCAGAGATGACCCCTCCAGACCTTCTGGATGAGGGTCACTGCTGCCCGCACTCGAAGGAAGTTTGTCCTGGACCGCACGCACACACACACGCAAACACACACACACACACACGCACACACGCACGCACGCACACACACACACACACACACACACACACACACACACACACACACACACACACACACACACACACACACACACACACACACAGAGAGAAAGAGAGGAAGGAAGAGAATTGATTTAGGCACAATTCAGACCTTCAACTAACCACCACGCACTCCAATCTACGGTCGTTGAGCAGCTGATCTTTGCATCAGTTTTATGAAGAGAACAACCAAACACGTTATCCACAGAAGACACATAACTTTGTGTCTTTGAACATAGAGGTTGTTGTACCTAATGGTATATTAACTAATCCTACTAATTATTTTAGTATAGTATGTATATTATTTACATTTACTAATACATAAATTTAGTATGGTCTGATTGTCTAGCCCCTGCTATCTTTAGCTAGACACAGAAATAGGTCACATACACAGAACACAACGCAGAACAAAGTGGAGGTTCCCTACCTCTCCTTGAGGCCCCGCACAGCCTTCTGGATGAGGATCACCTTGTTAGTGAGGCCCAAGTCCCGCTCGGTCTCCAGATGCATGTCATGGTGGTCCTGACAAAAGACATACATGTGGGCAGAGAGACAGAGAGAGAGAGAGAGAGAGAGAGAGAGAGAGAGAGAGAGAGAGAGAGAGAGAGAGAGAGAGAGAGAGAGAGAGACAGAGAGAAAGACAGAGAGAGAAAGAGAGAGACAGAGAGAGAGAGAGAGAGAGAGAGAGAGAGAGAGAGGGAGAGAAAGAGAGCACAAAAATATAATTTTATTTTGATCCACTTTTTCTCCTTCTTTTTCTGTTTTTCTCCCATCCCAATTTAGTCGTGCCAATTCGCCCCTCCCCTGTCTTGATCGTTGCTTGCATGTGCAAGCTGGTCGGTCGTAGGGAGGGTTGAAGAATCTATCGCATGTCCCCTCCGATACATGCAGAGTCAGCCAGCCACTTCTTTTCACCTGCCGGCGCGGACTCTCATTGGTGAGGTGTAACGTGTGGAAGGCTCACACTACCCTCGACATCTCCTGTCCTTGCTGTGCAGGCGCCCTGACCGACCTGTAGGAGTCGCTGTTTTTAACGACCAGATTACCACCCATCGACTTCCCTCCCGCTGACTCTGCCAATTGAGTCAGTATGACGGCCGGCCCAAGCCGGAGGCAACGCTGACAGTCAGATTCGATACCGGTGTCTCACGCGTTGGTGACAAGCGCTTAAACCGCTGCGCCACCCAGGTGCCTAAGAAGAATATACAATTTTGAAGTCTTTACCGGGGTAACCTACTTTCAGGGACCGTATCATCATGTAACAGTTGCAAGCTATGCCCAAGTTTTAATGCTTCACACTGAAAATGTTAAATGTTTCACACTGACCAAATCTGCAGGATTTATAAAGTAAATCTGGATAATGTTTAAACACGTTTTAGACAGACTTGTGTAAAGCCCAACGATATGGGTTTGTAGTCACTGGCCATAACAATCACAGACCTCTCTGGTATACATATTATATCTGAAATGACCCCCC
>NC_140172.1:128907728-128930228 GCF_963971535.1 Notolepis coatsorum | reverse complement strand
GCTTGAGAAAATACCATGTTCTGCAATAGAAATGATTGAAGTGAGATGAACAGACTGAACTTTATTTTATTAGATAAAACATGTTGACAAAGTTTTACTTTGCAGTTGAAAAAAGGTAATAAATTAAATTTGATCAAAAAAATTAAAATGTTCGCAATACTCAGCGTATCGCGATATATTTAGTATCGCGATACTATCGTATCGTGACGCAAGTATCGCGATAGTATCGTATCGTGAGGTCTCTGGCGATTCCCACCCCTATTATTTACCTTGGCAGGAGGGCTCATTGACTGTTGATAGCCACATAGAAACTGACATTAGAGGACAAGATACATGAAAAAGAGAAAAGATCGAGAGGAGGGGCACACTGTTAGTATAGCCAACCCCCAAGAGGAGAGAGGCTTAAAGGACGCAAAGCCACCTGCGGCAGCATCAGCGCTAGGAGACATTAACAGCCTGAAGACATACAACACCATCTCAAAACGCTCACAAGAAAAAAACAGTAGGCCTACCAGTGGGCTGAAATACGTGTACTCTATTGATTAATGTCACAGATACCAAGAACTGAGGACTAATGATAATAGAAGTTAAATCAGTTAAATTAGAACATGAAATGGGAGGTTGATTTTTTCATTAGATTAAAACTAAAAGATTAACTGTCTGTAGAAAGAAGACAAAAAAACTTTCTATAAGCTACAGAATAAAATAGTTCAAAAACATTCAGTACCAAGTAAAGTACTCATATCAGTACTCTGTACTGGCGAGTACTCAAAATGATATACTCTGGTACTTGTGGTATTGGTGGGTCTCTAACTCCAAGCAATACTTTTATTTTTTTTGATCAAATCTTTTTTTATTTTCAATTTTCAAACACAAAACAAACACAACTCACAACACAATAATAACAATAATACATAAAAGACATCCAAGAACATAAACTAACACAACAATGATTAGACAATAAAGTTGTCACAAAGTAAAAGGATAATAAAATAAAATATACACAATAAAAAAGTGCTTACCGAGCCCCCTCCACCTCCAGGCCCGGCAACCGCAAGCCACAACCCCGGAGGACCCACAGCCCGGCCCCCCCGTGAGCCAAAGCACCACGCCTCTTTAGTGCCTCGACCCGCAGAGACCCCGAACCGCGGCCACCCCCAGCCAGAGCCCACGATCACCAGACCCAGATCAGAAGGGAACACGCCAACATTATGGGGAATGCACTTACGGTCTTCTCCAGAGTCAGACAAGAAGATATATACAGTACCAACTTCCTCTCTATGCGTTCAGTAGAAAGCTAACCTAGCTTAGCACTAATTAATGGAAGTGGATACAGACCACTAGCTTAAAGGTCCCATGTTTTGCTATTCCTTTCACTATTTGGGCAATGTTACACAATTCCTGTGAGTCTATGGAACACATCTGTAAGTTTTTTTTCAAAGAAATTCATTGTTTTGTATTTCTAATCAAGTACTCTAAAGCAGCATTTTTCCACTTCAAGATTTCAGGCTGTTTTGGGCTGGGCTCTGCCCATACTCGCAAAGCGCTTTGAGTGACAGTCACCCACAGTCTGCACTGGCAGACAGAGAAAGACAGACAGGGAGACTAATTAATTTCGCCGCGGGGGGGGGGGGCATAATCCTACGGGACAATGCATTGGTAACTTGTTTCAAATGAGAATATATATATAGAGGGAGAGAGAGAGAGAGAGAGAGAGAGAGAGAGAGAGAGAGAGAGAGAGAGAGAGAGAGAGAGAGAGGGGGAGAGAGAGGGAGAGAGAGGGATACGGAGCATTTACACACACTGTGAAAATGCTCCGTATCCCTCTCTCTCCTCTCGCTTGCTCGTTCTCGGCTCTCTCTCTGTCGGCACCCGCGCCACGTCATCCCGTTTGAGGAAGTGTCAGTATTTCCACTCGCTCTGTTGTTGAGCGAATTGTTGATTGTGGGCGGTGACTACAACCAGTGCCTTATTCACGTCAGCGAGCGAGTCAAATCAGAATGTCTTAGTTCAGTGAGGGAGGATCTTGTGAACTCGAGACTGGACTGATGAGCCAAAATGAAAATTAGAGACACAGACCCCATTGATACAACCCCACATTGCTAGAAAACAATGCTAAACACTGGAAAAGGCTATTTATAAGACATGGGACCTCTGGGATAGGTATTTTTGGCCAACAGCTAGGCTAGCTGGTTCGTATCCACTTCCATTAATTTGAGCTAAGCTAGGCTAGCTTGCAGCCAGATAGCTTTCTACTGAACGCACAGAGGAAATAGGTAACTATCATCTTGTCTGACTCTGGAAAAGACGGTAAGCACATTTCCCATAATGCTAGCATGTTCCTTTAATCAATGACTTGATTCATTGAGCAAACATACATTCTTTGTGGCATCAGGTAATCTCACCATGGCGACGTCGGACTGAAAGATCTGCTTGATGAACTTGTTCTTGGAGGAGTGGACTAGCTGGATGATGTCAGTGTGGAGGCTGTCTCGGTTTTTCTCCAAGAAGCCTGTCGGTTATGAGAGGAGAGAGATAAACCTGACGGCGTTGCATCATGGCTGGATCTCAAGCTCCAGAGTCTGATGACTTATTGTGGACTGAGGAGTGTCGTTAAGAGGCCAGCTCAATTAAATGAGGGGCAAAAGAAGGAGCTTTCAGGACTGAAATAACAACAAACATGGTTGGACATAAAACTGGGCCCCGTTCCCCGTACCTGGATAACTGAGTTAGCCGGATAACTTTCGGTTAAGTCTGACTTAAGCCGGACTTTCCGGCTCCCCGTACCTGGATTGTCCAAATCACCATGACAACAGATCCAAAAGTTTGAGCCTGGTCGAAAGCAGGGTTTAAGTTCAAGTTAGCCGGATGAAGCACAGCCACGCCCCCGCAAAGAAAGTGACAGCGCGCTTCCTGAAATTATTCCCACAGTCTAGGATCTGCTTTATACCATTCTGAATTATGTTTTTGTGCTCCATTCTTCCAGAGGGGGCTTTTGAAATGTAAAATAGACCCAAAATGCTGATACTAAATTCACTTTGTCCTAAATAATGCACGTTATATATACCGTGGCGCTCGCTCGGTGCGATGTACACATTATGTGGTTATTCTAACAACGCGCAGCATTGCAAATGTGAATCCCGCGGGGATATTTTTAATGATTGAAACCTATCGCTCGTTTGGCTCTGATTCCTTTCATATTCTCCGCTGTGGATGTTTAATGGAGCGCCTGGATTGTGTTTCATTCAAGCATAAAATTGAAGTGTCTATGCGTGGATTGTGGATCTTGTCTCGTTCATTAATGTATAAACAATGAATTTATCCCATCTGGCACAGTGGCTCAGCGGTAGTGCTCAATCCTGGCAACCCAGCGACCGGTGTTCGAAACCCCGTTTTTCCAATATAATTTTTTGGAATATAATATTAATGATTATACGCCAAAGTAGCCTAGTTTCAAGTTAAAATATTATAAATCTACATGCATTGAGGATGTCATTCTTTATATAGCTCTCAACGTGCACCAAATTGAATTATTCCTACATCGCAAAAAGAAGGGAAAGACTAGGTTTCGAACCCCGGTCGTCTGCGTGAAAGTCAAAAGAAGAACACGTTACACCACAGTGGAGATAAGTAAAAGATCGACTATACATCAATCAATGGGAAGAGAGCCGTATCGTTATTTTGTATAACAGTTTAACTAATTATTTTCGCTAGCAAGATCTCATTTGATTATTCAATCCAGCAGGCAAGTTTAAAGAAATATAATCTGATTGATTGAGGTAATGAGGGACTTAAAATTAGCCTATAGATAACGCATTTAACTTGTCGGCGAGGCGATTGAGCCGTACTGCAATATGTTACTAAAGTTTTAAATTAATTAATCAATCAATGCCGCTAGAGAATCAGGATCTCTGCTCTCGACACTTGCTGCCTTCTCGGCTGAGGCGGGCACGCGCACTTATCCTGGGTCTCAAGTCTGGCTTGAGTTAACGAGACTGAATCCACCTTCGAGGAACAGGAAAATCCCGGCTTCAAACATCGGGTTAACTGAATCTGGATAATGACATCTTGATCGACTTAGTTGAACCAGGTACGGGGAACGGGGCCCTGGACTCTCGAAGAGACGTATGCGAGTGCCAGTCATAATCATAATCATAACAGCAATGGGAGGGGGGACAGGATGAAGTCTCCATCTATCAAATGGATCAACTAGGCTATATTATAATATCATATCATATCATATATAATATGGCACTCTATAATAATAATAATAATAATAATAATAATAATAATAATAATAATAATAATAATAATAATAATAATAATAATAATAATAATAACAAATAATAATAATAATAATAATAATAATAATAATAATAATAATAATAATAATAATAATAATAATAATAATAATAATAATAATAATAAATCCAATTTTTATAGCGCCTTTCAAGAAACCCAAGGACCTTAAGACCTACAGCTGATGGTAATCTATTCTAAAATCGTTTTGTTTGTGTCTTTCTGGCATGAGGCCCATCGTGTGTACTGTATGTTAATAGGGTTGATACTGGAAGTCTTCCTCTGAGGCCTCTGTTCACACCTTGGATTCTTGGATTCTTATGGACACCATGCAAGCAAACCATTGTTACCGTAGTGTCTTTATACCAGTATCACAGTACATATTAATACTACAATATTACATTTACATTTACTACAACTATGTACATACATCTGATTAGCACTATACTCAGTAGTACTCATTTATATATTTTATACCTGTACATTGAATATCACTATTGTACTTTACTGTTACATTTGCACTCTGGTTGGATGCCAAACTTATTTTCGTTGTACTGTACTTGTGCTGTATGATGACAATACATTTTAATCTAATTCCCTGTGGTATTTCATACTCATTTGATCAAGACCTGACGATTGTTTAGTAAAGAATCAGTGAGTGACTTTGCCATCGTATGGATTACACAGGAGGAATAGGATTTAATAACATTATGCGGCATTAACGTTAAATGTTTTGACCAATGAAATAAGTACCTTTGGTCTCATAGTGTACCACGCCGGCAAAGTGCTGGATGCCAAACTGGGTTGCGTAGCTGTTCTTGGGGCGGATGTAGTTGATGTTTAACTTGTGCTGGGAGTTGAGTTTATATAACATGGTGGCATCAGAGCCCTGCGGGGAGAACAGGAAGTAGAACAGAGAGTAGAACAGGAAGTAGAACAGCGAGTAGAACAGGAAGTAGAACAGAGAGTAGAACAGGAAGTAGAACAGAGGGGAGAACAGGAAGTAGAACAGACAACGTCAGGAACCTTGAGCTTCACTGCATCACTTCACTGCTGGACTGGAGCTCTGGACCTTATCACACTCACACTTAAAGGAACACGCCAACATTTTGGGAAATTAGCTTACCGTCTTCTCCAGAGAGAGAGACAAGAAGATAGATACCAGTTTCCTCTCTGTGCGTTCAGTAGAAAAAGATCTGGCTTCACGTTAGCCTAGCTTAGCACAATGAATTAGAGGTCTGCAAGCCTGAGGGGCCCGCGGGGTCCGACACCATGGACAGATTAGGGCCGGGCTTGGGCCGATTTTTTTATGCATAGATAGGGTTCGGGTAGGGCTCGGGCTCCTTTTATTTGTCTCACTTAATTTTAGACGCGCGTGCATAAGAGAGTTGTGCGCATGCGCGCACACACACACACACACACACACACACAGAGGAAGACACACACAAGCGTGCCGTCACGTCACATAGTGTTTCCATCAAAGCAACAAGCTAGACCGTTGGAGCGTGCGTGTCGGAGATGGAGAAGCTGCCATTGCTAGCTAGACTCGCACGCTACGTGTTGAGTATACCCGCAAGCAGCAGCTCGAGTGAGAGAAATGTCAGCACTGCAGGGAGAACGCTGAAGGAGAGGAGAACAGCGCTGAAGCCATCAACGGTGGATGCCATTCTTTTCCTTCACAGCGCCCACGAATGAACAGCAGAGTGGAATAAACTGTAAAAAGTTTTGCAAGATTGTTCTTGGATTTAGCCGGTTGGCGAAGATTTGTGTGTTTTGTTAACATTATTCAACGCAAGACGTTTTTGTTGCTGACGTTCATCTAACAGTGAAGTGAAAATGTTTTGTCTTAATTAATGTAGCATTTGTGTGTGTAACGTAGGTAGCGTGTGTGTGTGTGTGTGTGATGTCTGGGGAACATGTCTATGTTCCCCGGGTCCTATGTTCCCCGGGTTCTATGTTCCCCGTTTTTTTTTGATAAAGGGTTCTATGTTCCCCCGTCCGCAAAAGGGTTCTATGTTCCCCGGGTCCTATGTTCCCCGGTAGCCGCAAAAGGGTTCTATGTTCCCCGGGTCCTATGTTCCCCCTATGTTTCCCCGGTAGCGAGTGGATTCCAAAGATAGTCACTTTTATAGATAATTCATTTGTATCTCAACGGAGTCACGGATCTAGTCGGGCCACGTAGCATTATGTCGACAAAAATCTAATACAATAAACAAGTGTAAATCAAAGAATTTTAAACGAAGTTTAGCCTATTAAATCGTTTTTATAAGCGTTCGTTATTATTTGCGGTCTGTGTGTGTGTGTCTGTCCTGCTGTACCTTAGGGAACTTGCTGTCTTGCTGTACCTGAACAGGTCCTGCATTATTACCTTAGGGAACTTGCTGTCTTGCTCTACCTTAGGGAACTTGCTGTATTGCTGTACCTTAGGGAACTTGCTGTCTTGCTGTACCTTAGGGAACTTGCTGTCCTGCTGTACCTTAGGGAACTTGCTGTCCTGCTGTACCTTAGGGAACTTGCTGTCTTGCTGTACCTTAGGGAACTTGCTGTCCTGCTGTACCTTAGGGAACTTGCTGTCCTGCTGTACCTTAGGGAACTTGCTGTCTTGCTGTACCTTAGGGAACTTGCTGTCTTGCTGTACCTTAGGGAACTTGCTGTCTTGCTGTACCTTAGGGAACTTGCTGTCTTGCTGTACCTTAGGGAACTTGCTGTCTTGCTGTACCTTAGGGAACTTGCTGTATTGCTGTACCTTAGGGAACTTGCTCTCCTGCTGTACCTTAGGGAACTTGCTGTCCTGCTGTACCTTAGGGAACTTGCTGTCTTGCTGTACCTTAGGGAACGTGCTCTGCTGCTGTACCTTAGGAAACTTGCTGTCCGGCTGTACCTTAGGGAACGTGCTGTCCTGCTGTACCTTAGGGAACTTGCTGTCTTGCTGTACCTTAGGGAACGTGCTCTGCTGCTGTACCTTAGGGAACTTGCTGTCCTGCTGTACCTTAGGGAACGTGCTCTGCTGCTCTACCTTAAGGAACTTGCTGTCCTGCTGTACCTTAAAGAACTTGCTGTCCTGCTGTACCTTAGGGAACGTGCTCTGCTGCTCTACCTTAGGGAACGTGCTCTGCTGCTCTACCTTAGGGAACTTGCTCTTCTGCTGTACCTTAGGGAACTTGCTCTCCTGCTGTACCTTAGGGAACTTGCTCTGCTGCTGTACCTTAGGGAACTTGCTGTCCTGCTGTACCTTAGGGAACGTGCTCTGCTGCTGTACCTTAGGGAACTTGCTGTCCTGCTGTACCTTAAAGAACTTGCTGTCCTGCTGTACCTTAGGGAACTTGCTCTGCTGCTCTACCTTAAGGAACTTGCTGTCCTGCTGTACCTTAAAGAACTTGCTGTCCTGCTGTACCTTAGGGAACTTGCTCTGCTGCTGTACCTTAGGGAACGTGCTCTGCTGCTGTACCTTAGGGAACGTGCTCTGCTGCTCTACCTTATGGAACGTGCTCTGCTGCTTTACCTTAGGGAACGTGCTCTGCTGCTCTACCTTAGGGAACGTGCTCTGCTGCTCTACCTTAAGGAACTTGCTGTCCTGCTGTACCTTAAAGAACTTGCTGTCCTGCTGTACCTTAGGGAACTTGCTCTGCTGCTGTACCTTAGGGAACTTGCTCTGCTGCTGTACCTTAGGGAACTTGCTCTGCTGCTGTACCTTAGGGAACTTGCTCTCCTGCTGTACCTTAGGGAACTTGCTCTCCTGCTGTACCTTAGGGAACTTGCTCTCCTGCTGTACCTTAGGGAACTTGCTCTGCTGCTGTACCTTAGGGAACTTGCTCTCCTCGTCGATGAGAGAGATGATGTTCATGGGTTTGTTGGCGATCATATCCAGGGCCTCCTGGTTGTCTGTGAACTCAATGTGCTGCCAGTTGATGTCCTCCAGGTTGTACTCCTCCTGCTCCAGCTTGAAGACGTGGCGCACGAAGAACTGCTGCAGGTTCTCGTTCGCAAAGTTGATGCACAACTGCTCAAAGCTACGGGGAGAGTAGTAATAATAATAATGATATTAATAATAATAATAATAATAATAATAATAATAATAATAATAATAATAATAATAATAATAATAATAATAATAATAATAATAATAATAATAATAATAATAATGAAACTCAAATACACTTTACACACCTGAATTTCCGCATGGGGATCAATAAAGGAATACAATTATAATAATAATAATATTACACTCAAAGCGCTCCCCACAATGTAGGGTGGAAATTGCCTCCTTCACCACCACTGGTAGCACCCAACCTTGGGCTACGCAGGCTCAAGGGCTGCCATACACTGGCACCCGGCACACATCACACTACACAATGGATGAACGGCTCAGGAGACAGGTATTGATATCAGCCAATTAAGGGGAAGGGATGATTAGGTGGCCTTGATGTCAGAGACCTGATTAGGAATTGACCAGGAACGTAGAGGGAACCCCCTACTCTTTGCGATAGGCGCCCTGGGTTCTTTAACGACTGAGATTCAGTCAGGACCTCGGTTTAGCGTCTCATCCGAAGGATGGATATATCCGATAATATCTTATCTCGTCTTATCAGATAAGATCATACGATTATACGATTTAAAAAGACAACAAAAGACTAAAAGAAAACATACAAGACATTATTAGAAATCAGATTTCAAGAGGTGTGTTTTGAGTGCTTTGAGAAGAAAGAGATTGTTTGGCATGAAGGAATTAGCGAGTCTTTTGAAAGGTTTAAACAAGACAGTGGAAACAACCAAACCATCTTGAGGAAAGGAATCTGCTGTAGATTCAATCTGTCTCAAGGAAGTGTGGCACACGCATTCTAGAAAGATCCGTAGGTTCAACCTTTTTCTTGTGTTAACCGGACATTATGTGTTCATGTCTAAACCATAAAAGCAACGAACAATAAACACTATGCAACAACCATCAAATGCACACAGCACACACACCCACACGCACACACTCACTTAAACAAACAACACACTGCAGCACCCACTCTACACACTTTAGATCACCTAAACACACTTTACACTTTATATTTATTGGTAAAGGATTTGCACTACAAACTCGTACACCTTACTGTAAATTGTACCTAAATTGTACCTCATCCCATTTCTGCTCTGCACTATATAGTATTGTATATTAGTACATTGCATAGAATATTGTATATTGTATGGTAACTCAGTTACTTCTATTCTGCATCGAACATTGTACATATGTCTATACTGAACACTGTGACCTTTTTGTACTTCTATTTTACATGCTATACTATTTTATTTCATACTATCTTGTCTAGCACAGTCTCTGGAGCGTAACAGTAAGAAGCATTTTGTATAAAAGTATTCTGTACTTCTGTATGACAACTATTAAAGAAACTTGAAACTTGAACCCTGTTCTTTATCTAAATACTTCAACACACTAAGCACTGACCTGTTGACCTTGAAGTTTTCAAAGCCAAAGATGTCCAGCAGGCCGATTGACCTGCGTATGAGTTTACTCTCACAGGACTGCGGCCTGTAAATGGCTGCGTTGATCTTATCCACGATCCACACAAACAGCCTGCCGTAGATCCCCTGGAAGATCAAAGGGAAAGTCAATGAATCGCACCCATCCTTAAAGTTGCTATAGGTGTAACATTTTAAGTAGAGTAAATCTTTTTATTTGTTTATTAAAAAAGAAATAATACATCTACAGAACTTTAAAAGTATTGCCCCCCCCAAAACTTATACATTCATTAATGAATCATTAAAAAGATGTTGTGGGTCCAAAATGTATGTTACAGGCATCTATCCCCCTCGCATCTATACCCAGATTTTCATTTATACACTCAGTTAAACACTACAATATTACGCTGATGTAAATCTACATGTAAATCTACATTATACATCTACATTATAAGTAGCATATTAAGACGGATGTAAAGTAGTTTTCATAAAAATTTATATTTTGTTTAATGGATGGTTGTTTGTCTGACTGGTTGTTGGACTGTTTTATTTGTTTATCAGTTGCCAATACTGATGCACAAAAGATTTACAAAAAATATACACACATAGAGTGATTCAATATGTTAGTCAACCTGTGTTGTGTGGAAGGTCAGCTGTAGCTACAGTATCTCTTGGCACCACTGTCACCATGGAAGATATTCGGTGACTGAAATGTTTCTGGTTCAGACCCCTGGCTGTTACCTTGACAAAGGCGTCCCTGACGTCCAGGCCCTGCTCCACACTGAGGGGCGTGGACACACTCTCCCCCCGCGTGATCAGTGTCCGCTTGGTCAGACACACCATCACGTCCTTGGGGTCCACCTGCGGTTCACAGCATCAAACAGTGTGGCACACAACATACAGCATGATATGGTGTTATACACAATACATTATAATATACAGCAAGAATACACAACATAATGGAGGGGCGACAGTGGCTCAGGAGGTAGAGCGGTCGTCTGGTAATCGGAAGGCTCCCAGTTCGATTCCCAGCTCCTCCCGGCAGTGTGTCGACGTGTCCCTGAGACAAGACACTTAACCCCCTAACTGCTCCCGATGATCAGGTTGGCACCTTGCAACCTATTTACCATTTACATAATGTGACATATTCACAATAAACAAAGGATGCAGGAAGACTGTTATCAATCTGAATGGTAATGATTGAATGAATGCTCAATGAATACATTGTCAAATGTCTCAGGCAGTGTGTTACAATCTCAATGAAGAGATACAATAGCTGTGTGGTGCAACTCTAATAGCCTTATAGCATGATGCCACTGCACATTATAATAGAAATACACAAAAATAAACATGTACCTCAGTATATAATCTAAAATATAAAACAAACAAACAAACAAAGTCCAGTCCAAGGAAACTATACAAGAAGGAAGCTGTTCACTGTGTAGCACGTGAACGCACATCGGTGCCAAGTGTGGAAACTTTCAGTTCAGCCCACATTGAGTTCAATGGGATCACCGTCTCCTAGTTTATTTAAACAGGTTATTATTACCTCAGATGTCAGAATCATCAGCAATTTATTGCATTGTTAACTAGCTAACATTTGATATAGGTTGACGTATATTTCCTCAGATAGCTGGTATATTTTTTATCATAATACAGGCTTCAATATAACTGGCACCAAAGTCTGGCACCAAGCAGAGCATAGAACACATGGTGTTCTGACGTGGTGACCCTTCCTTCTTTTATAGTTTCCTTGGTCCAGTCACGCCTCTACAGTATGTAATGACAGCCTACTGCAACACTCACTCACTCACTGTAAGTCAGAACATGGCTGATAATGTCTTGTTCTCCTGAATGACTGCCATCATCTGCTTTCTCCCCCTCCTCCTACTTCTCTTCCTGACAACCCTTTTCCTCTCATCCTTTTCTCTCACTCTTGCCAGAGATGAGCAGGCAATTCTGGACCAATTAAATGATTGGTAGCGACATTATGGAGAACAAATCTGTACAAGCGTATCGACTCCAGGCAGTAAGAGCCATATTTTACTGGCATAGTCGCTCTCTCTGTCTCTCTCTCTCTCTCTCTGTCTCTCTCTCTCGCACTCTCTCTCTCGGTCTCTCTATGTCTCTGTCAATGTGTGTCTCTGTCTGTATGTGTGTGTGTGTGTGTGTGTGTGTGTGTGTGTGTGTGTGTGTGTGTGTGTGTGTATGTGTGTGTGTGTGCGTTTGTCTCTCTTTCTCTCTTTCCCTGGTTCTGTGTCTCTGTCTCTCTTGCTCTCAAACACACACACACACTCAGGGGACATAGAGAAGGTTGAGCCCGTACCTCCATCAGTGCTGCTGCGGTGGTCAGGTCAGGGGATCTTACCACCACGCAGGCGTCCAGGTTGTCATAGGTACGGGCTGGGGAGGGGAGGACGTCATTTATGACAGAGGAAATAGCAAATAATTGAATACTGTGTTGACAAAAAAAAATACATAGGACCCTGTATTTGAAGGGGTGTGGAAGTGACAAACCAAGGCCCCGAGCTGGGGGAGGGCCCTCAGAGGCCCCAAAGCTTGTCTTAAAAGTAAACAATTTGGGTTTTCCTGTGGGGGCTAAGCTAAATGTGTCCTTTTAAACATTTCTAAATATTTCTACTATAATATAATTGTTAAGTCAATGAATTGACTGTCTGGAGGTGTTTACATATCTTTTCAATTAGCACACGGTCATTGCAGTCACCAAGTCACTTTGTCTAGCAAGTAGATGACTGCAAGCGGAGCGACAGCCAACATCTTACAGAGCAAATCCAGAGCCATAGCAAACACACTGTAGCAGTGCATTGACTATGAGCACCTTATAGGTGTGTTTTTTTAAAGATTTATTTTTAGCGTTTTTCCAGCTTTTTATGGTCAGACATGACCGACAGAGGAGAGGGAAAACGGGAGAAGATGTGGGGGAGGACATGCGGCAAATCCGTCCGGGAGCGGGAGGCGAACCCGGGTCGACCGTGTAGGTATGCGGTATGTTTGACTGTATTTTTTTTTTATAAAGTACAAACAAATGTACACAGCCCCTTTAAAGTCTAAATATTAATACTCTAAATCACCCTGCAAGTTAAGTTAAGAAAGTAAAAACGGGGGTGCTCCAGTAGCACACCATGTTACCGCGCTGCGTCGCGGGACTCCGTGCTGCGTCACGGATCTGGTTGACTCCGAGTTCGATTCCCGGACTCGCCGTCATTTGCCGAATGTCTCCCCCTGCTCTCTCTCCCGTTTCACCCTGCAACTGTCGGTCATGCTTGACCAGAAAAGCGATAAACGCTAAAAAAGAAAGTTTAAAAAAAAAGAAAGTAAAAACATGCTCAGCTACTGTGTCGACTCTGTCAACAATGTATTCCCTGCATTGCAAACAAGGAGAATAAGAAAGCAGTGCTCTAAAACAGACAGTGACACATGTTAGGCCATGGACAACCATTTAATAAGATCCTATCTGACCCCCATCTGAGAAGGTTTCTGGTGTTGGATTTGACTGACCAGCCAAAACTCACAGCCTTGGGTTTAGTACAGATAATTACAGAACTGTACTAGAGACTAGGAGATAACAGTAAAGAAGAGTGATCAAAATAATCATCTCTCCTACAGCACATTCTGTCACTGCGCTGGCTTCTACTAAATAAAACACCAGTGAAAATACTGTAAAACTTGACACGTAAGGCAGGTCTAAAAAAAAAAAAAAAGGTTTTATGTACATGTTATGTGGCTTCATAATGGGCAGGTGTGACGTACGTATGTTGGTCCTCCTCCTTATTATATTTGTATTTGTATATGGTGCTGTGTTCACCTTGATAATAAACTCCTTTTTCTGTCTCCCCTGCTCAGGTGCCACCCGCCCCTTCCTGTAGAGTGGCTGATTACCCGATGATGACTACAGCTGAGCCATTGCCACTGTTTTAATCTTAATACAGGCTTCAATATAACTGGCACCAAGCAGAGCATAGAACGCTGGTATTCTGACGTGGTATATATATATATAAAATGTATTAATTGACTAAGAGGGTAAAGCCCATATATATAAACCAGTAGATGCTCCACCTTCTGAGCCACTATGTGACCAACATCTTGAGTTAATCACATTTACTTAATACAGCCTGGTATCCAAGCTGATGAATCAGTGCATTAATGGAAAGAGCAGGAGCTGAGTCTGACCAGACATCTTGTCCTGAGCACCACTGGGGTCTGCTGCAGTGAAGTGTTCATAATTACATAATCCATAGGATTAGTGGATGAATACCCAGTTCTTTATTTATTTGATGTATGTGTTGGTACATATTGTACAAGTAATATTCATACTGTTTTAAATAAACAATTAGATATTTCCCATCTTTGCTGACCAAGATTCTTGTGCAAACGGAATTAGAAGTCTGTCCCATATATAGATTTTATTTGTTTGTTTTACATTATTATTATTACATTATGTGTCGTCTGTCTCTTTTCTATCTTATTTAATTTAATTTAATTATATTGTCCCCTTTCCCTGTTACCCTTCAAGAGGACCTCTTGTCCTCTCACCAGGCCATCATTGTAAATAAGAATTTGTTCTTAATTGACCTGGCTGGTTAAATAAATAAGACGCCTGTCCCAAATAAAGGCGGATTGAGTTCAGCGATTGAATATACTATTCCATCAGTTGGCTTGGGACCCACTGCAACCACTTCAAGGACCCTTCTGAGGTCTTTGATAACCCCCCCCCCCCCTTCTCGCCATGCCGCCTCTCAAAACGGGGTCACATGCTGCTGCAGTGTAACGTACCCTCAAAGCGCAGGTTGCCCATGTGCAGGATGGCTGCCAGCAGCTTGGAGATCTCCCAGCTCTCCGTCTCCGTAAACATCAGCACCTTAGAAAGGATGGGGTTAGGAAAAGTATTCATTGATATGATTAAAGTATTATACAAGGACCCATCGGCCATGATTACAACAGGCACATTCATCTCCGAAATCTTTCCGGTATCACGCTCAGCCAGACAGGGTTGCCCTCTTAGTCCCGGACTATTCAATCTATCATTAGAGCCTTTAGCACAATATATAAGACAATCCCAATACATAGAACCAATCGTAATCAAGGGCACACAACATAAAATTTGTTTATATGCGGACGACGTAATATTGTTCATGCAAAGCCCCAACACCACATTGCCTCATCTACTCAAGTTGATAGAGAACTTTGGTGATTTATCGGGATTTAAAATAAATTGGCCGAAGTCGGCTTTCCTTCCACTTAACATCCATGCAAAAAAAGACACAACCCTCCCAGGTGCGATACCCATGGTAAAACATTTTAGATGCTTGGGTGTGGAAATATTTCCCACCATAAGACAAACGGTGAAGCACAATTACACAAAAATACAGAACAAAATCAAAGACGACCTGGACAGGTGGGCAAAACTTAAAAACTCAGTACAGGCAAGGGTATCAATAGTTAAGATGGATGTATTACCAAGAATCAACTTCATCAGCTCAATGCTACCGTTACCCCCTCCAGAGGGCTACTGGAAAAGATTACACTCCTCCACATACAAATTTATTTGGAATAACAAACCACCTTGCATAAAAAGATCCACCGCACAGAGAAATAAAGCAGACGGTGGCATGGCAGTTCCAGATTTTTTACAATATTTTAAGGCTTTCACATTAAGACCATTGACAATATGGTTTGATCCCCAGGCTTTGGTATCTTGGAGAGAATTGGAAGAAAACATAGTAGCCCCACAGAGACTGAAGGACATAGCACACACTAAACTTCCAATCAAGCACTGTGAGCGGAAATTTGGCCCCATAATTACCCATGCAATCCGAACATGGCGGGAAACACAAAAAAAATATCCTAACCCTCAAAAATGGCATAATCACACTCCCATATTCAATAACAATGCACTCTTAATGGGAAAACGTCCTATAAGATTCCCTATATGGGAAGAGCAAGGCATACACTCATATATATTATTATAGATATTTTTAATAACCAGGGCTTCTGTAGTTATGGAGAAATATGCACAAAGTTTAACCTCACCGAGTCCACATGGCTTTTTTACATACAGTTACGCCTATGTTTGAAGTCTCACGGTGTTCCATTACACATACCAGTTGAACACCACAGATACCACAAATTTTTCTATGAAAGAGAAACATTGGGAGGTTTTGTATCAGGTTTTTATTATCAATTACTAACGTCCTCGTATGAAACCCTTCAACTAGACACTGTCTGGAGGAGGGATATTCCAGACCTGGAAAGTGACTTTGATTGGCAAGAAGCATGGGCAAATGTCCGTCTTACATCAAGGAACCCGGACCATCAACAAATCAATCTTAACTATATTCACAGGACATACTTGACTCCTATAAGACTGAACAGAATGGGCCTGAAACAGGACTCAAAATGCTCCCAATGTACAAATGGAGACGAAGGGACATTTATGCACATGTATTGGGACTGCCCACCAGTTAAGGCATTCTGGAAAGATGTGACCCATCAATTATAAAAACTCGTATCTTGGAATATACCAGTACACCCCTCTGTATTGCTTTTAAATTATGTTTTTGAGTTTGCAGTAAATCCACAGCTAAAGAGATTGGTCTTATCGGGTATCACAGTAGCTAAAAAACTGATCGCATCACGCTGGTTTCAACCGGAAAAAATGTGCCGGAAAGTTTGGTCTCTTACATATCTCGATGTGATATATCAAGAAATATCTACAGCAAGAATTCTGGGTCTCAACGAATCCAAAATGTCAATGTGGGTAGAAGTGGTGGAGAGAATAAAAGCTAGCTTATAATGGTAGTGTCTGGTTAGGAGTGAGGGATAATGGAGGTACTATCCAAGGAGGGGTCCGGGAGGGGGGGGGTTCGAGCTGGAGCATAATGGGTTTTAGAAAATAGGTATTAGGGGTATATCCTATATAAGCATTTGTATAATTGTTAATTTCGCTGGATATACACTGTATACGGTTAAAATATTATTATAGACTTATTTTTTTTGTCTTGTTTCTGTACTTGCATGTAATTTTAACCACCTTGACTGTTAGTTTCATTATGCATTATGTGTTGAGTACTGACTTTTAATAATTTTTGTTTTGCAATAATAAAAAAAAAAAAAAAAAAACATCAGCACCTTCATGGCAGACAGGATGCTGGAGTAATCACTCAGGTCATCACGGCCGTCACACTGGGTACACTTACCCTACGGGAGGGGGGGAGAGAGAGAGAGAGAGAGAGAGAGAGAGAGAGAGAGAGAGAGAGAGAGAGAGAGAGAGAGAGAGAGAGAGAGAGAGAGAGAGAGAGAGAGAGAGAGAGAGAGAGAGAGGGAGAGGGAGAGGGAGAGAGAGAGGGAGACAATGGATTTGTCGGGGTGCTGCTACAGTAGGTCATGTACATAAGACAGGAGTACGGTAGAGGTAGGCAACAGCTCAATGAAATGACGAGGTAGCAGTCCCTATAAGACAAGGTATTTCTATTTTTCATGCATCATTTCATGGAGCTGTAATTAACACAACACAAGGATTCCATGTCCGTGATGACTATGCTGGTAGCCACTCATTTACTCATTTCCATTGTTGTGTGTGAGATGAGATCATGTGCAAAGTAATCTAGTGCATGTACTGTAAACATGTCATGCACATTCATTATACAGGCCACAGCCTACTATGTATTCTGGCGTTGTGCTCCTCTGCATGCTACTAACACACAGACACACACACACACACACACACACACACACACACACACACACACACACACACACACACACACACACACACACACACACACACACACACACACACACACACACACACACACACACACACACACACACACACACACACACACACACACACACACACACACACACACACACACACACACACACACACACACACACACACACACACACACAGTCAGTTATGTGTTGGTCATTCACCATGGTGAGGTAGGAGTAGTCTGTGGCGAGACCCAGACCCAGCTTTGTCTTCAGCTCCGGGGCCATACCCTGCAGCATGCAGTAGAATATATGGTAGTTCCTCTCGTCCTGGGCCTGAGACACATGGAGGTGGGCGGTGGAGAGGAGGGATGGAGAGAGAGAGGGGAGGAGGGAGGGAGGAGGGAGGGAGAGAGAGAGGGGAGGAGGGAGGGAGAGAGGGGAGGAGGGAGGGAGGGAGAGAGAGAGGGGAGGGAGAGAGGGGAGGAGGGAAGGAGGGAGGGAGGGAGAGAAAGAGACGAGAGATACAGTAGGAGTTAGAGGTAAATTTTTCCCCTCCCAAAACTACAGAGTGGAGCTTTAATATTTTTTACGGTCGCTCACCTGCCGGCAGACGCGGGACTTCTCCAGCAGGTACTGCTCTATCTTGGCTCCCTCTATGGCCCCGCGCTTATTGAAGTGAATATCTATGTATTTCCCAAAGCGACTGGAGTTGTCATTACGAATGGTCTTGGCGTTCCCAAACGCTGCAGGAATGAATGAATCATTGAGTCAGTCCACATGGAGAACATGTGCATTTCAATCAAACAATCAATCAACCAATCAATCAATCAATCAATCAATCAATCAATCAATCAATCAATCAATCAATCAATCAATCAACCAATCAATCGATCAATCACTCAATCAATAAATCAACCAACCAATCAATTAATCAATCAATCAATCAATCAATCAGGAGGTGCCTATCTTTCATTTTTTTTACCTTTCACTTGTTCTCCCATCCCCCAATTTAGTCATCATGCCAATTTCCCCCTAGTCATTGTGCTGCCCTACTGTCGGTCTGGAACGGGTGTAGATTACCGCATGCCTCCTCCGATACATGTGGAGTCACCAGCCGCTTGTTGTCACCTGACAGCGAGGAGTTTCACAGGGAGAGCGTAACGCACGCTGAGGTTCACACTGTCTCCCCCAGATCCCCTCCCTGCTGAACAAGTGCCCCGACCGACCAGTAGGAGTCACTCAAGCTCAGCGTTTATAACAGTCGGATTGAGAAGAATGAACTACTCCCAACGCATGATGTGTGGTAGATTATGTTGGCGACTTTTTGGGGTACATCCTAGACAAGGTAAGGGCTATATGATATCAATCTTGCGTTGATCCAAGCATGTCTTCAATTGGTGGCGATCAAAGCATCAAAAAACAACCCCCCCCCCCCTTTCATGCATTCATGATGAAACATAATACCTATGATATAGATTTGATTTGAGAATAATAGCGGGTCCAGGCAAGAAACGGCAACGGTTTTAGTGTAATACACGCATACGGCTATTGCTCAGCATTTCGGGAATTACCCCAGACCAATCTAAAACCATACTCATATTCACCACACTATAAAACGGGAATGTATAGATGAAGAAATTATTTCTTTTTCACATATTGAACGATAGATACTCGATGTCAAATGGACCATAGTATTGTATCCATAGCTATAATATATAATATAGTTATAGCTCTAGAAACAAGGTGACTCACTCCTATCTTTTAAAGCGTGGCAGTGGCTAATCAGGGCCAAGGCTAATCCCCGGCAGTCAATGAGTTAATACTTCGAGTTTCTTTACAAAGTTCAGTTCTAAATTACTTTATAGAACAACAGAGCAGGGCATCGCTCTTAACACTTTATAGAACAACAGAGCAGGGCATCGCTCTTAACACTTTATAGAACGACAGAGCAGGGCATCGCTCTTAGCACTTTATAGAACAACAGAGCAGGGCATCGCTCTTAACACTTTATAGAACAACAGAGCAGCGCATCGCTCTTAACACTTTATAGAACAACAGAGCAGGGCATCGCTCTTAACACTTTATAGAACAACAGAGCAGGGCATCGCTCTTAACACTTTATAGAACAACAGAGCAGGGCATCGCTCTTAACACTTTATAGAACAACAGAGCAGGGCATCGCTCTTAACACTTTATAGAACAACAGAGCAGGGCATCGCTCTTAACACTTTATAGAACAACAGAGCAGTGCATCGCTCTTAACACTTTATAGAACAACAGAGCAGTGCATCACTCTTAACACTTTATAGAACAGAGCAGTGCATCGCTCTTAACACTTTATAGAACAACAGAGCAGTGCATCGCTCTTAACACTTTATAGAACAACAGAGCAGTGCATCACTCTTAACACTTTATAGAACAGAGCAGCGCATCGCTCTTAACACTTTATAGAACAACAGAGCAGTGCATCGCTCTTAACACTTTATAGAACAACAGAGCAGGGCATCGCTCTTAACACTTTATAGAACAACAGAGCAGGGCATCGCTCTTAACACTTTATAGAACAACAGAGCAGGGCATCGCTCTTAACACTTTATAGAACAACAGAGCAGTGCATCGCTCTTAACACTTTATAGAACAGAGCAGTGCATCACTCTTAACACTTTATAGAACAACAGAGCAGTGCATTGCTCTTAACACTTTATAGAACAACAGAGCAGTGCATCGCTCTTAACACTTTATAGAACAACAGAGCTGTGCATCACTCTTAACACTTTATAGAACAACAGAGCAGTGCATCGCTCTTAACACTTTATAGAACAACAGAGCAGTGCATCGCTCTTAACACTTTATAGAACAACAGAGCAGTGCATCGCTCTTAACACTTTATAGAACAACAGAGCAGTGCATCGCTCTTAACACTTTATAGAACAACAGAGCAGTGCATCGCTCTTAACACTTTATAGAACAACAGAGCAGCGCATCGCTCTTAACACTTTATAGAACAACAGAGCAGGGCATCGCTCTTAACACTTTATAGAACAACAGAGCAGTGCATCACTCTTAACACTTTATAGAACAGAGCAGGGCATCGCTCTTAACACTTTATAGAGCAACAGAGCAGTGCATCGCTCTTAACACTTTATAGAACAACAGAGCAGGGCATCGCTCTTAACACTTTATAGAACAGAGCAGGGCATCGCTCTTAACACTTTATAGAACAACAGAGCAGTGCATCGCTCTTAACACTTTATAGAACAACAGAGCAGGGCATCGCTCTTAACACTTTATAGAACAGAGCAGTGCATCACTCTTAACACTTTATAGAACAACAGCAGTGCATCGCTCTTAACACTTTATAGAACAGAGCAGTGCATCACTCTTAACACTTTATAGAACAACAGAGCAGGGCATCACTCTTAACACTTTATAGAACAACAGAGCAGTGCATCACTCTTAACACTTTATAGAACAACAGAGCAGGGCATCGCTCTTAACACTTTATAGAACAGAGCAGTGCATCGCTCTTAACACTTTATAGAACAACAGAGCAGTGCATCGCTCTTAACACTTTATAGAACAACAGAGCAGGGCATCGCTCTTAACACTTTATAGAACAACAGAGCAGGGCATCACTCTTAACACTTTATAGAACAACAGAGCAGGGCATCGCTCTTAACACTTTATAGAACAACAGAGCTGTGCATCACTCTTAACACTTTATAGAACAACAGAGCAGGGCATCGCTCTTAACACTTTATAGAACAACAGAGCAGTGCATCGCTCTTAACACTTTATAGAACAACAGAGCAGGGCATCGCTCTTAACACTTTATAGAACAACAGAGCAGGGCATCGCTCTTAACACTTTATAGAACAACAGAGCAGGGCATCGCTCTTAACACTTTATAGAACAACAGAGCAGTGCATCGCTCTTAACACTTTATAGAACAACAGAGCAGGGCATCGCTCTTAACACTTTATAGAACAGAGCAGTGCATCGCTCTTAACACTTTATAGAACAACAGAGCAGTGCATCGCTCTTAGCATTTTATAGAACAACAGAGCAGGGCATCGCTCTTAACACTTTATAGAACAACAGAGCAGGGCATCGCTCTTAACACTTTATAGAACAGAGCAGTGCATCGCTCTTAACACTTTATAGAACAACAGAGCAGTGCATCGCTCTTAGCATTTTATAGAACAACAGAGCAGGGCATCGCTCTTAACACTTTATAGAACAACAGAGCAGTGCATCGCTCTTAACACTTTATAGAACAACAGAGCAGTGCATCGCTCTTAACACTTTATAGAACAACAGAGCAGTGCATCGCTCTTAACACTTTATAGAACAACAGAGCAGTGCATCGCTCTTAACACTTTATAGAACAGAGCAGTGCATCGCTCTTAACACTTTATAGAACAACAGAGCAGGGCATCGCTCTTAACACTTTATAGAACAACAGAGCAGTGCATCGCTCTTAGCACTTTATAGAACAGAGCAGTGCATCGCTCTTAACACTTTATAGAACAACAGAGCAGGGCATCGCTCTTAACACTTTATAGAACAGAGCAGTGCATCGCTCTTAACACTTTATAGAACAACAGAGCAGGGCATCGCTCTTAACACTTTATAGAACAACAGAGCAGGGCATCGCTCTTAACACTTTATAGAACAGAGCAGTGCATCGCTCTTAACACTTTATAGAACAACAGAGCAGGGCATCGCTCTTAACACTTTATAGAACAACAGAGCAGTGCATCGCTCTTAGCACTTTATAGAACAACAGAGCAGTGCATCACTCTTAACACTTTATAGAACAACAGAGCAGTGCATCGCTCTTAACACTTTATAGAACAACAGAGCAGTGCATCGCTCTTAACACTTTATAGAACAACAGAGCAGTGCATCACTCTTAACACTTTATAGAACAACAGAGCAGTGCATCGCTCTTAACACTTTATAGAACAACAGAGCAGGGCATCGCTCTTAACACTTTATAGA
>NC_140172.1:128827728-128905228 GCF_963971535.1 Notolepis coatsorum | reverse complement strand
ATGGCAGAATACCAATACACATACACGACATAGTCAGTATGTAAAATAAGACCAGCAGCACAAACGCGACACAGTCAGTATATAACATACAGTATGGTCAAACTCCCACATGCTCCCGATGCTTATAGGACACCCCTGACGCATACTTGTGATCATTTTAAATACTCTGTATGAATCCACACAGATCATATATTATAGGAATCAAATATTAACAGAGATTCTATGCTTTTGAGGACAGCTTATGGGCACAGACAACAGTCAACACACACACACACAGACACACACACACACACCTACACACACACACACACACACACAAACACACACACACACACACACACACAGACACAAAGACACACACACGCACACACACAGACACAAAGACACACACACGCACACACAGACACAAAGACACACACACACACACACACCTGATGATGCAGCACTGGTCCTTGTTGTTGCGCTGCATATTGAAGTAGCAGTTGTCCGCGATGGCGAAGATGTGAGGTGGCAGCTCACCTATCTTCTTATTGGTGTAGAGGCGGATCTGATCCGCTGTGTAGATGGGGAGTAGCTGGTAGGGGTTGACTGCCACCAGGATTGATCCTGTGTACGTCTGCAAGACCAAGAGTCAAACAGTGGAACAACACACGATAACTTTGTATTGGATTAAATCAACACACATTCACTGTGTAACGATTTGATCTTAATTTATCTATCTGGATTACTTACCTTGTTAACCCTTTCACTAACACACTATAGAAGGTTAACCCTTTCACTACCACACTAAGGTTAACCCTTTCACTACCACACTACAGGTGGTAGTGTGGTAGTGAAAGGGTTAACCTTCTGTATTGTGGTAGTGAAAGGGTTAACCTTCTGTAGTGTGGTAGTGAACGGGTTAACCTTCTGTAGTGTGGTAGTGAAAGGGTTGACCCATTGTAGTGTTGTAGTGAAAGGGTTAACCTTCTGTAGTGTGGTAGTGAAAGGGTTGACCCGTTGTAGTGTTGTAGTGAAAGGGTTAAACTTCTGTAGTGTGTTAGTGAAAGGTTATCCGTCTGTAGTGTGGTAATGAAAGGGTTAACCTTCTGTAGTGTGGTAGTGAAAGGTTAACCATCCTTAGTGTGGTAGTGAAAGGGTTAACTTTTTGTAGTGTGGTAGTGAAAGTGTTAACCTTCTGTAGTGTGGTAGTGAAAGCATTAAGCCTTTGTAGTGCAGTAGTGAAATGGTTAACCTTCTGTAGTGTGTTAGTGAAAGGGTTAAATTAAATAAAAAATCATTGACAAATATATACGTCATTGTTGATTATAGTGATGGCTTGATTATAGAGAGAGTAGAAATCTCAGGACAGTGATGATATATTCCAAATTGTCGGTGGACGTTTGCAGGAAATCTCATTAATTATCGAAATGTTGTATTCTTATTAGAAATTGTAAATGTCATACAGACAGACACACACATACACACTTGCGTGCAACTGATTACATGATCTCCCCCCAGGCTTCCACCTGGTGGAGATAATAATGACAAGAGGATCAGGGACTGTGCCTGTGAAGGTTTGACTGATTCGAGGCCACTAACTACTGAAGTTCTATGGTCATGTGACCTGAATGTTAATCTAGATCAGTACCCCTATTCTGAGAGTCCATATGTACACAGGCCCTGGTATCACAAAGCCATGTTAGCTTGTTTTAGTCAGGTAGACGGAGAAGAGGTATTACTTCAGGCTGTACTCACCCTTCCACCACAATTAGTCTAAATAGAGAAGTCGTGGGGATTGATAGGGAGAGGGAGGAGAGCACACAAAACAACCACTGATTGATAATCTCCTCTTTTCACACTGCAGTGCCAGCCATGCAATATCTATAGTACACACTGATCCAGATCATTCCCTTTGGTCTGTTTATGTATAGTAGGCCTTTCCCACCGTTCATTTAAATGAGGCTCAGATCATTTCCGTTTTGGTTCAGCGGTGGGGACAGAGAGAACCAATGATTAAGGATTGTGGTGGTAATAAAGTAATATTACAGTAACAATACAGTGATATTACCATAACAGTAAAGTAATATGACCGTAATAATAACCTATTATTACCAAATCAATAATGTGACATTACCATATGAATAAAGTAATATTATATATTATATAATATTATAACACTGAAGTAATGAATGAAGTAATATCACCACAACAATGTTACTGTAACAATAAAGCAATGTTACCACAACAAATAAAGTAGTATTACCATAACACTGAAGTAACACCACAGCAATGTTACCTTAACAATAGAGTGATGTTACCACAACAATAAAGTAATGTTACCACCACAATAAAATAATATTACCATAAAAGCATAACCATAACTATGCCTAGACACTATGTTTGACTCTCATGTAAAGCTCTGTTGGCCTGCGGCAAGCGTCATCACAGCAGAGACAACAACGTGAGCTCCCTAGAGCAGTGGTTCCCAAAGTCGGGGTCGCGACCCACAGGTGGGCCGCGAGATGATTAAAAAAAAAAAAAAAAAATCTATTTTTTATTTTATTTTTTTTGTCAGGTCACTGAACTTAGAAGCAGGCCAGGACAGTGTTTCTAGTTGTATTCTAAAATTATTTTCTATTGTATTCTAAAATGTGACTAAATGGTTTTATATTAACTTAATAAATAAACAAAAACGAAAAATCTACTTATTTCAACGAACATTTCAAACTAAATAACAGATTATGCACATAAAACGCTGAAAACAACCGAAGCAACAATAGTATTTTAATGAGGCTATTATTATTATCATTATTATTTTGCAACAAGTTAGCCCTCTCATAAATAGCACATATAAATGAATAACTAACTTGAACTAACTTAATAGGATTGAAGTAATATTTGGCTTAAAGAATCGGTCGCCTGGCAAAGCAAAAAGAAAAAAGAAAAAGCCTGACGATGTGCATTGGGCCGCGGCTCTCTGACGCCTTATTTTCTGGGTCCCGGCCTGAAAAGTTTGGGAACCCCTGCCCTAGAGATACAGGCCACTGTATTCTCCTAGCGCTAAGCCATCGCCCCCATAGGGAGGTGCATGACGTCGCGGACGGAACTCACATAGATGACGAGCTCGTTGTAGCGGATGAGCAGGTTGCGCAGGATGCCCGCCTCGTTCAGGTCCCCGAGGCGGATCATGTCCTCCACCCCGTGGATGGAGGTCGGGTGCATGGGCTTGATGTTCGTGGCGTTCTGAGGGGAGATCCAGTGCTCCTGTATGGAGGGATAACGTGAAAGCTTTCATTCCAAAAATACCGCCTTCCAGCGATACTAAAAAACATATTTTACCTGGAATTATTTGTCGATACTTCAAGAACAAAGACGATTCCATCCAGGAAAATTATGATATTCTATAAGCCAAGGCCGGACTATTAAGTCAAGTCACATGTATTTATAAAGCACATTTAAAAACAACCCACATTGACTAAAGTGCTGTACAGACCAGGGCAGGTAGTGCAATCACAAGATGATAAAACCCAGACAGAGCACCCATACACACAATAGTGCATAAGCACAAATCAACAAATTAAAAACAACAGATCAGAGGGATAGGTACTAAACAGGGGGCTCCAAAGGCTAGAGAATAAAAGTGTGTTTTGAAGGAATCAACAGAGGGGGCAGATCCGAAAAAAGGGGGGTGTTGTTCCACCGTCTGGGGGCTGCAACAGACCATCGTCACCCCTGAGCTTACATTTAGAACGCAGGACGGCCAGGAGCCCCAGGCCAGCCGTCCTGAGGGGGTTACAAGGTCTGTTATGTAGGAGGGCTTAAAGAACAAACAGGAGGCGCCTGGGTGGCGCAGCGGACACGGCGCTCGTCACCAACGCAAGAGACACTGGTATCGAATCCAGCTTCCGGCTTGGCCGGCCGTCATACTGGATCGATTGGCAGAACCAGAGGGAGGGAAGCCGGTGTGTGGGTCTGGGTCGTTGTGGACAGCGACTCCTACAGTTCGGTCGGGGCGCCTGCACAGCGAGGGAAGGATCTAAGAGAGGTAGTGTGACCTTCACACGTTACACTCTCCCAGTGAGAGTCCGCGCTGCCAGGTGAAAGGAAGCGGTGGGCTGGCTGGACATGTGTCGGAGGAAGCATGTGATAGTCTCCGCCCTCCCAGACCGACCGTAGGGGGTAGAGTGCGCAATGACCAGGAAGGGGATTGGGAATTGGCATAACGACTAACATTGGGAGGGGAGAAAAATCGGAAAAAGAAGGAGGAAAAAGATTTAAAAAAATATATATATAAATTCCATACCAGCCAGTGGAGAGAGGCTCGGACAGGACTAACATGGGGGCGACAGTGCCTCAGGAGGTAGATCGGTCGTCTGGTAATCGGAATGTTCCCGGTTCGATTTCCACTCCTCCCGGCAGCGTGTCGAAGTGTCCTTGAGCAAGACGCTTAACCCATAACTGCTCCCGATGAACAGGTTGGCACCTTGCATGGTCGCCTCCGCCGTCGGTGAGTGAATGTGTGAGTGAATGGGGTGAATGTGAGGCATAAATTGTAAAGCGCTTTGGATAAAAACTGCTATATAAATGCAGTCCATAAATGCAGTCCTGTCAGGAGCCTGGTACATTTTGTGTGCATAGGTGTATGTTTTGGTAGATTTCAGCCTACCTTTCACTCTACCATTGATGTTGAAAACGGGTGGAAAAACACTAAATATTTTTTTGTAATTCACCTTTGTGAAAAACACAACTTTTACTGGACTCTACACGCATCATTTGGGAGCACCCTGGAGTTAATAACAAGCGTGCCAGACGGAACACGGAGGTTCGACGACGTGCAAGACCTACACCCGGCAACTTTCACATTTCCAAGTCTCACAGAGTGTTTTTCCACCCGTTTTCAACATCAATGGCCTTTACAGGGATTAAAGTCCTCTGGCACTAACACGGATTTCCGCCGTTTGGGCCGAGGAGAAAAAGAGAGAGAGAGAGCGGGTGGATGTTGAGACTGAGAGAGAGAGAGAGAGAGAGAGAGAGAGAGAGAGAGAGAGAGAGAGAGAGAGAGAGAGAGAGAGAGAAAGACTGCTCACACTGTGACTGCCTGGACAGTGACACGTGAGGAAAAGGCGTGAGTTGGTGGCTTGCAGCAAAATGGAGGAAGAGAGAGAAAATAGCAAAGATGAGACAGATGAGAGAAAACAACAGAAGGTTGTTGAAGCTGAAACAAACCCAAACCTGTACGGTGTGTCTATTGTGAAACCAAACTAGCCGACCACAATAACGCCATGGCAACGCTTCAGCATCTCAGCAGAGAGTACCCAGTATGTTACACATCCAATCCATAGAGTGGACCCAACACAAGTTAACGTTAACGTTAGCATTTAATAGGGCTGAATATACAGTATGGTACCTGCTGTATTGGACTGGTGCATTTTAAGCTCCAATTGCTACTTACCACCACCTGCTATTGTGTGTGTGTGTGTGTGTGTGTGTGTGTGTGTGTGTGTGTGTGTGTGTGTGTGTGTGTGTGTGTGTGTGTGTGTGTGTGTGTGTGTGTGTGTGTGTGTGTGTGTGTGTGCGTGCGTGCGTGTGTGAATGGTCAATGGATTGCATTTATATAGTGCTTTTATCCAACTACTATCCAACTCATGCCTCACATTCACCCATTCACACACACCGACGGCGGAGGCAACCACCATGCTAGGTGCCAACCCGCCCATTGGGAGCAGTTAGTGGTTAAGTGTCTTGCTCAAGGACACGTCAACACTTAACAGTTGTACATAGAGGATATTCCAGCAATCACTTCATAAGAGAAGATGCCGAACCCACCCATCATCACCCCCCCCCCCCCCCCCCCCCCCTATGGCGCATATCCTTTCTAAATAAAGATCTTCAGGAATGCACAAACATTACGCTCAGGGACACTGTTGCGATAGTCTCGTGTAGGCATACCTTGGGTAGCCAGAGAGAAGTCTGGATGAACCTATTGTCATTCCGGTATAGCGGGGGGAAATGCTCTGGCTTGTTTGTATTTCTTTAAACCAATCACAATCAACCTGGGCGGCGCTACGCCCAGGGTGCAGCGCCGGTGCCCTTGCAAAATAGCGCCACAGGTAGCGGAAGGAGAGGAGAATTACGACTGAAATAGTCGGCCAATGGCACGCTTTATACTCTCAGTCCTGTGATCCAGACTACTGTTGCGATAGCAAAGGGATTATAGAGATTCCAGATATCCGCAAATAGCAGGTGTGTGTGTACAGTAACGTTTCAACACTTAGCTTCCTCTCGGCTCTGATCCGGACTCACCCTGCCCTCGTCGTCCAGCACCTGGATCTGCCCGGAGTCGCACAGCTTGACCACGGCTCCCACGGGGACGTCGAACTCCCGGCCCGTCTTGAGGTCCAACCACACATAGTCCCCCTGAAGAAGGGGGGTAGAGTGAGACCACTGCTGCAGTTTAAACCAGCGCTACACTGACACTACACTGTCATGGCGGGAGCCAGTAGGTATGGGAAATGGAATATGGTAGGGTATGGGAAAAACAACAGAAAAGTATTACATTACATTAGTAGCACAGACATTTAGTAATAGTAGTAGTTTTTTATGAAGTCATCATCACACAATATACAATATGCACAATCATTCCAGACTGTCAACGGTCTTTGATTCTGGCAGTGACTGAAAAGGTACAGGCTGAAGCATATTTTTATCAAATTTTCCATTGTTCTACAAGTTAACCCCATATAGAAATACAGCTCATTTTAATCCCTTTCTTAGCTATTTAACAGTAAACTTACAAACATCTCTCAAATCATATTGCTTTCCTTGAATTGAAAAATGTGCTTTAGCTCTGTAAATGATTTGCATTATTTTATAATAAACCAAATAATTACATTTCACAACATGAGACTTTATGAACAGTGGATTTGTGTGGTCATAGTAATCAGCCTTATACAGTACATGCTCCGAATGGCCCGCTTTTGCAGTAAGACTATTGGATTTACAGTCTTGTTAAATGTCAACCCCCCATACTTCCACACAGTCTGATATGACATTGGTGAAATCCTGTCATGTCCGTCCCTGAGGTTGCTGTTTTGTGAAGCTGCTCAGCCAGTCTGGGGTAAGCAGTATTGATCAAGTATGTATGAGGAAAAAGTCACAATGTAACTCACCACTGAATCAATATTATCACACTTACGATCCCAACTATGGATCAGGGAGCTGTAAAGGAACTATGGGTTCAGGAGTCAGAGGCAGCCCTTCAGGAGTGGAAACGGTGTAAAAAAAAAAAAAAAAAGTATTCTATCATTTGAATTCAGACACTAATTTGTATTTTACTACTTGACTCGTATAGCTCCCCATATAACCAACTCTCTTGTAATGGTTTTGACTGCTGAGCAGGGCAATAAAGGTGGTGTAAGTGGTGTTTATTTGTTAAAATCTTCATCTTAAATAATACTTCTACATTCCAACAGCCATCACTGATATAGAGTGTCTGGTCAGTTACATGGGTCTCCCAGTCCCTCTGCTCTGCAGTAAACACAAAATACACATTATCCGATCAGGGGAGAGAACCACTGAAAGAAATTGTCTGACACAAAGAATAAATAAAAACTAGTTTTAATCTGAACTCATTCAGGGCCATACCCAACATTTCTCGGGTTATCTCGCCAGCGGTTGAGCGCCATACCCGAGATTTCTCTGGTTTTGATCCTTTGATCTTTTTCCTCTGATCCCCGTTCTAAACCATCATCCGGATCATTCTATGTGTCCCTGGCTCGTTTACCTACGTTGGAATTGCAATGCCGATCGAATCTCACCAGGTGGCAGTATCACCTACCTTTTGAACTCAGAAAGAAATGGATCAGGAGAGGCAATGAATGAACCGGACTATCGAGACTCGCTCTGAGTGGGAGGAGCTCTTCCAAAGCAATCGCTAGCAGATCTGCTCGCCTCAAAACCTATAGTGTCCCGTAAACATGTGTAATTACTAGGGCTATCAAAAGTAATGCTTTAACTTTGGAGATTAATTTAAATTATTTAAAGCATTAAAATAAATTAATCTAGATTAATCTATGGAGTGAAAAATCTTCAACGTTCTGAACTTTCAGCAGTATATTTGCTTGTTCTTTTTTTGCATCGACTCATGCACCTTTTTGAAAATCATGAAGATGGAACACATTTTTGTTGTTAATATGATTTATATTACTGGTAGTTCATACAAGACATTATCTCCTCTAAGCCAATCTGCACTTTAACATAGGCCTGGGCTATTTTTATTTCTGTTAGCGCCGCGGATATAAGAAAGAGGTCTAGCTGAGTCAATGTTGATGGTTTTGTTGAACATTTGTATTTCACAGGAGAGAAACTGTATTCAAAGAAAGCTATTAAAATAGTATTTGAATCAGAATATACTTTCTTTGTGTTGATTTTACATTAATTCCATGATTTTACTCAAGTAAATATCTGTTATAAGCTTCGGTCTTAAATAAAAAAAATGCTATTTTTAATCTAGATTAATCTAGATTAATTACAGAAAATTGTGAGATTAATTAGTTAATTTCTTTATATCTATTGACAGCACTAGTAATTACATATAAACGAGTAATTGCGATCGCCGATGGGATCATTGGAATTATTCTTTTTAGATTACCTTCTGGCTAAGGTAACTAAGAACCCCCTATGTCTATTTTACCAAACCTGAAATATGTTTATGTAACGATCACAGTTCTGTTTTACCGGACGTAAAACATGCTTGACAAACACGATCACAGTTTTTAGTTAAAACTACCCCCCCCCCCCCCCCCCCCCCCCCCCTCCCTTGATAATTTTGTGAAGGCACATGTGTACATGGTATATACCTTTGATTTGGGAGTATTTGGGGTTTCAGGGGATCAACCAGAACGGTTTGGGCTTATTGCATATATCGCGTTTTATCTCGCGATCTTTGGAAAAAGACTGGATTATCTTGGAAATGGACGATGTTTAGCGTGTAATAAACTACAAACTACAGTGTGTAGAAACAAACTATTTTTTTACATGTTGGACTATAAATAGTGTCTGTCAAATGAGCAGTGTAGTTACTGAAAAATAGTAACTCAGTTACTTTACTAGTTACTTACACCCAAAAGTAATGCGTTACTGTGAAAAGTAACTATTTAGTTACTTAAAAAAAAAAACATTGCTTCCATGCCCTTACAGATACTCAAAATCTGTTGATCAACTTGACAGTTTCCATTCACATCACTGAACTCTGCTAAGCAATGTGGTCTATACAAACACAAATCTGACAAACACAAATGTTGTCCCGAGTCCCGACGTAATAAGAAATGCGCTGTGCCTAATTGTATCGCCGCTTAGGTTGAAGGAACAGCCTTGATGTCGCCGGAGCTTTTCATTATAACCGTCTTGCAACATTGTTTAAGATATCAATCGTGCATTTGCAACGTTAGAATAGTTAGGATATCAATTGTGCATGAAAGGACTATATTTATATTGTTTGATTAGTATTGATGAGATTCCCTGGCAGAATCTTACAGTCAAAATCTGTTGATCAACTTGAGTTTCCATTCATTTGCATTCACATCACTGCACTCACCAAAGTCTGCGGTGGTCGAGATGTAACGTTAGTCCAGCCCCTCAAACATTTTCTTTATCTCATTTCCATTTTGTATATTCTCTCTCTAAGTAGTTGGAAAAAGTGTTCCGTCCCATTTGCCGTGTGCCGCCTGGTATCATGCTTACTGTAGATCCCTGAAAGCGGGTGTCAGGATCTGAAGGATCTGAACTTTCTGGACAGTCCTCTGGCGCCCCCGGGTGGTCTGTTCGCGGTGCTACAGGCCGCCGCCTTTCGTATGGACTTTTGTGTACACATATTGTCAAGTCTGTTGTCTGTCTTGCTCCCTGTGTATCTCCCATTAGTCCAGATGTTCTAGTCTCCCTTGTATTCCCTGTGTTGTTCTGTTACAATGTTTATTCCTGCCTGTTAGTTCAGTGTCTAGTCTCCTTCCCTTGTATTCATGTGTCCTGCCTGTCAGCCCCCAGCTGTTCCTTGTTGTCTAATTAGTACCTGTATATATTCTCCCTGCCCCTGTCTTCCAGTGTTGCGTCATTGTTTGTTGTTTTCCCGTCAGTACCCTTCTGTACTGTGTGTATCTCCGTATCTCCTGTGTCAGTACCTTCCCGTATTTGTAGTCCATGTTTTCCAGCATTTCTGAGGTTTTGTTTTCCCCTGTAACGTGTGCCTTTTGACTATGCTCAAGTAAAGCTATTATTATTATCGGAACGTCGACTCATTGCCTCGTCTCTCTTACTCCACATTGTCCCGCGATTGAATTCTACACTCCTCTCCTAAACTCGGATCCCCACAGCGGGTGGCGAGTGGCTTCGGATGAGTCCTGGTCGTTAACGTTAGACTCCGCTACTAGCTTCGTTGAAGCATGGGCAGATAGGATCTTTGAGCAAAACACAAATTACATTGAACTAAAACGTTCTTTCCTTTGTGCTCGACAAAAGAGAAATAGTGAGAAATAGTGAGATGTGGGCGCCGCCATGACAAAACACGCCCACAGCACAGCGTGTCCCCGCATGTGAAGTGACACAGACAGGAGAGGAGGACTGCGCTAGATCGCTAACGCTCGCTAACAATCTACATAATAATAACGCAGTAACGAACCATTCAGTAATGGTAACTGCGTTACTGAATTTCAAAAGTAATGTGTTAGAGTACTAGTTACCGCCAAAAGTAGTTACTGTAACGCGTTAGTCCCAACACTGCAAATGAGCCATACTATTGTCTCCATAGCTATAATATAGAATATACAATAGAGTCCGCAAAGATCGTGAAATACCGCAAACATTTTCATGAAAAGCTGGTACTAGGGGGAGCTCCAGTAGCTCACCACGTACCGCGAGCGCTATTTCAGCGCCGTGGACAACCGTGCTCGTCACGGATCTGGGGCTGAGCGAGTTCGAATCCCGGACTGCAGCCGTGCCTTTCCCAGAGTGTCTTCCCCCCCATCTGAACCCTTTCAGCCTGCTTCTGTCGGTCGAACTTGACCAAGTATAAATGCGATAAACGTATAAAAGAGCCAGGGAAATGGCCAAAGTTTAAAAAAAAAAGAAAAGCTGGTACTAGACAGTGAAGGATGGGGGAAGCCTATGGCGCTCAATGTGTTTTAACAGGCGCCCCCAAAATTGGCCATTTTAGTTTTCGTTTTTGAGGACTGCATACTTTTTGTTGCAAACCTAAATACTATACATGCATGGGCCTGGTCTCTTCTGAAAGATGACCTTCTGAAGTTTCTGATACAATAAAGAAAACTCACTTTTAGTGCTAATGAAATAGAGTAACATAGGTCTGAACTTGAGTTGTAGAAAAACTTGTTAGTCACGTTTTTCTGTAGTAGTTAGTAGTCCAGAAGTAGTATTTCCAAAAACATTGGTATGGATGAAAAGACACCCTGGGCCCATAGCCTGAAGTCTTTTGTAGTACATGTCCAGATTTCATAAAAATCCATTCAGAAATGAGTGATTAGAAGCGGTTTTGGTAAAAGGTGAGAGGGCTCAGAAAACGATTTTATCATAGACTTCAATGCATTCGACGGAGAATTCTCTTCCTGTTTTGGCCCGTGACTTTTCACCTAGATCCCTGATTCGCTCATTCCCACGTGGGGTACCATTGGAAAGCCCTACTCATTGGTTACAACCCTGTCCAATAATTTTCGGGGTCGCCAAATGATTGACGGAGGTAGAGGCTCGAGAGTCGGGAGTGGTATTTGAATTTCTGTATTTGAAAGTCTGCCGTGTACTTCGGCACACGCCTCACATATCGGTATGTAACTCGAGAACCGTTTAACAGATTTTGTCACCTGAAACGGATCGACAGGCAACAAATAGGGCTTTAATTTGATATATATATTGTATAAAAAAATATGCCGGTGGGCAAATCGTCCTAAAGAGGGCCCACATGTGGGCCGTTGCATGTTAAGAGGTTGGCAAAGATGTGCTTTAAAGAGGTTAAATATCTGCTAGTGCAGTAAGCAAATCCGGTAAGATTTCTTGAAATAAGTAAACATATCTAGTATAGGGCTCTCTCTCCTGATTGGATAAAGTGGGAAGGGATACCAGAAAAAGAAATGTCTGTTTACTGCAGAGCTGAGAGACCCATGGTACTGACCAAACACAGTCAGTGATGGCTGTCAGACTGTAGAGCTATTTAACATGTATTTGAACAAAAGAAATATCACTAAACACACTTACTTTAACAACAGCTAGAAGAAAACCCACGGGTCTCTCTTACATCATTTCATTCCTCATCATTTCCGTTTCAGTAAATGTTGTTTTTATACCGTATAGCCTAATTAACGTGATATCAAATTGACATTGCTCATACGCGAAAGTAGGTTGCCAGCTTCTTAAGCTGCCGATTGAAGGATTAGCCTGGTCTGACTGCAGTTTTTACTAGTGCACAGAGTAACCTATATTGTTCTCTGCCAGTGTTTGTAAGAAGGGTGCTCTGTGTGTGATGACCTACTGCGTTGGAGGAGAATCATGGCTCTGTCCGTCAGGTGGGATCCAGGAACACGTCCTAGATACACATGTTGTTCTCTCTCAAACTGGACCTCTGCCTGGCTGTCAGCGTTACATCTAAGCTGACTAAACCGTCTTCATTTATTCTATAGAAGTTGGTGAAATAGGTTTAAGCCAATAATAATTAAAAAAAATTTAAGGGTTAGAATTCAAATTAAATAAATAAACACAATTCAACAACCACGAGACAAACACATCAGTCACCTCTGTCCCTATCTATACTTAAAGGGGCACTACACCAAAAAAACAATGCTGATCTATTTTTCAGATAATCTCACACACAATCTCACACACAAAACAGTTTTGCATGCATTCCTTAATTTTTTTTTAGAATACGGCCACCAGTGATGTAAAAAAAAAAACAATCAGCCCTATCTGTGCACGCCACTGCTTCCCTGATTGACAGAAGGGCAACATATCCCATTATCCCAGGAATATAGAGAAAAAGAGGGGGACGGGGTCTAGCTTGTTACCATGGATTTTAATGTAATGCAATGGGTTCAGCAGGACCCCTGGATCTTGGACAAGAACGGGGCACTCTGGGTCGAGACCGGCCCTCTCACGATGGGTCGCCCCGCCAGCCTCTTACAAACGAGGTGGAAAGAACCACCACCCGTGGCCGGCGGGGGCACTCTGGGGGCACTCTGGGGCACTCTGGGAGACTCCGAGCGTGCACCGTGCCAGCACTGACATCACAACCTGTGGTTCCAATGCCCAGATGTCTTTGAGATTCGTAAAAGCGAGGCTCTCAGCTGACATTAACGCTGAGTCATGCGCTAGGGAGAAGGACACAAGCTGTCGAGGGCAGGCTATTGACGCCCGGCATGGAGTCATGGCAGCTGAATAAAGTGACATGTGTTTGTACTATACTGAGTGGGAGCCTCACAGACATCCTCTAGTGTGGGGGAAGCAGTACTTATGGTGGGCAACATGCAGCACCACGGTCCTCCCTCTCAGCAGGGATGTAGTAGGAGGACTTATTAGCATAAAAATGTAATGCTGAGAAGGTCATGTGCAGGTGGTGTGTGTGTGTGTGTGTGTGTGTGTGTGTGTGTGTGTGTGTGTGTGTGTGTGTGTGTGTGTGTGTGTGTGTGTGTGTGTGTGTGTGTGTGTCGGCCTATGTGTGTGTGTGTGTGTGTCTGTCGGTCGGTCGGTCTGTGTGTGTGTGTGTGTGTGTGAGAGAGAGAGAGAGAGAGAGAGAGAGAGAGAGAGAGAGAGAGTGAGAGAAAAGGAACAGCAAATGGAAAAGAAAAAATAATAATGTTTTGGGGGGAAAATTCATAAAATGGAGGCAAAAAAGTAAAAGTAGGATGAGCGGAAGACAGTTAATCAGCTGACAGACCATCATCATCATCATCACACCATCATTATCATCATCATTATCCGATTACAGGGAACGCTGCCTACAGTACCTGTTGCAGAATGACCATGGTTCAGCTTGCAGGTTCCAGGACATTAGAAGTCACCATGTGAGGCCCTGGGATGGAGAAGAATCACAGAAGAAATGTAAATGAAATAATAATAATGATAATTACATACATAATAAGATTAAATAAATAAAAACACAACCTATTAATCAAATTACCGTTGAAATTACCCTTTTCTCCCCAATTTAATCATCATGCTAATTCCCTGTGTGTGTCATGGTCCTGGTCATTGCGCTTCATCCTTCTGTTGGCCTGGAGAGGACAATAGACTACCACATGTCTCCTCCGATACATGTGGAGTCGCCAGCTGCTTCTTTTCACCAGCGAGTTTCACTGGGAAAGTGAAGACCAACCAGTTGCAACGACCAGGACTAATACACCACCGGGTTCCCACCTGCGAACACTGACCCAAATTGTGCTTGTTGGAACAACTGACCAAGCTGGAAGTACCGCTGGGAATTGAATCCGGGTCTTTGCGGTGGTAGACGGGTGCTTAGACCTTTACACTAACCAGCCATGTCTTACTGTCGAATCCTTGACTGGAGGAGAGAATAGGTCCAGCACAAAGTAAAGGATTCAACAATAGTTTGACTTCAAAATCAAGATATAAACACTCAAATGCGCCTCAAGTCTTTTGTTTGCTTTGGGTGCACTGTGGAACTATGTTTAAAGTGATAACGTGTAATTATGGTGCCTGCTGGCCATGAGCGGTACTGCCTCTGTGTTTTCAATACATTTCCCATGAGTGTCTTTAGGCTGCAAACACGCCGCTGTTAAATCGCCTCGAACTGCCGTGAAATGAAAATTGTAGCCTGGTTGTTGACACCAGCAATGATCCGCCCACGCACCAGTTCTGCTCTGCTGCTCTTAATAATCACAGGTAGAGCTGATATTTATCATGTGTTAAATTAAACACATTTGTACCTGTCTTGGACCCAAGAGAGAAAGTGTCTCTCTCTGTTGTATCTCTATCACCTACGCTGTTCCTCTCTACCTTAATCTTTGTCTCTCCACTCGCTGTCCCACAACCCTGGGACAACCCCGGGACATTCCTCTCCCCCAGCGACCTTCAGAGGGTCATCCTCACTCTCATATTTTCAAGACTGGACTATTGCAACGCCCTCTATACTGGTGTGGCAGACAAATACATAAACCGCCTTCAACTCGCCCAGAAAGCAGCCGCCAGGCTCGTGTCTGGCACCAAGATTTTTGTTTGTTTGTTTGTTTATTATTAACACAGTTAACACTTTCCGTGCCACTCACGAGATTTCTCGTGTTTTTTTATAGGTGGTTGAAAGCCACTCACGAGATTTCTCGGATTTTTTATTTTTTTTTTAGCGATCTGAAATCATATTGCATCACCCGAGCCTACCCGAGTATAGCCGAGCGGCGCCGGCGATCATTGTGGAAAAAAGTGGCCCCTGTCGTCTCCCAGATGACATAAGTGATTTTGGAATGGACTCAATGAAAATGAATGGGGGAAAAAATCCGGTACTCCACATTTTCCAGTCCACTGATCCAGCCGGGGTTACCAGAGTTCATTCTGGATCCTCAGATCCCCGCGGATCATGGAGTTCTACTGTATCGCGTTGGATCCATACACGTATCGATTTTTTCGAATGGTGATCAGGAATTGGAATATACCAGTTGGATACCATCTGATGTCAGGTAAGGACTCTATGTTATCAGTGTTAGGATAATCAGAGTAAGTTTGATGAAGTTATAAGCTGTTTTGTGAAATGTCTTCTTTCGGTTTCACTGTAAAAGTCCGCGAGGAAATCAACGGGGCGATTATCCGTGCGCGGCTCGAATGTGCTTGCGTGCACGTATAATATTGATCATCTAGCGTTTATTTGAAAACGATTCATAAAAAGGCAGACGAATATCAACGTTGTGGAATATTCCAGTAAAAGACGATTTTCATAGAATGCTCCACAATGGGCTGTTTTTTATCTGAAAACGGGTGCTTTTCTAAATGCTCTGAAACGGAAACGACGCGATAAAAAAACAATCTGCCTTGACAGCACTGACTGGAAAATAGTCTTTGATAATGCGATGGGAAGATTAGACACATAGCCATAATTTAAAACATAGATTAGGCGATATTAACGTTAACATTGGCGCAGATGGTGGCATTCAGCCGGTAAAAAGGAAAACCCGGCGTGGCGCTCAAAGTGTTAAACAGAAGTAAAAACAATACATAATAAGTTATAACGATTGTGAAGGAGAAGTTAGAAGCCTAGAGGCTTATCAAGAACTTCCCCTGTTTTATAAAATCCAACATACAAAAATATGCATATTATAAAATACCAGAATACATTCAAAAGAAACATACATACACACAGTACATACATGCATATACTGTTTACATAATACTATATAACAACCCACCCACCTGCCTACAAACCTACCCACCCACATAACCAAATGCATACCTACATGTATGACCTATTTATCTATCTACTACTTTTGGATATGAGAATTTCTTTGTAGTTTCCTTTAAAAATAAGCAGAGATGGAGATTTCCTCAGCATAGGATCAGCTGCATTCCAAAGATTGGACCCTCTATACCTCACTGAGAACTGCCTAAGTGAAGTACCACAATAAGGTATATGCAGGTCCCTGGATTGACGTGTAGCATATGAATGAACATCTGAATTAAAAGAAAAAAAACTATTAAAACCATTTGGTAGATTGTGATCATGAATGCATTTGTACACAAATATACATCTGTAAAGAATTAACCTCAGACACAGTCAGAATGTTTAGTTTCTTGAAAAGAGGAGCAGATGGTTCGATCTGAGAGGGTTGCCAGTCTAACAAATCTTTTTTGAAGTAAAATAATTTTTTGAAGATGAGATGAATGAGTGCTAGCCCATATTATGTTACAATAAGATATGTAAGGAAAGATAAGACTATAATACAGAATAAAAAAAAAACGTCTATTTATCAATGAACACACCTTCCTAATTATACCTACTGACTTCATTGCTTTTTTACAAACATGATCAATGTGTTTTTTCCAATTGAGTTTATCATCAACTAGGATCCCTAAAAACTTTGTTGAAGTTACTTGTTTGATTTCGGTGTTACTGATTAATAGCTTTGCCTCCTTTTTCGAATAACTTTTACCTTTATTACAAAATACAATAAAATTAGATTTTTCTACATTTAACAATAGCTTATTAGTCTGGAACCAATCTGAGACACAAGATAAACCATCATTTGCTTCCCTAATTAATACTGCAAAATTCTCATGTGACATTATAATGTTGGTGTCATCAGCAAACAAGATCGAGAATACTCTAGGAGATACCCAAGCAAAATCATTTATATAAATCAAAAATAAAAGGGGGCCAAGTATAGAGCCCTGAGGAACCCCACAGACTAGCTTTGCCCTGTCAGAGTCATCGCCATTTATGGAAACAAACTGTTCCCTATTATAAAGATGAGGGACCACATCTCCCCAGTCCTTGCATCCCTACACTGGCTCCTGGTAAAACAACAAATTCAATTCAAGATCCTCATGTTCACTTACAAAGCCCTAAATGGTCTCGCCCCAGCCTACATAAAGGAACTCCTGGTCCAATCAGCCAGCTCCAGATCCCTCAGATCAAACAATCAAATCTGCCTTAAAATCCCACACACAAGACTGGTGACGAAGGGAAACCGGGCATTCACAGTCACAGCGCCAAAACTCTGGAACAAGCTCCCACTAAACTTAAAATCTGCAAGCACTCTACGGACTTTTAAGGCCATGCTCAAAACCCACCTTTTCACCATAAAAAAACCATGAGTTCGTTTTGTATTGTAGTATGACTGGTGTATTATGTCCTTCCGTTCTCCATCTGCTTGGTTGGCCTGCATGTATTTTTTTCTGTTTTCGTATTGTTCCTGTCTTTCTGTTTTTCTTTTTTCACGGGCTGTGCCCCGGGCCGATGTAACTATTGGTTGAGGCGCGCAATATAAATAAATGTATCATATCATATCATAACCCCTCCCCTCTGTGTGTGTGTGTGAGTGTGTCTTTCTCTGCTTTCCCTCCACCTCTCCTCACCGCAAATGGACTGCATTTATATACAATTGACATATTAAAACCGTAATAAGGGGTTTGATTATCCAGTTTTGATTTTTGGTTTTCTAATCTATTCTAATGTTCTTTTTCTTTTTTTTTTATCAACTTTTTCTCCCATTTTCTATTTTTCTCCCATCCCAATTTCGTCTTGAACGTTGTTAGACCATGCCTCCCACTGGTCGGCTGCAATGTGGACCAAGCCTTGCATCACGTGTCCCCTCCGGTACACGAGGAGGCAGCCGGCGCATCTTTTCACCTGAACAGCGCGATCGCTCAGTGGCGAGGAGTAACGCGTGGGAGGCTCACGCTGCCCCAGATACTTCCTGATTCTGCTGTACAGGCGCAACAACCGACCTGTAGGAGTCGCTGTCCACAACGTCCGATCCCCACCCACCGGCTTTCCCACCCCCTAATACTGCCAATTGTATTAGTATGAACAACCAGCCAAGCCGGAAGCAACGGCGAGAGCTGGGCTCGAACCCAGCATATCCTGCGTTAGTGGCGAGCGCCTTGCCCACTGCGCCACTTAGCCGCCCCTATTCTAATGTTCTAATGTTTCTAATGTTCGATTTGCTTGCGGCGGTGCGGGGAAAACAGCCCAGAAACCGAAGCCATCCCTGTAGATTGCGAGTGGGCCTTGGCACGGCTGGTGTGAACGGTCAAATCGGTTAACAAGGGGCACCGAAAGGAAACTGGCTGTCCAGCGCGGCACTTGGCAGTGCTTCGGGGCCGTTTGGGGAGCGTTGTGTGCGGTGTGCCAGGCCTGTTACTCTGTCACATCAGTTTGTGCCAGGCCTGTTACTCTGTCACATCAGTTTGGGGAGCTTCGTGTGCGGTGTGCCATGCAGGCCTGTTACTCTGTTACATCAGTTTGCCTTTCTTATTTGCATGCAGGCTTCTGCAGAGAGAATTACTGGTTTCTGGTTGGTCGAGGTGGCTGCATATTTGTCTTCCACTGTTGCAGAAAATACTGCATATTCTGTGCAGGAAAAAACACGTCGTGTTCGTTCTCTGGTATCGCCAGAAGGCTGACCAAGCTGGTCGCACCAGACCACTTGAGGCTATAGCAGAAGGCTGACCAAGCTGGTCGCACCAGACCACTTGAGGCTATAGCAGAAGGCTGACCAAGCTGGTCGCACCAGACCACTTGAGGCTATAGCAGAAGGCTGACCAAGCTGGTCGCACCAGACCACTTGAGGCTATAGCAGAAGGCTGACCAAGCTGGTCGCACCAGACCACTTGAGGCTATAGCAGAAGGCTGACCAAGCTGGTCGCACCAGACCATTTGAGGCTATAGCAGAAGGCTGACCAAGCTGGTCCCTCCAGACCATTTGAGGCTATAGCAGAAGGCTGACCAGGCTGGTCGCACCAGACCATTTGAGGCTATAGCAGAAGGCTGACCAAGCTGGTCGCACCAGACCTCTTGAGGCTGTAATAGGAGGCTGACCAAGCTGGTCACACCAGACCACTTGAGGCTATAGCAGAAGGCTGACCAAGCTGGTCGCACCAGACCATTTGAGGCTGTAATAGGAGGTGTATTGAAGCGCCGGTGTACACGTTCCAGAACTTCATTAATTCAAAGACAAATTAACCATTCAAGTACTTTTTGTACGGAGGGAAAAGTGTCCCCATTACGTTACAATAGTTGTGTGGCTAACTAGCAGGAGCTGGGTATCCAGTATGAAGCACAGCACTGTGCTGAGAGAGGACTCTACTGATCCATCCATCATCAGCGAGTAGGAAAAAGGTGAAGGTTTCCATTAAAGGGGACATATTTTGTATCTTTTCAAGAATGTTATATGTTTTCCTTGAATCTCTGGAACATGTTGTTTGCCGATAAACCAGTCTAACCAGTTAAACCAGTCAAATCCAGTTGGAAGTCTTTCTCCTTTTGAATTGAACACGTTTTTTGTGAATGTAGCAGACACCGCATTTTAAATACATTATTCCCTTTCCTGCCTGGTAACTCCTCACGCAAGAGTAAAACACTTTTACAAACTGGTTGGTACATCAGGTAAGCAGTGTTCCTGGCTCCAAAAAGCACCGTTAATTGATTCATTAAAGCAAATTGATTCCTTGTGACAATAAAACAGCTTGTTTAGGCTTGTTAATCTGAAGACGTCAAACCGTGGCCAAATGGCAAGGAGCCCATATCTAATTTTCCCTCTAGCGCCTAAATAACATCTCAGACTGATAAATCCACACAAAGACTAGGCTAATCACATTTTACATAATATGACCCCTTTAACATTGGTTAAGCTTTTCAGTGAAAAATGGCCCCAAATAAATCACACTTGTTTGCATAAGGAACATGGATCCTCTCTATGTCTAACTACATGACTTGATCAGAATGGAACACTTCATCCACCAAATACATTGCATGTGTAACGGAGGTACCGCGAGTATAATCCACAGTCACGATGGACTTCAAGTGTTGTGAAGTGACTGTGGCACGTAGCGGTACTGCAAGTGAACTCACTCCCCCTTAAAAGGCATCCAGACACATTACCAAGAAGTGGATTCACCTCTTGGTATAGCGGTCTGTAATCGCGCCCGTGGTGTGGCCGACTCGGGTTCGACTCCCACTCAGGGCATGTCAAAATAAGACCGGTGACACATGTACAGGAATTTGTCGGTGCAGTGATGTACCAGCAACTTACAAAGTTGCACGGCATGACAGACACACATGGTACAGGTATGTCTGTTAAAGGGGAACTCCATTTTTTTTGGAAATTAGCTTATTTAACATCTTCCCTGGAGTTAGACAAGAAGATGCATACCTTTTTTGTCTCTGTGCGTGCATTTTAGCTTTGGGAATAGACGCTCCGTTAGCATAGCTTAGCTTCATCACTGGAAGTGAGGCAGGACAGTAGCCTTACAGTGCCTTACAGTGTATTGCAAGGTCTGACATTGACCAAACTTGATATGCATGACCTTGGTGGGCTCTAGGTAACCCCTGAAAAGGGGGTCAATGTCAGACCTTGCAATCAAAAGTTAGGGGGCGCACTGAAATTATGGCAAGGGTTATTAGCCCCCTAACTTTTGATTGCAAAGTCTGACATTGACCCCCTTTTCAGGAGTTGACCTAGAGCCCACCAAGGTCATGCATATCAAGTTTGGTCAATGTCAGACCTTGCAATACACTGTAAGGCACTGTAAGGCTACTGTCTTGCCTCACTTCCAGTGATGAAGCTAAGCTATGCTAACGGAGCGTCTATTCCCAAAGCTAAAATGCACGCACAGAGACAAAAAAGGTATGCATCTTCTTGTCTAACTCCAGGGAAGATGTTAAATAAGCTAATTTCCAAAAAAAGTGGAGTTCCCCTTTAAATAAACAAATACCGGTAAACAGGTTGGAGGGGTATTGCGATCGCTTCTGTCCATGTGTCTGCCTGTGCCAGCCATAACTCCTACAGTTTGGATAGGATTTGGATGAAACTTGGAACATATGTTGACAATTCTTGAATATATTTCAAATCAGTCAATGACAAGTATTTTATTTAAATAAATTTCAACCATTGTCTATTGAAATCAATATAGCTGACGATGGGGGAGGGCAGCACTTGCATGCTTTGCCTGCTCACGCATGGGTGTAGACATCTCTGTGAGGGCCGTTCTAGTTTCACATTGTGACTATTCACACACAAGAACTAAGAAACAGAGTGTATACTGCTCCTCCTTTTTTAATTAATGTAGACTAGTAATTATGCAGGTAATCTTGCCTCATGCATGAAGCGATATAAGAACAGATTTTGTTCTTAACTAGCATTTCCTCTTACTTTGTTCTTACCTGGGATTCAGCAAAGTTTTCTTATTGTTGCTTTTTTCTCAGGCAAGAACAAATGATAAGAGTGGTCGAGAGCACTCTTACCGAAATAAGAAATTCTTACCCAGATGAGAAACATTTAAAAAAGCCTACCATTCATAATAATAATAATAATAATACATAAGATTTATATAGCGCTTTTCCTAATTCTCAAAGACACTTTACAAAACAAACAATATAATACAATACAGTTTTAGTAGATAAAATAAAAAAAAATATATAAAATGGTGAGAGAGGAAGGAGTTCATGGGTTGAAAGCAAACCATTGGTCAATTGCCCCCAAATACAGTACCCCCAAATACGACTTTATAAACCCATGCAGAACTTTTCAATAATAATTATTATTATTATAACTTATTGCGTGTGTTCTGCTTCTGAAATGGATTATATATTGCTGTTAGAACAGTTAGATGCTGGCTGCCCAGGCCGTACGCATATAACGCATATTTAAAACCTCTCCTCTCCTCTCTTCTCTGTATAGATGAAGATGTAGCAGTACTGTCTCTGTATGTCATGTATGTCATAATATGTTATGATGAATTGAAAATGGGGGACCCTGATGAAAACAAGACGAAAGTCTTTCTCTGGTCTGCATCCCCTTAACAATTGTGTGTATTGAGCTGTACTGTATTGTACCAATTCTGCAATCTGTTAATAAAATGTTCAATCAATCAATCAAAACTCTGCTACACACCTAAAGTTCTGAGCACACTCGGAGTTTTAGCCACGGACATTTCAGAGAGAGATGACATCTCCTCTCTCTCTATATATCTCACACACACACACACACACACACACACACACACACACACACACACACACACACTTCAGAAACAAACATAGTATCAATGAGAACATCAATAATACACCTGAGTGATGTCTAGTAAAAAAAAAAAAAAAAAAATTGGCCCCCCCCCCCAGTGCTGGGCCCTTGGAATCATCCTAAGCTACCCCCCCCAGCTACGCCCCTGCGTATACGTACAAGTATAAGTCTTTATTTGTCATCAGATTAACACACACACACATGCGATGAGCGACCCACAGGAACATCATTTTGAGATCGCAAAGCGCTTCCTGTTGAATATATCAGACAGGGATCAGATGGCAAAACTCTGCTGTTTTACACCCGCCTCATTCGCTTTATAAGGAAATGGTGGGCGTGTCTGTATGCAAATGAATTTAGCGCGAACGCGCTTTTGAGTTTAAGAATGAGTGGGATTCATCATGCAAATCTCCTGGGTATGCACAGATTTCGACGTTAAGAACGGCTTGATGAATGTGGCGGTGGCTTTTCTTATTGTTCTCTTAACAGACAGGTAAGCAAGAATATAAGTAAAATAATAAGAGGGTATTGTTGAATGAGGCCCATTGCATGTACCACAGCGATTTAGACAGACAGATGGTGTGTGTATTGACTCAGTGAGAATCATCGAGCAGACCACAATATTTTAATCCTATACTATTTAATCACATACTGTACTATACTTTATTTAACCAGGCAGGTCAATGAAGGACAAATTACTATTTACAATGACGGCCTGAGGACAAAAGGGCCTCTCAAAGGGTAACAGGGAAAAGGGATAATTTTTTTTATAAAATATAAAAGAGACAGACGATATCACAGAGGTAAGGGAAATAATTAAAACGCACATCAAACAAACAAAGAAATCAAATGTATGTAATACATGAACAGTCAAATTACAGTTACTGTAGGCAGGGTGACAGGTATATAGGCAGGTGTGTGTAAACAATTATACGCAAGTCCTAGTGTTGTAGTAGTGAGGGGGATCAATTTGTCTTTTACATCTCGTTACAACTGCTGGGAGCAGAAAATTGGAAGGAGGATTGACCAAAGGAAGTGTTAACACACAGTGTAACAATACCAAAAAAACAGTGTGTGTCTGTGCGTGTTGAAGGGTTTAGCAAAGGCTATGTGATTAATATCCATTCTACTCATCTGATTAGGTACTATCTATCTGCTCACTTCATGTGTCATGTCCTCTCTGGCTGCAGCTGTGTATTGATAAGCACGCACAGCGATAGCCTCTCTCCTACAGTATGCTAAATCTTGATTGACAGGGTTATGTGAGGTCAGGGTCAAGGACCTGACTCCACCTCCCTTCTTGAGACTCCTGAAAATCTTCTGGAAGGTCACACGTGGGGCCTGCCTGCCGTCGTCATGTCAAAGTGAGCTCACTTATTTGTGTTTTCATTGGACAATGTCTTTGTTACTATAAATAGCCCTATAAATATGTTAGATCATTGTTGACCATTGTTTGGACAGTTTGTGGTGATTGTGATTGGAATTTGGGGCTGGAATAATTCTGCCAGAACTCTGGATCACCTCTTTGAGTCATATTTGTCTGAGAAACGCTTTGTCTGCTGGGCTCTGCTTCTTACAACCACACTGTACAATGTGAGTGTATTAGGGGAGGGACATGAGACTGTGTACAGTGTGAGTGTATTAGGGGAGGGACATGATACTGTGTACAGTGTGAGTGTATTAGGGGAGGGACATGAGCCTGTGTACAGTGTGAGTGTATTAGGGGAGGGACATGAGACTGTGTACAGTGTGAGTGTATTAGGGGAGGGACATGAGACTGTGTACAGTGAGTGTATTAGGGGAGGGACATGAGACTGTGTACAGTGTGAGTGTATTAGGGGAGGGACATGATACTGTGTACAGTGTGAGTGTATTAGGGGAGGGACATGAGCCTGTGTACAGTGTGAGTGTATTAGGGGAGGGACATGAGACTGTGTACAGTGTGAGTGTATTAGGGGAGGGACATGAGACTGTGTACAGTGTGAGTGTATTAGGGGAGGGACATGAGACTGTGTACAGTGTGAGTGTATTAGGGGAGGGACATGAGACTGTGTACAGTGAGTGTATTAGGGGAGGGACATGAGACTGTGTACAGTGTGAGTGTATTAGGGGAGGGACATGAGACTGTGTACAGTGAGTGTATTAGGGGAGGGACATGAGACTGTGTACAGTGTGAGTGTATTAGGGGAGGGACATGAGACTGTGTACAGTGTGAGTGTATTAGGGGAGGGACATGAGACTGTGTACAGTGTGAGTGTATTAGGGGAGGGACATGAGACTGTGTACAGTGAGTGTATTAGGGGAGGGACATGAGACTGTGTACAGTGTGAGTGTATTAGGGGAGGGACATGAGACTGTGTACAGTGTGAGTGTATTAGGGGAGGGACATGAGAGAACAGACTATTTGGGGCTCTTGGGAGGCAATGTATCTTTAATGATTGCAGTAAATAAATATAATATCACCAAATAAATGTGTTCTTGTTGAACGCCTTAACAATTTCAAGTACACATTATTTTGTGCATATCTGTCGATGAAGTGCATGCTATTAATGGTATATTTTAAAATTATTATAGTTATTATAAATATATTGAATAATTTTACCTTATCTACAGTTGCATAAACAATCACACATTTTCATGCTAAGAAAAGGAGCATCTCACTCATATTGACGGTGGATTCTCTCTAGTAATGTTCGTATTGAACTACATTTTGGAAACTCATAGGGAGAAACATACCTATGATAAGATAAGATATTCCTTTATTGATCCCATGGGGAAATTCAGGCATCATAGCAGAATGGGGGAGGGGGGGGGGGGTCCAGGTAGTAGAAGACATGGTACAGGTCATAGAATTATAGTACAGTGGAGAAGTGAAAATAAAAATATGCGGTGTAAACAATTTAATTAACTCTGGCCATGCGTGTGGGCAAGTAGGCAGTGTAAAAAGGTCAAGGTGCAAGATGAGGGTATCTATGCCCTCTCAGTTATATTTGCCCTACAATAAATATAGTCACAATGTTATGCCTCAGCCATGTGGCCCAGCTGGCTGTGGGAGTTAGGTGAGGGAAGGAGGGAGGAGAGGAGGAGGAGGAGGAGGAGGAGGAGGAGGAGGAGGAGGAGGAGGAGGAGGAGAGGGAGGAGTCTAGCCGAGGCCCTTAAAGGCTTACTTGGATTCCTGAGGCTAATCCCGCCACTGAAACACACGCCATACTTTAGTGTGGCTGCTGAATCATTTCCTCCTCAACAACTGTATTTGTTTATTTGTTTATTATATGGATCCCCATTAGTCTACACCCATGGGTGAAAGACTATTCTTCCTGGGGTCCGAACACATAACTTAAAACATTGGAGTAATAACAAAACAATAAAAACATAAAAAACACTTTAGCTTAAGTACATTCTCAATATCTGCAAAATCACAACACAAAAAGGCTCCAACCACAAATACAATACTAACTAAATAAATCAATAACTCAACTGTATTTCATTATTCATAACAGCGTTTTTCAACTTTTTCTTAAAAGTAAATTTGTTGCTGATAATCATTATCTTCACAGGTATACAATTCCAGTATGCAGCAGCTCTATATACATTACGGTTCTCTTAAGTGCATTTGTTCTTGGTAGAGGTAGAGTAAAATGAAGACCCAAGGCGTGTCTGGTGACATAGCCATGTCTAGTATTGGTGGGTTGTAGTTCTGACCACAAAGACTCAGGTTTACCAACTTTACAAATATTAAACTGTTAAAGATTTTACAACTGTAGCTCACTGACCTGCCATTGCTTTCAACTCCACTCACCCTCACCATGGTGTGTAGTGTGTCATACACCTCTTAAGAGTTAGTGATACAGTAAGCCAGAAGTCCTGACACTTCCCTCTCTACTTCTCCAAGTAGAAACTCAATATTACAGTATGGGTGAAAACACTAGATAGGCTCTACGTGTGCTCAGAATTATGTCTGGAATTGTGTGTGTGTACAGATGAAGCCCTTCAGATTCAGGTCCCTACTGCCACTCCTCTGTCACTTTAGAACTAGCACTCAGGTGTTGATTTTCCAGGGCTGGTGGCTGGGTCTAACGTAAACAAATGGAGGGTACTTAACTTAAGTGCTTCCCCAGGGAGGAGGTCGGGGGCTACTGCCCTCAGACCACCAAGATCATTTTTATATGGGCAGTCTGACTTGGGGTACCGACCATATATTAGTGTTGCAATGCATGATAAATAAACAGTGAAAAAAGCTAAGAAATCGGATGGGGCTGGGACATTTGGGACGAATAAAAATGTAAGATGAAAATCTCCCCAGCCTGTGGGAGGCAGTGGAGGTGTGAAATCTGGCCCGGTCCAGAACAATAGGAGTCACAAAATCAGTTTGGAGTGGAGTGGTGGAGTAGTGGTAGAGGAGCAGTAGATGCTTGATTTTTCAGGGCTGTATCTGTAAATGTAAATGGCTGCATTTATATAGCGCTTTTATCCAAAGCGCTTTACAATTTGTTCCTCACATTTTACCCATTCACACACCGACGGCGGCCATGCAAGGTGCCAACCAGCTCATCGGGAGCAATTAGGGGTTAAGTGTCTTGCTCAAGGACACTTCGACACACTGCCCCGGGAGAAGTGGGAATCGAACCAGGAACCTCTGGATTACCAGACGACTGCTCTACCTCGCAATCCACTGTCGCTAGGTAGGTAGGTAAATGCATGTGGTAGGTGGAGTACCAATTTGTATGTGTCGCATTCCAACCGTGGCACGGATTCTATTTTGCCATCCACAGTCTAGGGGCCAAGCCGTTGCATAATGAATGGGTCGTAAGGTTTTGAACGATAGACCAAAAGTACTAAACTACCAACCTTGCATCTTGCTATCTTGTGAATTGATAAGGGTCAGGAGCAGATGGCTTGTGAGCAGTGATGCCACAGACTATTTGTAAAAAATTATCTGATTACTCCTTTAAAAAGTAATCTAGTTACTTTACTGATTACTTGATAAGTCGTCCCCTCTGCTGCTCCCACAACATAAGAATGACAACAGTTTTTTTTCTCTCTCTCTCTCTACCAAATCCATTCTGAGACAACAGAATGCGAGTGCGTACTCCGCAAGTCACACGTAACATGAATCTCTCTCTCACTCTCTCACTCTCTCTCAAGTAGCCAAATTACACTATAAAACAAACTGGATAGTTGATTTAACTTCATGCTGAAGCCATTCTAAAATCAGCTATAAACGTAAACATGACTGTACCCCTGGCTCTCTTATCATCAGCATTATGAGATAGTAACTAAATAGTAACTCACAGCCACTTGGAAAAGTAACTGTAATCAGATTACTGGCTTGTAAATTAGATGACTATTTACTGAAAAAGTTATCAGATTAGAGTAAGTAGTTGAATGAATGAATGAATGAAAACTTTATTAACAGATTGCAGAATGGGTACTGTAACTGAGGGGTACAATTCCCTGACTGTATTGTTAGATATGATATTTAATACCACTACCTCATGTACTTTAACTTCTGGCCACCCAGTACAAGATATAAGTATGATGAACACTTTCCCACCTGATGAAACGAATCCACACAAATGTACCAAATCGAAGGTTTAATACAGCAAAAGGTGTATACAACGATCACTTAATTACATTTATGATTTGAAATATGAAATATGCACTTTTATGGCAAATGAGTATTCGTAGGTAAATCAACATTGAATGTCCAATCTCTGGTTACGCAGGGAGTAAGTATACAACCTGGAATATTTAGGAAACGATAGCGATGGTACTTAGATGATTATAGCTGGATACACTAAGGGGGGGGGGGGGTCCCGCTGGTTGTAAGACAGTAGGAGGGGGGGGGTTAGAGAAGCCGCTGGCGGTATCCCATCTGGCCGACGGTGTCTTGGGAGAATCCAAAGTCTTGGACACGGTGCCCACAGAACCTCGGACCGCAGACGAATACAGCTGGACCCTCTGTGGACGGTAGCTGCCGGTCCACAACGGAGAGACGTGAGGCGACCTCACTGGTGTCGAGCGCCGTCTCACCTGGAGTCCTCTCCGGGGGGTAGTTCCAACACTCCGCAGTGTTGGCCTTTATCCATGGAATAATCAAAGCACACAAAGCATAATCCAAGCCGTGGAAGGCTCGCCGTCGTCCGGGTAGAGTAATCCAATATACAGGTCCAGTCGCTCTTGGCCCGGAGCTCCTCGGATGCAATCACCACTAGGGGTCTGACCAGCCTGGTTAAGCGTCCAGATAACGTCAGGAACGATGGGGGTACTGATAACTCTAGAACTCTAACCGAACGATGCACCATACATAAATAGACTATTATTAGCTTAATAGAATACGTCCAACTCGACGGTATAGTGCCAAACTATGACTATTCAACTATTAATCTACACGATATCTCAATGCCTATTCTGGGGCCAAGTAGGCCTTACTACACCACACGTGCGTCGTGGGGAGGCTTTTGCGTCTGTCACTCTGTTGGAGGGTAAAGAACTGGACTAAAAGAAAGTTCTACTTTACTTGCGCCATATATATATGCGCTATGAACAAATAGTACCATTCGTATTTCGCCCGACATATTCCTGCGCGGAACCGGGGCTTGCCACGACATGTTAGGCGGCACGATTGAACTTGGACCTAGGGGTATGGCAACCTGGCGCCAGGTTCTCGTCCAATGGTAGAATGAAACTATTATGGGCTGTTTAGTAGACTAAAGGGATATTCAATGCATATTGTACAAGGAATATACAGGGGATATCAAACGATATACAAATACAATTAAATATATATATATAATAAATATACATATTCGGTTTAATCTGATCCTTCACAACAGCCGCCCCCTAATTAGTCCCACCTAATTAGCTAAGCAGAGACAGATTAACCGCACTGTCTACCACTCAAGGTCCGCTGTAAGGGTCAGTCAACTCACAAAGTCATGGGGTCATGGTCATCATCGATAGTATCTGGGAGTCGGGGCAGTTCTATGAGCCTCGCCACGGGACGTGTGTAGGTGCGCCCTTGGACGAGTACTTCAGCTGCTCGGACCTTGCCATCGGCACCGGTGATCACTTTGCTTACGCGGCCAGCCGGCCACATAGCTCTGGGTAGTGACTGGTCAATAATCATGACGACTGTTCCTTCTGTCAAATTGTCTCTCTCTTTTACCCACTTCTGGCGGGTCTGTAGAGACGGTGGGTAGTGAAGTAGGAAGCTGCTCCAAAACTTGTCAGCTAGTACTTGGCTGTACCTCCACATTCTTCGGCCGTTCGCTTCTTCAGGCCTGTACATTGTCTGGGGTAGCGCGGGGTCCAGCCGCCCCATTAGGAGTGTGTTGGGGGTGACTGGGTCGACATCTGCTACATCACTGGAGACGTAACCGAGGGGCTTTGAGTTCAATACTCCCTCGATCTCCGTGAGGACTGTCATTAGGACTTCCTCCGCCACAGTCTGGGCTCCGAGTACGGCGTACAGGGCTGTCTTTATAGAACGTACTTCTCGTTCCCAGGTTCCACCGAAGTGGGGTGCGTTCGGGGGATTAAACTGGAAGTCAATCTGGGCTGGAGCGAGGTGGGTCTTAAGTTCTGGGCCCATAGCTTGGAAGCTCTCTCTCAGCTCTCTTTCTCCGCCTTTGAAGTTGGTCCTGTGATCAGACAACAATGTAGACGGTTTTCCTTTCCGTGATGCGAATCTCCGGAAGGCCATAAGGAATGAGTCTGTGCTCATGGTCGGAAGGAGCTCGATATGTATCGCTCTGGTGGTCATGCATTTGAATACAATACCCCACCGCTTCTCGGTGCCTCTTCCTCTCTTTATATACAACGGGCCAAAGCAGTCCATGCCTGTGGAGTGGAATGGCTTGTCGCCGATTCGGAGGCGACAGGGGGGTAAGTCAGCCATCCGTGGTATGCTGGGCTGCGCGCGCCACTTACGGCAGTCTAGACAGGTTCGCTGGAAGCGCCGTACTGCTTCTCTCCCTTGCAATATCCAATAACGACGTCTGATCTCCGCGAAGACTCTCTCTGCTCCTGCGTGGTGTACATCCTCGTCGTATTTCTTTATGATCAGCTCTGTGACCTTGTGTCGGCTGTTCAAGACGATCGGGTACTTAATGTCATCTGGTAGATCGGGGGCTCTCCGCAGGCGACCACCCACTCTGATGAGATTATGGGCGTCACTCTCTGGTGCCAGGTGAATCAGTCTGCTGTCTGATGGGACGGGGTTTCCTCCCTGTAGACAGTCTAGCTCATCGGGGAACGAGTCTCTCTGGGCTCGTTGTAGTAGAAGAAGCTCTGCTTCTTCGTAATCAGCTGCTGACATGTCAGTGGTGGACTGAATCTCTGGGTGGTGCCGCAGGAATGTTCTTTGTTGCGCACTCTCTAGGGCAGGGGTGGGCAACTTTGTATATGGTGAGGGCCACAAAATGTCCACAATCAATCTGGGGGGCCGCATTGTTTATCGGCAGTCCCGCCAGTAGTACCCCATCACTCAAATAGCCCTAATAGTCACAAGGTATATAAACAATTATAATTTGTTGTAACTTTGTTTTTATTCCATTTCAAATGCATTTAGTAATGCAATTTCAACTTTATGAATTTATAAACAGCTGAATTTAAAAGTATTGCTGTGTAACCCCAAATATATACAAAAATGATCAATTATAATTAAGGCTTCTAATAAAATAAATTTATGAACTTAAAGCCCACTGCTCAACAAACACAAAGCAGCATTCCTGCTGCATTTCACAGTAAATCAAAAGTGCAATAATAAATGATTTTGTTAAATGTATAAACTTTTATCCTGCTACTAAACAAAACATTATAACACTGAAATGCATGTTATGGATATGAAGCACTCAGGAATGTTTTGTTTAGTAGCAGGATAAAAGTGTATACATTTAACAAAATCATTTATTATTGCACTTTTGATTTACTGTTGTAGTGAAATGCAGCAGGAATGCTGCTTTGTCTTTGTGTTATTAGTGTTATCTGAACACTACAAAAGTAAACAAGTAAAGTGCAAGTAAAGTAAAGTGCAATACTACATGCCTCCCATTGACCCTTTATCAAACTGGCATGACATTCACCCTCGCCCCACAGTGGGTCAATAATGGTTATAATAATAATAATAATAATAATAATAATAATAATAATAATAATAATAATAATAATAATAATAATAATAATAATAATAATAATAATAATAATAATAATAATAATAATAATAATAATAATAATAATAATAATAATAATAATGGTCCCCTCTCTACACCTCTCCATCATCTCCCCCCCCCCCTCTCTACACCTCTTCATCATCTCCTCCCCCCCCCCCTCTACACCTCTTCATCATCTCCTCCCCCCCTGTCTTTAATGAGACACTTGTGGTCTCTCTTGTTGGCGCACAATAGCAGGAATGTCAACTTCAATGTTTGTGCATGCAATCTGCATCAGATGAAATAATGTTTCATCCGACAGCCTGTTTCTCTCCTTTGACTTGATGTGCTTCATGTTTGAGAAATTGCTCTCGCATATGTATGTGCTCCCAAACATACTGGCCATAGAGAGGGCAAAGTCCCTGAGGAGTGGGAAGCGGGGCTCAGGTAGCAGTTTCCAAAATGAAATTCCCCTCTCATTTCTCTTTGCTTGAAAAAAAGGATCTGACTGTAGCTCGCACAGTTCAAGCTGCAACGGTGGGGGCTGCTCTGACACCGTAGCGGTGAGGGGGCCGGCAAACAGCGCTATCCGTGACTGCATGCCGTTGAAATCTTCAAACCGATCATTGAATTGCATTTCCAGTGTTTCAATGTCGCTCCTGTACTTTCCGACGGCTCAGCCATCGGATTTCTGTGTGTAGCTGCAAGTCGCCATAATCAGTGTCCATCTCTTCCAAAAAGGAGACAAACTTTCTATGGTTTAGTGACCTGTTGCCTCCACGAATTAGATTGGTAACCTTGGTAACCAAATCCATAACATGGCTGTATAGTCAAGCTTCTTGGCACAGAGAGCCTCCTATATCAGATATAAAAAAAAAGAAAAACGATTTAACGACTCTCGCATATAATTTGACTACACTCGATTCGCATTGGTCATTATTAGTGACCCACAATAGATGGAAATTATGTTAGCGAACTTACCTGATGTATAATGCAGTGCAGCATTGGACACTCAACGCCACTCTGCCTTAGAAGCCCAGCGAATCCTGTGCGTTTTCCTTTCATTGCCGGTGCTCCATCGGTAACAACAGCCGACAGTTTATCAAAACCCCCATATTGCTGCACGGCACTTTCAACAGCGTTTCATATGTCCACACTAGGGCTGACCCCTATTAATCAAATAGTCGACTAATCGATCGAAAGGAGCCATAGTCGACTGCCAACTCTTCTTAGTCGAATACAATACAAAAAAAAAAAAAAAAAAAAAACTATTATATATTTTTTTTTTTTTTAATATATTGGCCTGGGGCCGCATGAAACGTCGGTGAGGGCCGCATGCGGCCCGCGGGCCGCCAGTTGCCCCTCCCTGCTCTAGGGTAATGCAGTCATCTATGTTGGGGTCTGTGGAGGCGACAGTGCTCAGTCCACAGAACATAGGTTTCTTGTTCTCAGCCTCCTCGTTACTTGCTTCCCTCGGGGTGGGCGTAGGCCAATCTCCTTCCGGGAGCTTGAGGAATGCTGGTCCGTCACTGTAGATGTTGCGACGGGTTAGGTCATCCAGAGACATTCCCCGGGTGATGACGTCAGCTGGGTTGTGTTTGGTGTCCACATACCGCCAGCTTGCTTCTTCTGTTAATTCTTGAATCTCGGTGACTCTGACTCCCACGAAGACCTTGTATCTGCATGAATCAGACTTGATCCATGTGAGTACTGTCGTGGAATCTGACCACAAGATTGTTCTATGCACCGGAATGGTGAGTTCACGTTGGATTAACGTGGCTAGATGCGCTCCTGCGAGGGCTGCGCAGAGCTCTAGACGTGGGATAGATTGTTGCTTACGTGGGGCTATTCTTGAGCGGGCCAGGATGAAAGCAGTGTGTATCTTTCCTCCCATCTCTTGGGCACGCAAGTAGGCCACCGATCCGTAGGCTACTTCGGAGGCGTCGCTGAAGACGTGTAGCTCAATCTGGCATGTCTCTGGCCTCACTGTGGATGGGAAGTAGCTGCAGCGTATATTGACACCTGGGAGTGAGCGGAGTTCCGTCTCCCACTCTCTCCATGTTGAGGCAAGGTGTGCGGGTATTGGGTCGTCCCAGCCCTGGTCCTTGTCCCATAGTGCTCGTACAATCATCTTTGCCCTGGTGGTGTAAGGTAGAATACATCCCAACGGGTCATATTGTCTGGCGAGTGTTCTGTACACACTCCGTCTGGTGGTCGGTATCGCCGCCGACCTTCCCTGCTCTGGAGCCAAGGGTTTGTGTCTATAGTGGAGCGAGTCTGTTTTGAAGCGCCAGACTAGTCCTAGTGTCATTTCTTGGGCTTCTCCTGGGATTGTCGCCATCCAGGTCTCGCTGCTGGCAGCCTTGTCCGCGGAGGAGAGGCTGCGCAATACGTGCGGGTCACTGCTGGCCCACTGCCTGAGATCAAAGCCGCCTTTGATCAGGGAGGCGCGTAACTTGATTAGGAGAGCCTCGGCTTCTTCTTGAGTCGAGACGCTTTGTAAACAGTTGTCCACGTAGAAACTGTTCTTCACACTGTGTTGGACCTCTTCATCTGCTGCTGGGTCCTCTGTGACGTGTTTCTGTAGTGCAAATGTAGCACAGCACGGGCTGCATGTGGTTCCGAAGGGGAGTACTTCCCACTGGTAGATGGATGGGTTCTCATCTCCGATCTTCTCTCTCCATAGGAACCGTAGCAGAGGCTTGTCCTCCTCTACTAGTCTCACCTGCAAGAACATCCCTTTGATATCCCCGCTTATAGCCACCTTGTCCTGGCGGAAGCGCAGTAGCACGCCTAGTAGGGAGGGGCCGAGTGTGGGGCCGGGCAAGAGCTCTTTATTCAGATTTTGGGATCCGATCTGGTAGCTGCAGTTAAACACAATGCGATCCTTGCCGTTGTGATGGACCTTGTGATGCGGCACGTACCATGATTCGGTCGTCTGAACGGCCTCTTTAATGTCAATCTTTGTTACGTGTCCCGCTGTGAATAGCTTCTCAATCTCAGCTCGGTACACACTCTCTTGAGCGGGGTCTTTGGCTAGGCGCCGCTCTGTGTTCAGTAGATAGCGCTCCGTGGCGTCTTTCTTTGCGTGAAAGGTGGGCATTCCCTCTCGCCTCAGGAGTGGAGTTGCGTATCTCATCACTCCGCCGACTGTGACTCTCTTTGTCCCCTGCTCGAGTAGGTTGATGGCGTAAATGTCTTCTTTAGAGCGAATATCTTTCTTTTCGTTCTTAAAGGGCATTGTCTCTAGGGTCCATAGCCTCTCGACATGCTGCAGGAGAGTGGTGTCTTCTTCTGTCGTTCTGGAGTGGAAGCAGCTAGTGGCTGCTGTTCGGTTGAGAGATTTAGCGAGGGGGCCTTGTAGGGTCGACCCTAGGCGGGTCTCGACTGCTGCAGGACAGCCTCGGGGGCCTGTATGGACCCGGTCAATCGGGACTATGAGTTCTGCATGGTCGGAGCCTATCAACAGGGTCGGGGTAGCGCCGTCTATGAGCGGGATAGGTAATTGGCGCAGGTGCACATATTTATCCATCAACTTGGTGACAGGGTAGGTGTACTGCGATAGTCCTATTTCTTGGCTGGTGAAAGCATTTGTGATCTTGTACCGTCGCTCTGGCTGCCCGTTGGCTGCGATGGTGAAGGAGACATTCTCGCCCTTTATCGTCTTTAAATCTCTTCTTATTGTCCGAATCGTCATTTCGTTCTTGCTCCCCCGCAGTCCCAACTGGGTCGCAGCGGAGGCGAGCAGAAGGGTCTTCTCTGACCCGTCATCAAGGATGGCGTAAGTGTCCATGACTTTATCTTGGTAGCTCAATGTCACACGGACTACCTTTAAGAGCACTTGGGCTCCGCTGCTGCTGGCGGGGTCAATGTACATGACACTTGCCTTGGTGCCGCTCCGTGGTGCAGGTATAGGCCGTCTTCCGTTACTTTCGTGTAGTATATCTAGATGGGCTCCATCGCACCGGCTGCACCTTTTCTTTAGGCGGCATTCGGCTGCCATGTGGGGCCGCGCACATCGATAACAGCGCCGGTTGGACTTTATCCATTGACTCACTTCTTCTGCATTCATCTTTGTGAATAGGTCACATTGTGACAGCCAGTGTTCTTTCTCACAGTAGGGACACGCTATCTTCCACTTCTCTTTTCTCGAGGGGGTGCTGTGACTCTTACTGCTCGGTACTGACTCTGATTGGTGCATGACAGTCACCGATCTTCTTCCATCATTTATTCTCCTGGGTCCCTCTCTGGAGCTTGGCGTGCTCCGCCCGAAGGTGTCCAGTCGTAAGCTGCTGACTTCTCTCGCCAGGAAGTCGGCTAGATCAAGGAGGGATGGCTCGGGGCCGTTGGGATCTCGGTAATCCCTCTGCCGCCTAAAGCGCTCCTGTCTTGCGGGTGGCAGCTTCTCCAAAATCCTCTCGACGTTAGAGTTGGCGTATAGCTCATGCATGCCCTTCTCCCGTTGCGCTCCCAGCATCCCTACCAGGGACTGCACTTTGATTGACAGGTCGTCTAGTGAGCGATTGTCTGTGGCTGGGGGTAGGCGGTCAATATGCCTTATCTCCTGGATTACGTAATCCCATATACGTCCATATCTCTGATCCAGCGCTGCAAGGGCCGCTGTGTATGGAGTCGAAGAGGTAGCATAGGCTAGCGCTATATTGTGCGCTCGCGGTACTTTCAGGTGCTTCAGTAATATTGCATACTTGTGGCGTTCATCAGCGACATCCACCATCATTGTCTCTAAGCACATCCGGAGCTTCGTGTACTGTGCTCGACTCTCATAGGCGAAGTCTGGGAATGACGGTGTGGCATTGTATGACGCCGTGGATGGCTGATACATCGGCGAGCGTTGGGGGAGAGACCTCCTGGGCGAGTCCCCTCTTGCGCCTCGCGGTGGGCTGGTACTGGCAGGGTACCATGGCCCGCTGGTCCAGGTGCTGTTCCTCGGGGCTGGTCATGCGTCGTGCTCACCCGTGAATAGAGTCGGGGGTCTGTAGCGCAGCGCCGCGGGGGTATAGCCTGGACTGTATGGGACCTCCTGGTCCGGTGGAGTACTGTGCTGTCGTCGGGCTTGGTTCTCCTCCTCTCCCTCTTCTTCCTCTATCAGATCCTCCAGATCCTGTAATCGTTTATTTAGCTTCTCCGCAGTGTATGCCGCTCCTTCCTTGTAGCTGGGTCTCGCTTGGACCGGTTTGGGAAGGGGGTCTGCGGGGGGTCTAGACTCGGTCTGTTGGTCAAGTTCAGGGTCGCTTGCTCGTTGTGGTGACGCTGCCCTTGACTGTTGTCTCGACGAGTTCCTTGAACCCCTGGCGGAGGGAGAGGGAGTTGTCCTTTTGATCAGCTGCTCCATTAGCTGCGCTTGTAGCTTGTCGCGCTCGGCTTGTATCCTGTCGCGCTCGGCTTCGCGCTGGATGAGAGCGAGTTCGCGCTCTGCGTCTCTTTGGGCACCGGCAGCGGCACGCTGGGTGTCTGCTCGGTCTCTTGCCATATTCTCTTCCATCTGAAGGCGTCTCATCTCCAGGCGTATGCGCTCTTCTTCGCTCCGTTGTTGCGCTTGGAGTTGTTCGCGCTCGCTAAGCGTCTGTGCTTGGAGTTGTTCGCGCTCGCTAAGCGTCTGTGCTTGGAGACGATCGCGTTCGGTAGAGGCTGTCAGGCTGACGAGGAACGCCTGTTGTAGTATCCTCTCCCTTTCTTCGGGGGAAGGCGGTAGTGGAGGTGAGCCGCTTCTGCGTGAGCCGCTCCTGGGGGTACTCGTCCTGGAGCTCTAGTTCCTCGGCGCTCTCCTCCTCTTCTTCCGTGCAGAGTTCTCTCTCTGTAGGGTTGTCTTCCTCCCGGGGCTGGTCGGGGACTACTTCTTGGGTAGTGGCGGGGGGTAAAGGCATGTCAATTCCCTCCTGGTCCCCACCGTGAGCTTGGTCAGTTACATTAGGACCTACTGGGGCCTCTGTGGTCGGGGAAACCTGGTCGTTAAGGTCAGACATAATTTTACTTTCTACTTTTACCGCGTTTACCGTTTGTCGAAGGCTAGGTAGTTGACTGACAGTGTAAGCCTCTAAGTACTGAGGTGTCTGTCGTCTGCGCCGCGGGCGTTCTAGGTTAGGAGGATCGTTTCGTGGAGTGTTCATCATAGGCCATTTCGATATTAATAACACTATATTAATATTACACTAGTTACCCTCCGGCTCGAAGGACCAATTGTAACTGAGGGGTACAATTCCCTGACTGTATTGTTAGATATGATATTTAATACCACTACCTCATGTACTTTAACTTCTGGCCACCCAGTACAAGATATAAGTATGATGAACACTTTCCCACCTGATGAAACGAATCCACACAAATGTACCAAATCGAAGGTTTAATACAGCAAAAGGTGTATACAACGATCACTTAATTACATTTATGATTTGAAATATGAAATATGCACTTTTATGGCAAATGAGTATTCGTAGGTAAATCAACATTGAATGTCCAATCTCTGGTTACGCAGGGAGTAAGTATACAACCTGGAATATTTAGGAAACGATAGCGATGGTACTTAGATGATTATAGCTGGATACACTAAGGGGGGGGGGGGTCCCGCTGGTTGTAAGACAGTAGGAGGGGGGGGTTAGAGAAGCCGCTGGCGGTATCCCATCTGGCCGACGGTGTCTTGGGAGAATCCAAAGTCTTGGACACGGTGCCCACAGAACCTCGGACCGCAGACGAATACAGCTGGACCCTCTGTGGACGGTAGCTGCCGGTCCACAACGGAGAGACGTGAGGCGACCTCACTGGTGTCGAGCGCCGTCTCACCTGGAGTCCTCTCCGGGGGGTAGTTCCAACACTCCGCAGTGTTGGCCTTTATCCATGGAATAATCAAAGCACACAAAGCATAATCCAAGCCGTGGAAGGCTCGCCGTCGTCCGGGTAGAGTAATCCAATATACAGGTCCAGTCGTTCTTGGCCCGGAGCTCCTCGGATGCAATCACCACTAGGGGTCTGACCAGCCTGGTTAAGCGTCCAGATAACGTCAGGAACGATGGGGGTACTGATAACTCTAGAACTCTAACCGAACGATGCACCATACATAAATAGACTATTATTAGCTTAATAGAATACGTCCAACTCGACGGTATAGTGCCAAACTATGACTATTCAACTATTAATCTACACGATATCTCAATGCCTATTCTGGGGCCAAGTAGGCCTTACTACACCACACGTGCGTCGTGGGGAGGCTTTTGCGTCTGTCACTCTGTTGGAGGGTAAAGAACTGGACTAAAAGAAAGTTCTACTTTACTTGCGCCATATATATATGCGCTATGAACAAATAGTACCATTCGTATTTCGCCCGACATATTCCTGCGCGGAACCGGGGCTTGCCACGACATGTTAGGCGGCACGATTGAACTTGGACCTAGGGGTATGGCAACCTGGCGCCAGGTTCTCGTCCAATGGTAGAATGAAACTATTATGGGCTGTTTAGTAGACTAAAGGGATATTCAATGCATATTGTACAAGGAATATACAGGGGATATCAAACGATATACAAATACAATTAAATATATATATATAATAAATATACATATTCGGTTTAATCTGATCCTTCACAACATAGTACAGTACAGCTCAATACATACAATTGTTAAGGGGATGCAGACCAGAGAAAGACTTTCGTCTTGTTTACATCAGGGTCCCCCATTTTCAATTCATCGTAACATATATGACATACATGACATACAGATAGACAGTACTGCTACATCTATACATTTATGACATACCAGATTTGCAATTACAGTACTGTTTGTGATACAAAAAGAGTCCAGAAAGAAAAGAGTATATACATTAGGCGTAGAAACTGTACATTGGATTGGGTAGGTGGGGGTGGGGGGGGACTGTACATTGGAGGTGGTTGGGTGGGTGGGGGGGGGGGGTTGGGTAGGAGTGGGGGGGGGGGGGGGGGGTTGGGTAGGAGGGGTGGGTGGGGGACACTGTACAACTGTACAAACAAACACTGTACATTGGATTATTGACAAGACCATACTTGGTCATTTACTGTACATTGGAGGGGGTTGTGTTCGGACATTTACAGGGGCCAGTTTCGAGTTGCAGTCTCCCTTAGGTGTTTTTTGAGAGTGTTTTTGAAAGTGGGTAGTGATTCACATTCCTTTACAGCTTTGGGTAGGGCGTTCCACATTGATGTGGCATAATTGCGAAACGTGTTTAGTCCCTTGTTTGAGCCGAATCTGGGTTTAACATGATTTGTGGAGCTCCCTCTGGTGTTGTGATCGTGGTATTCACTGACCTTTGGGAAGTATTTTGTCATGTACATGGGTACCTTGGTCGTGTAGTGTATCTTGTAGACCAGGCCCATTGCAAGTTGCTGTACTCTGTCGTCTACTCTAAGCCATCCTAGGTTGTCAAAGTGGGCAGGGGTGAGGTGGGTTCTAGGAGTAAGGTCAAGCAGTAGTCTGACCAGTTTGTTTTGAGATGTTTGTAATTTTGTTTTTAGCGCCTTTGAGGTGCTTTGGTACCATGAGGTGCAAGCATACTTAGTAACTAGTTACTGGCATCACTGCTTATGAGGCTACATACACACTTCCTGTGTCGGAGGAAGCTGCAACAAGAGGGACAGACTGTATATCAGCTATTAGCCTACCTAGTCGAGTAAGTAGACTAACACCAAGTTTAAAAATATACTGAATATATCGGTATGATTATCTAAAATTCAATGAATTTCAGGAAATAGATTTAATTGACAAACCTTTGGCATGAAAAGGTTGTACAATCCAACCTATTGACAAGTGAATGACAATGGATTATATCATCTGCAAAGTACATTTTGAATTGATTTAACTGAAAGTGAGCGGATCCCAACCCTACTGGGGACACAGGCTTCGCACCAAAGCTATGGAACACCCTACCTATGGATACGGGGCTAGATCACTAGATATTTTCAAAAGTAAGCTAAACATTTACCTCTTCCCCTTAGCCTTTTAATACACTCTGCTGCTTGGACTCATTGCATCCAGACTGTGGTTGTTGTACTGTAGATAACAAAAAAAATTGCACTGCATTATTGCATATTTTACATCTATTTTATGCTATTACTGTATATGTCTATTTTATTGCATTGCTCTTATTCTTAGTCTATTTTATACTCATTATATGTCTGCACTTCATGCATTGATTTGATTTAGTCAGAAACCTGCTCAAGTCAAGAGTCACTTTATTGTCCCATCATCAGCTGGGAAATTGGTCTTGGGCTTACACCTACACTGCAGCCACAAACACATACATACAGACATGACACAACTGACTCCAAACAAAGAAGATAAACAATATAAAAGATACAAAAAAGTACCTGCACAGCAGGATGTCTGGCAACACCAGATATAGTATGTCCAAATATCAATAATATTACGACCAAATATCGATTATTCGATAATTACTGGCCATTTATCTGGCACTATTTAAAAGTTTAACTGAAAACGGAATAAAGGAATTTTTAAACCTGTTTAGTCTAGAGCGTGGAACTCTAAACCTCCTCCCAAAGGGCAGTAGCTCATACTCGGCATGTAAAACATGGGAGGGGTCCGAGACAATTCTATTGGCTTGTCTGTTAAAAAATAGACTGCAGGGATGAGTGACCTTTCACCCCAATGATCTTCCATGCAGTCTGCATCAGACGGACCAGTTTGGTCTTTAGTTGTACAGACAGGTTACCAAACCAAGCTGTAATACTGTATCTGATGAGACTCTAATACAGACTGGTAAAAAAGTAACATAAATTTTTTATCTACACCATGAACTCTAAGGCGGCGTAGAAAGTGCAGTCGTCGTTGTAGTCTGCTACACAGGCTGTCTACATGGGTGTTCCAGGTTAATGAGTTATCAACAAAAATCCCAAGATATTTATATGAAGAGACCTGGCTGTGAGATGGACTGTTTGTGGATGACTTTTGGCGACCAATAGTCTTTTATAGATTTTAATGTCAGAAATATATCATAATCAATAAGAAATGTATTAAATAGATTTGAATGATCTATTACATGTATTAAATCAATTTATTTATTTTTAAATCCGGGAGGTTTTAATAGCAATTCTCTGTTCATTGCCTGTCTATAATTATGCCAATTTTATGCATCTGTCTATTTTGTGTCTACATTACTGCTGTGAAGCACTTTGGGCTGCAATTGTTGTATGGAAGGTGCTATAGAAATAACGTTTATTATTATTATTAATATTATATATATTACTGGAAATGATACATGTACGTAAAGAAAATACACTAATGTGTTTGCGAGCGAGGAGGTGCACTGGTGCGGACGCAGCGTCGATGTGTTCCTTGTAAACACACGTCCAGCCAAGTCCTTCCATAGCATCTCACAGCAAGGGTCCAGAGACAGAGCCTCTTATCCAGAACCACAGGGAGCCGAGCTGGCAAGCCTCAAAAGCACAGGCTCGTAGGTTACAGCACTGTCTGGCAGGGCTCTGCAGCACTCCTGCACAGCAGTAGCCAAGAGAATGAGTCAGAGAGTTCAAACACCTCCCTGCACCACAACCAAACTTCCTAATATTCTACTTTAACACCTCCCTGCCCTGCAACCAAACCTCCTAATTTTCTACTTTAACACCTCCCTGCCCCATAACCAAACCTCATAATTTTCTACTTTAACACCTCCCTGCCCCATAACCAAACCGCCTAATGTTCTACTTTAACACCTCCCTGCCCCGCAACCAAACCTCCTAATATTCTACTTTAACACCTCCCTGCCCCGCAAGCATGTTGCTTTTTAACAGCGGAGGAGTGCAAGAATGTGACAATGTGACCATGTGACCGCGGCAGCGCGAGAGAGCGGCAGTGCGGAAATAGGCTGTCTATTGCCATTCTCTAAGACAAACGCTAACCTTAACCAGCTCCTTAACAGCGCCTAAACTTAACCGTTCTAACCTTAACCAACTCTGAAACAATGCCTAACCTTAACCTTAACCTTAACCATGCCTAACCTTAACCTTAACCATAGAAAGAATATTGCCATTCTCTAAGACAAACTCTAACCTTAACCAGCTCCTTAACAGCGCCTAAACTTAACCGTTCTAACCTTAACCAACTCCGAAACAATGCCTAACCTTAACCTTAACCTTAACCATGCCGAACCTTAACCGGCGAAAGAATACACGTTAAAAAAAAATTGATGGGATTCGAACTTGTCACCAACGGACCACAGGACCGCAGGACCGCTGCGCTGCCAGGTGAGCTTCGAATGAAAATCATGGCGGATTGCGGCTGCCGCGCCTGCCGCGGGGCGTGTCGCAGCCAATCAGGGAAAACGCGGAAGCACTCGGCAGCACTCCTCCGCTGTTAATAAGCAATAGGCGCCCCGCAACCAAACTTCCTAATGTTCTACTTCAACAACTCCCTGCCCCGCAACCAAACCTCCTAATATTCTACTTCAACACCTCCCTGCCCCGCAACCAAACCTCCTAATGTTCTACTTTAACACCTCCCTGCCCCGCAAACCAAACCTCCTAATATTCTACTTTAAAGCACAGAATGGCCATTTGAAATAAGTTAAAAAAATTTAAAAAAAAAAGCACACAGCTTGCTTATTTGTGGAACATTTTACTGTAAGACTATAATAATGCAGGACCTGTCACAGAGGTCTTTATTCGGCATGCAACGACACTCAATGTTTTAGCGGCACACACAGTGGTTCGTTTTTAACACACATACACCGGAACACACACGCATGCATTGAACAGTCCAACATGTGCAAATGGTAAATGGCTGCATTTATATAGCGCTTTTATCCAAATCGCTATACAATTTGTTCCTCACATTTGTACCCATTCACTCACACATTCACACACCGACGGCGAAGGCAACCATGCAAGGTGCCAACCTGCTCATCGGAAGCAGTTGGGGGTTAAGTGTCTTGCTCAAGGACACTTTGACACACTGCCCGGGAGGAGCGGGAATCTAACCGGGAACCTCTGGATTACCAGACGACTGCTCTACCTACCGAGCCACTGTCTGCCATGTTGTATCTTGTTTGTTTTTGTAAGAGCATACAGCGAAGAAAGAATGGTTTAGAGGGAGCTATGGGAACCTGATTACAGTATGGTCAGTCATCCTGTTTCTGTGTCGCCCTGTTTCTATTCTTACCTCGATCTCGAAAGTTATGGAAAAAATAGTCTAAGAACAGGTTGAAAAGTACCTGGTCGAAAAAAAGCTAATCTACAAATTCCAATCTGGCTTCAGAACATCCCATTCCACTGACACATGCCTTCTATATTTGAATGACCACATCAAACATGAAGTGGACACGGGCAAATACTGGGGCATGGTCATGCTGGACCTCCAAAAGGCTTTCGACACAGTCAATCACTCCATTCTGATTGATAAGCTAAAAGCAATTGGTTTTGATAGTCCATCAGTGAGCTGGATGCAATCCTACCTGGAGGGGAGAGAACAGATAGTAGAGGTGAACGGTACACTGTACTGTGGTGTTCCACAAGGAAGCATACTAGGACATTTACTGTTCCTAATTTATGCAAATGACAATGTCAAAATGGCAACCAATGTAATCAAAAAAGTCAACCAACGAACAAGATTTCTGTACAGGATCTCCTCTGGTGTTAATAAGAATACCTTGAAGACTCTAACACAGACCTGGGCATTGTACGGCCCGCGGGCCGGATCCGGCCCGCGGGATGATTCTGACCGGCCCGCGAAAGATTACATGGTAATAAAAAAAAATAAAAATAAAATAATTTTTTTTTTTTTTTTTTAATATTTTTTTTTTTCTTTTTACTTTTTTTTTTTTTTTTTATGTCAACGTTCACACGCACAGTATACGCTTAGGAGACATGCTCAGAAGATGTTGGTTCTCTTTGGATCCACCTACATATGTGAACAGACATTCTCAGTCATGACGTTTACCAAGTCCAGGTACAGATCCTCTCTCACTGATGAACATCTGGCAGCTGTGCTTCGCATCTCCACCTCAGACATGCAACCTGACTTTGATGGACTTGTTAAAGCTCAACAGAGACTGGATTTCTCACACTGAATGAAAAAAAAGAACTGAAGAACACTAAAATGTGGAAATATAACAAGTGAAATGGGACACTTGATATTTTTTTTTCTTTTTTTTGCACAGTTCTGAAAACATAAAATGTTTAATATAGGCATGTAAAGTAAAAAAGGCTACAAAACTGGGACACTTTTCTTTACACAGTTCAGTGACATGTCTTGTTTATTTTTGCTATAAGATGATGTGATGTCTTTAGAAAGCTAAGAAAATCCTTGTTTCAATAGTATATGAAACTCAAAATTCCCTTTGTTATTAATGTTTCACATTTTGTTTATCATTTTGGAAATAAATTCTATTTGAATAAATTATATTTTTGAAAGCTATAACCTCACCTTTTAATTGCCAAATAATAACATACACTCTTACCAGGGGTCAAAACAATGCCATTTACTGCTTTTTATATAGAAATAAAATGTATATTATGCATAATTGAGTTTGGAATTTTGGCCCGGCCCCCCAACATATTTTCAGTTGCTCATTCGGCCCCCCGGGAAAAATAATTGCCCACCCCTGCTCTAACAGGATAGACAGGGTCAATTTTCAGAAAATCATACCCCTGAAGGCATTTCGTGTTTATTTTTGGTACACAACATTTCTAGGGGTATTAAGGGGTGCTGAATCCAAATCTGTTGTATACCAAGCTCAACATTTTCAAATAAGGCCTCAAAATTGAGAAATCCAACATGGCCGCCAGCGCCAGGCTGAAATCTATTTAAGTGCATATCTTTTTGACTAAACAAGGTAGAAACATGAATGAAATGTGTTTTTATATGTTTGCATACATGATGAATTTAAAATCATATCCTAATTTTAGATCAGTTGTAAAAATGTTGCGTGAAACTCATATTTATAGCAGAAACTGGTCGTTATTGATGCATAACTCATCAACCAAATAAGAAAGAAAAGCAGGATGATCCCAGGTCATGGATTTATTCATCAAACTATTTTCTCTTGAATTTTTTATCAACATGCCATTTATGCAAATTAGATAGTCATTAATATGCGTAGTAGCTTAGGTACAGTAATTTATTGTCAGTCATCAATCGTATTCAGGCAGGTGTCACAGGTGTCTTGCAGTTGCATGATTCATCCAATGCCACTTTTCCTGAATAGATTCTAATATAATAAAATAAAAATATTATTTTACTATATCAATATAAGTGAATGTTCAAGTTTCTTTATTAGTGTTGTCATACAGCATACAGAATACATTGCATGAAATGTTTCTTTCTGTGTTGCTCCTGAGAGTGTGCTAGATAATAACAAGATAGTATGAAATAAGTATAATAAGTATAAAATAAGAAGTCAAGTACGTAAACAAGTGTAAACAACAAAATTGTTCAGTGTATCTATATATACAGTATGTACAGCTGGTACACAAATGGTGAGGTATAGCTTAGCTTGTGGTGCCGCCTTGTAGTGGTGAGGTGCAATAAGGAATGAGAATGATGTGCAATTTCCTTACCAATAATATAAATATAAATATAAAGTGTAAAGTGTGTCTAAAGTGGTAAAGTGGGTGCTACAGTGTGTTGTTTATTTAAGTGAGTGTATGTGCGCTGTGGGTGTGTTGATGGTTTGCTTATTGTTCATTGTTCATTCATTGAGCATCCTGATGGCCTGGGGATAGAAGCTCCTTCTGAGTCTCTCTGTGCTCTCCATGAGACTCCGGTATCGCTTGCCTGACAGCAGCAGTTCAAAGAGGCAGTTGTTTGAGTGGCTGGAGTCTTTGATTATTCTCTTAGCCTTGCCCATGCACCGCTTGTTGTAAATGTCTTGGAGAGTGGGAAGCCCACCTTCAATTGTGCGTTCGGCTGAACGGGCCACTCTCTGTAGTCTGCTGCGGTCTTGTGCAGTGCTATTCCCAAACCAGGAGGTGATATTGCCGGTCAAGATGCTCTCTATTGTGCATGAGTAGAAGTTCTTGAGGATCTTCTGACTCACGCTGAACTTCCTTAAGCGCCTAAGGAAGTAGAGGCGTTGTCGTGCCTTCTTGATAACACTGTCAATGTGTGTGGTCCATGTCAAGTCCTCGGATATGTGGATTCCGAGGTACTTAAAACTGTTCACTCTCTCAACCGGTGCCCCGTCGATGCTGAGGGGGCTGTAGTCCCTGACCCCCGACCTCCTAAAGTCCACAATCATCTCCTTTGTTTTGCTGACGTTCAGGGAGAGGCTGTTCTCTTGACACCATCCCGCTAGAACCTTAACCTCTTCCAGGTAGGCCCTCTCGTCGTTTGCAGAGATCAGGCCCACCACTACTGTGTCGTCAGGAAATTTGATGATTGTGTTGTTGTTCCGCTGTGCCACACAGTCATGTGTGTACAGGGAGTGGAGGAGGGGACTCAGGACACAGCCCTGGGGGGCCCCTATGTTGAGAGTGATGGATGAGGACGTGCAGTTGCCTGCTCTCACCACCTGGGGTCTGCCCGTCAGGAAGTCCAAGACCCACTGGCAGAGGTCATAGTTCAAGCCCAGGTCCCTGAGCTTGGCTATGAGTTTGGAGGGGATTATGGTATTGAATGCTGAGCTGTAGTCGATCAATAGCATTCTCACATAGTTCCCCTGCCTCTTGTCCAGGTGTGATGCTGCTGTGTGCAGCACATGGGCTATGGCGTCCTCCGTGGACCTGTTGGGGCGGTATGCAAATTGCAGGGGGTCCAGGTTGATGGGGAGGGAGGAACAGATGTAGCCCTTCACTAGCTTCTCAAAGCACTTCATGGCTATGGAGGTGAGAGCTACAGGGCGGTAGTCGTTGAGGCAATCAGGCTTGGATTTTTTGGGTACAGGGATAATGGTGGACTTCTTCAGACAGGTGGGGATGACAGCCTGTTCTAAGGACAGGTTAAATATGTCAGTGAATACCGGGGCCAGTTGGTCGGCACAGACTTTTAGGACGCGGCTGAGGATACCGTCCGGTCCTGCTGCCTTCCTGATATTCACTTTCTTAAAGGTCCTCCTCACCTCATGTTCTGTTACCCTGAACACTGAGTCTCCATCAGCAGTGCCCCCCCCCTCCATTGCAGTGGTTTGTAGGCTGGTGCTGTTATTCCTAGCCTCAAACCTCGCATAGAAGGTATTGAGATCATTTGCCAGTTGGATGTCACTGTTCAGTTTGAGGGAGGTGCCTTTGTAATCTGTCATCGTTCTGAGGCCCTGCCACATAGCTCTAGAGTCAGCCTGTTCATATTGAAGTTCAATTTTATCCCTGTAGCGCCTTTTTGCTTCTATTACTGTCCTCCTAACATTGTATCTCGCCACCTTGTGGTCATTCATGTTGCCTGTCACAAGCCTGGCATTGTATGCTGAGGTGCGCGCTTTCAGAGCCTCACGGACGGATTTGTCTACCCAGGGCTTTTGGTTTGGGTAAACTCTAATTGTGGTAGAGGGGATTGTTTCTTCTACCAAAGTACAAACAAAGTCCAGCACTGTTTCCGTGTAGTCATTAATATTATCTGTGTTATCGCGGAATTATTGAGTCTGTACATTCTAGTGCCGCTTGGAGCGTCTCCTCCGACGCCACCGTCCAGCGCTTCACCTCTCGCGATACTACAGGAATGCGCTTGAGACTTTGTTTATACTGCGGTACAAGAAAGATGGTGTCGTGATCTGACTTGCCGAAAGGACTGGCAGCATGTGATTTGTACCCGCTCTTAAATTGCGAGTAGCAATGGTCTAAAATATTCCCGCCTCTGGTAGAACAAGTCACATGCTGGTAGACGTTTGGCAGCACTTTTCTCAGATTGTGCCTGTTTTGATGGATTGGTCATGGTATCTGTCAAAGACGACATCTACCCTCTGGTATTTTGCTCCCATCTTCAACACGGTGTCAGTGAACTTGTTGGCATAGTCACCAAATGTTGTAGTGTCGGGTGGCTTTCCGAGTGCCATTACCAGAGCTTGGCCATCAATGACCAGGCAGCTAGGTCCCTGAAGGGTAAGATCTGCAGGGGTTTTAACTTGTTTCGTCAGTATTATTTGCTAACACAGACTTGTTGGTGGAATGTAGACTCCCGATAGTTGTGGCCAGAGATGGCGGGATGGGCATGAACTCATGCTGGAGGATATTGTCAAGGTCTACCTTACGACCTGCTCTGTAAGCTGTGATGAGCATTTGTAGAATCTGCCTGTCCACTTTGATGGTGTTTTGCTTGTTCTTGGAAAGTTGCACAACTTCATACAAAGAGGCAAATGTCTTGGCTTTGTTCTTTCGAATGGGTGATTTCAGGTTCAGGTGCTGGTCACTATCTGGAGGTTCACACAAACGTTTGTCCACAAACATGTTCAGTTGTGCCTGTCCAAGGTGTTCTGCGCCAAGTATGGATTCTTGAATCTCCGGTGTGACTACGTCCTTGTTGATGTATGTAAGAAAACTTACAAAAGCACATTTAATTCAGGTTTGTACCTTGGGTAGTCATCCTTAACTCATTAAGCCCCACCATTTATTTTTAGAAAATTCGCCTAAAACAGCATGCTTACATTAAAAATGCTTATATATCCAGATTTATAAGAGCTACTTTCATAAACTTGGTACCTGAAGAAAGCTAAGACTTGGGGGATTCTAATGTTGGTGTCCAACACTGTACAGGTATTACCAAATTGCTGTAGTATTCCTGCAAACACTGAAGAAATGTCATTTTTTTTATCCTCACCTATACAAAGATTACAGTTAGACAGTCAAAAACACCCTGTTACTCATGGTTGCACCCCAGCTATATTCCTACTTTCTTCCTCCATAGGTGCAGATGTTCTGTGCAAAGTTTCATGTCAGTAGAATAAAAACTGTGGGTTTAGCACCTGTTTTTGTGGAGAGAGGGCCTGGTGCTGGCGGCCATGTTGGATTTCTCAATTTTGAGGCCTTATTTGACATTTTTGAGCTTGGTATACAGCATATTTGGATTCAGCACCCCTTAATACCCCTAGAAATGTTGTGTACCTAAAATAAACACGAAATGCCTTCAGCACTTTATACAAGCACATTTTCTGAAATTCTGCCTAGTCTAGGAGCACTCATTCAAGATTTCTAAGACTATGCTTGCACCTCATGGTACTAAAGCACCTCAAAGGCCCTAAAAACAAGGCTCCAAACATCACAAAACAAACTGGTCAGATTACTGCTTGGCCTCACTCCTAAAACCCACCTTACCCCTGCCCATTTTGACAACCTAGGATGGCATAGAGTAGACGACAGAGTAATAATAATAATAATAATGATTCATTTTATTTGTATAGCACTTCTCCGAAGTGCAGAGAAACAGAGAAAAACAAAGAAACAAAAGGAACATAAGACCATGGGGGAAACAGCATGATACACAGAAACATAAAGCCACAGTAACAAAGATCAAAACAGGTTGGAGGGGGTTAAGGTCGGCTTAATATTATCGATACAAACATGGATAACGCTGAGCATATTGCCAGTGATACAGCCGACATACTGTTTCAGAGGATGTTAGAGAGAAGATAGAGGCGTCACCTGAAACTAGGCAGATCTTGGGGAATCTGTAGATACCCGTCCATTTCATGCTATCTTACCAAGAAAAGGATGGTCCAAAGTTAAGCAAAATGTTGATGGGGAAAACATTGGTATGGAAGCTTAAAACTCTCTTGACCTCTTGGCCTCTCACCTCTAGATATCTGAATGAAATTGGGTTCATTTGAAAACAGTCACACCTTTATAAACATGTCATATTTATTGCATACAATTTAGGATCCAAACCATGCAGTTTTGTATGGTAGAATGGTAGATGTGATTTATGTTTTGTTTTTGCCTATATTGTATTTCTACACACTGTGGTCCCTAATCTGTTTGGAGTTGCATGTACTGGGTACTGTGTGTCTATAAAGCTGAGACTCATGTCAAACTAAACTCCTAACTGCACATGTGTGATGATGTGAGGAGTCAGAGGATAGCCCTATCTTTGTTACGTTAACATTTTCCACGTTACTGTATACAATTACCTATTGTGCCCTCTATGATAGGGTGACCATGTTTTGATTTCCAAAATATTTGTACACTCTGCCCCCAGCCTCGAGATACATTCACATTTACATTATGTCATTTAGCTGACGCTTTTATCCAAAGCAACTTACAAGTTCTGTACGACAAGTCATCAGGAAGGGCACAACTCTATGAGCTGAGTAAACATTTTCATCAAAGTGTTGAGTGCTACAGTGTAGGTTAGTTTATTAGGACAAGTGCATGACAGTAAGGTTAGAGATTTAAGATATACTTAAATGATACTCAAAGTTTACTCAAATATGCCTTATAATCTTAATCTATTTAAAGATTTCATTCCTCCTCTGGATGGATAGAAAATTATTATCATTTTGTATAACACAATAATATCTCTCTATAATCAAAGACACTCCAAACCAAAGTTACTCAACAGGCTTTATTATGCTAGAGTCTATGATAATCCTTGATAATCCTGATAAGCCTTGAGAAACTGGGCCCATAGAGAGTGGTTTGTCTAGGTCTACATGTGCATCCCAAAATACACATTTACCTAGCTTTAACCTGTTAACCGGCAATGAGTCTCCTGGCCATTTTCGTTTTAGTTTTTGAGGACTGCATACTTTTTTTGCAAACCAAAACAACATACTTTATACTTATAGCACATGCATGAGCCTGGTCTCTTTTGAAAGATGACATTCTGAAGTTTCTGATTCCAGAATAGAAATTCACTTTTAGTGCTAACGTAATAGAGTAACATAAGTCTGAACTTGAGTTGTAAAAAAAAACGTGTTACTCAAGTTTTCCTGTAGTAGTTAGTAGTCCAGAGGTAGTATTTCCCCAGAAGGTGGTATGGCTTACAAATCCAGAGCCATAGCCTGAAGGCTTATGTAGTACATATCCAAATTTCATAAAGATCCATTCAGAAATAAGTGATTAGGAGTGATTTTGGTAAACTGTGTACAAAGAAAAACTCAGTTTTCTCATAGACTTCAATTCATTTGGCTTCCTGTTAAAGAATTTAGTTGTTCACCTTGATCCCTGATTCACACATCCCCACATGGGGTATCATTGGAAGCCACACTCACGATCCACCATCATTTTCGAGATCGGATCTAGATTGACGGAACTACTGCAGCCTGAGTCGGGAGTGGTATTTTGCGCAATACCGTGTACTTTGCACAAGCCTCAAATACCGGCATGTAACTCGAGAACCGCTGAACGGATTTTGTCGGATTTTGTCGCCATCGACAGCCAACAAATAAGCCTTCAATTCGATTTATATATTGTATTACAAAATATGCACACCCGAGCCACTAGGGGTAGCCAAAGTGCCAGTTGCAAAAAGTCCGAAAAACCTCCCATATGTGGGACGTTGCAGCTTAAATTAAACACAAATATTTTACCTTTTCAAATCAAAGTCAAATATGCTATGCTCAAACAAAAGCAATGCAATAGTGATTTTGAACTGCAGTAGAAAAGAGGGGTGAATCCTATTATATAAAACTCCCGATACTGATAATATATAGGCCTACATAGGTATGTACGACACTGTGGAATTGTTAACTGATTTCATCTATGTTTTATCTGTGTTTTGCCTGTATTTTATAGTTTTTATTGTGTTTCTATCTATGCCTATTTAATCGACTAATTCGTGCCTAATTCTTTTTTTTAACTTCCTTTGTATATTTATATTAATCTGTTTTGGACTGTATGGACTATTAACACAATGGCGCCCGGCTTTTATTCCATTTTAATAACCTATTCAAGGTCGCCGAGCTGCACTGCAGATGTTCCCTGTGGCCGAAGTTGTCTTTTTTTTTTTATCTCTAATGTAGTTTTCTACTCACCTGAAGCGATAGCTATTGTCTGTTGCACGGAATACGTTTTGGATCGCGGATTTCACTATGCAATAAGGGGATTTATCATCAGCCAATGGACATATCGATCTACCAGATGGCGATCGATAACAGGGAAATGCTCGGGGGGATCCTACCGGCTCATGGTAAGATCTTTTTCATGTAAATTACATGCTGATCAGAGCTTGCTATGATACTCAACCAGCCAACCACCGTATGTGGCTACTTAGACGAACACGGTTATTGGTAATCAATAATCAGAAACGACGTCCCCCGCCCCCCCCTTTCATGCATACATGCTTGAGGATCATATGCAGTTTGAGTTTTAACTGTAGCTTTTGTATAACGGAAATGCCATTGGATATAACGTTAGTAGCTATTAGCCCTTTATCTCGCCTTCCAGAAAATATACTAGACCAAATGCCGTATAACGCTTATATTCACGGCGCTATAAAATGAGAACGTATTGATGAAACAATTATTTCTTTAATCCATTAGACGGGAAGGGACGGTTTATGGACTCAATTGACAATGAGAATGGACAGATAGCAATACTATAAAGTATAGATTTAGCTCTACAAACAGCCCCAAGTCTGTTTACATATGCTGGTCGTCTAGAGTGGGGCCCGTCTAATCCCTGTGGCTGTCAATGTGTTAATACTGGTCATGTTGTTGAGACTAGGGAGGTGTCCAACTAAGTTATGTTGTTTCTTACAATGTGTTTCATTGGAGGGAGGTGTCCATAGAGGTTAAGTTATGTTGTTTCTTATAATGTGTTTCATTGGAGGGAGGCGTCCACCATAGAGGTTAAGTTATGTTTAATTTTTTTGGATCAAATATTTTTATTTATTTATTTTATTTTATACAAAAAACAAGACAAACACAATACAGTAATAATAATAATAACAAGACCTCACAATACCACAACAATAATAATAACAACAATAATGAAATTAGCAATAACAAAAATTATAAATACAGAACATACAAACATCAAAAATCAACTTATATTATTACAGACACCACGAAAGACACCACAAAAGACATTTTTTTTTTTTTATCTACTTTTTCTATTTTTCTCCCGTCCCCAATTTCGTATTGTCCAACTCTACCCTCCCCTGTCTCGAACGTTGTTAGGCCATGCCTCCCACAGGCCGGCTGCAATGTGGACAAAGCCTTGCATCACGTGTCCCCTCCGGTACTCGAGGAGGCAGCCGTCGCATCTTTTCACCTGTACAGCGCGATCTCTCAGCGGCGAGGGTCTGCGTGGGAGGGACACGCCGCCCTCGTCGCTTTCTGATTCTACTGCGCAGGCGCACCAACCGACCTGTAGGAGTCGCTGTCCACATGTCCGATCCCCACCCACCCCCTAATACTGCCAATTGTATTAGTATGAACGACCAGCCAAGCTGGTAGCAACGCCGAGAGCTGGGCTCGAACCCAGCATCTCCTGCGTTGGTGGCGAGCGTCTTGCCCACTGTGCCACCTAGCCGCCACACAAAAGACATTTCTCAGGTTGTTTCCACCTCATGGCTATCAGTTTCTTGGCTGCTGTAACGCCCGCTAGTATGATTATTTTTGCTGTATGGAGGCCGGCAGTAGTAATATATCATTCAGGTTACATATGTTTGAAAGTTTAGTTGTTATGGATATCCAAAAACGAGCTACTGGTGGGCAATCCCAAAACATGTGCATATAAGTGCCAGTGGCCCTCAGAGCGCACAAAGGGCACAGAGAGTCAGCCACCAATCCCATAGCACACAGCTTCCTAGGTGTGAGATATGTGCTATGAATATAATTAAAATGTATTTGCTGGTGATTAGGGTTGCGGGAAGCTAATGTAACAATAGTCCAAATATCATCCCAGTCAAACTCAGAGTCTAATTCTGGGAGGTTCCCTCGCCAGACTATATCTAATGATATACGTTTTTATATGTGGATTTGATTAAGAGTGTATACAAATCTGAGACAAACCCTCTTGAGGTTGTTCTGTCCCTGATACGCTTAATAAAGGGGTGTGGATGTAATGTTTGAGCCCACGGAACCCCATGTGCATATATATCATATATCCCCCAGAGTGTGAACTCCTTTCCTTTCCCACTGAGGATTGTTAATGGGTTTATGCCGAACAAGTAGTTGTTGGTTATAAAATATTGGAGCCATGGGCACTTGACAGCACAAGACCTCTGTACATTATGCATGTTTGAATCACATGGGAGATTATAGGACCATATTGTAATTGACATTTTGATATAGAGGTGTTGGAGTATACTACATCTTGTAATCTTCGCGGTAAGACTGCTGCTGCCTCTAAGGTACGCCACGCCACAGACATCTCAGGATCAAACCAGTTCATCAAAGGTCTCAGCAAGAAGGACCAGAAGTATAATTTAAAATCAGGGATTGCTAAACCCCCATCCTGTTTCCTACATTGAGTGGTGGTCCTTTTGATTCTTGGACGTTTGTTGTTCCAAATAAATTTAGATATCATAGTTTGTATCTTGCGCCAGTGGTCTATTGGAGGGGGTAAGGGGAGCATTGAGCTGACAAAGTTTATCCTGGGCAGTACGTTCATTTTAACTATGGATGCTCGGGCCTGTAATGAGTTGGGAAGGCTCAACCATCTATTTAGATCTTGGTGTATTTTATTATAAGTGCCTGTAAAGTTCTATCTAGTTGTCTGATTTGGGTGGGGAAAATATCGATGCCTAGGTATTTAAAGTGTTCAACTATGGAGATGTTGGCCGGTAGTTGCACTGCTTTGGCCAACTCATTCAGAGGTAAACAAGCTGGCCAATTAATTTTGAAGACTGATAGTTTACCGAATTCATCAATTATCCTAAGTAAATTTGTGGCAGACTGGGATGGGTCTTTCATAAAAATTTGTAAGTTGTCCGCATAAAGAGCTATTTTGATTGTTATAGGGACGATTTCTTCTGTTTGTCTTATAAATTGGGCTAATGGTTCGAGGAAAAGCACAAAAAGTCCGGGACTCAGAGGACAACCCTGTCTAGAAGATCTAGAGACCGGGAAGAGTGGGGAGCATATTTCATTATCATTGCTGACGGTGAGACATAAAGTACTTTAATCACATACATTTCTTTCCAAGTCCCATAGCCTCCAGCACCGTCCAAAGATATGACCATTCTAGTCTATTGAAGGCCTTCATGGCATCCAAAGACAGAATTGTGGCCGGAGTTATATTGTCCTTACTGTTGTCAATTACATGCAATAATCTTCTACTGTTATGTAAGCGTCCCCGAATAAATCTGGTTTGATCACAGTGTACCAGCATCATCATATACAAGTTATGTTTCTTATAATGTGTTTCATTAGAGGGAGGTGTCCACCATAGAGGTTAAGTTATGTTGTTTCTTATAATGTGTTTAATTGGAGGGAGGTATCCATCGAAGAAGTCTTTAATTGCAGATTAACACACACATGCGAGATGGGCGACCCACAGGAACACACACACATACACTGAGTCGCAGATGAAATGTCTCCCTGCATTTTTCCCATCCCGTCGTCCTACCCCCTACATTATAGGTCTAATAGGTTCAGATGATGTTAGTGTTTCCAGAACAGTTGTTAAACTTAGCTGAGAAGAGATGCTGTTGCACTCCTGTTGAAAACAGCAAGTCATATAGAAGTCAGACATAGTGAGAGAGCCAGCCACCATGTTTATTGTTGTTCCTCTCTGGGACACCTCAACCTTTGTGTGGTCTATTACGCGGTGGAAGGGAATAAATTAGCAAAGAAAATAATGTCTTGCTCTCCGTAATTTCCTACCAACAAGCTACACCATTCGGTTCATTATTTATCGTGAACTGTAAGGTTGGCGCGGTTGAGAATGAGGGCAACCTCAATTGTTTTCGAGTAATAAATAAAGGTTTGAATGAATGTCCAGACACATTATGGTCAATGTCAAGCAAACAATTATATTATATTTAATTTATAATTTATAATTATATCAGACAATGCACCTACAAAAGCAGATGATTACAATTCAATTGGCCAACTTGGTAACACATTAGTCATAGCAGCATAGGCATAGCCTTATTAATGTTTTGTGTGGCGTCGCCGTCGTGTACAACGATACTTACGTTTTTTAGGTGATTTGACAAAGTTGTTGTAGAGTTGTGATATGCCATTTTCTTCTGGCATATCTGGCACTCGGCTTTTTGGGCATTAACTTTGCATATTTTAAAGTGTAACCACACGTCTGATGACTTCTTCGTCGACATGTCTGCTGCACATGTCCTTGTTGTTTTCAACACAGATAATCTCCACGTGCTTGTTGTAGAGAGGTGGAGTCGAGGCGCCGCTTACTTTCGTTTCATTGGAATGGAGGCGGGAAGGCGCCACTTACTTTCGTTTCATTGGAATGGAGGCGCAAGATTTTGGAGGCAAATTTTTTTTTTAAATTAATGTTCGAAGCTCGTGCCATCGAATGAAGCTTCGAAGCTTCGAAGTATTTAAGACAGCCCCAATAGAGTTACTAAACGCCAACCCAAACATCAGACAAAAACAAACACAAAAGACACAGAGTCTAATAACATTGGGTCTCATTCTCCAACCCCCAAAGGCTTCTCTTAGCTTAGGACTGGAGGGCATAGAACCGACGACAAGATCACTCTGATTCTCCAACGCGTGGGGAAGCTGTCTTAAGTGGCTCAAATGATCACAGCTGGGATGCCGGGATTGAGGAATGTCACTATGAACGCGCATTCCCGTCTAGGTCATTTTCATACAAGACACGCCTCAGAGAGCTCCTTATAAGCCAGGCTCTGTGCCGTGTGCAAATGAAATAGCAAAATGTCGAGTTTAGACACACCTGTCCAGCTCATTAAATGCAACTGATGCGATGCAGCGTGTAAAAATGGTGGCGGAAGCTCTTTGTGACCGATCAAAATGAGATTAGATTAATGTATTGTCATCTACAGCTCATGGCCACCTGCCGCAGCTAGCGCACACACACACACCCACACACACATACGCTCGCAGTACTGTATAGTCTACGTGCGTAATGAATGAACGCAGTAGGCTTATATTATTCTAATGACTTGTTTTATTAGGAAATCACAGATACTGCGCTGCCTATAGTAGTAGTCCACCAGTCCACTGCCCAACTCTGGCGGCCTTAATATGTGTAGTGTAAATCAGGGAACAAACTTAACTTTTTGACTTACCAGCCATTTGGCTGGTAGATTTTTAAAAGTACCAGCCGGGCAGATTTTTTTACCAGCCAAAAATTACAAATAGCTTTTTAGTATATCGCCATGTGTTATTATTACATATAATACTCTCATATGCTATTTTCAATTAATATCATAAACAACATAAGGAATATTAGCATAATTTTGAGTGGACTGAAGGAATGAGTCAGCATTAATAGTTTTAAATGCAAATAATTTATTGAAACATAGAAGTGGGGTCGGGACACACACACACTGTGTTTCAACTCACCACCCCTGCATCATATTGTCTTCAAACTTCCACTCCTCTCGAAACTTTTTTATATTTGAATATCAACATTATCTGTCAATCCTCAGTAATCCTCAGTTTACTATAATATACTCCTGTCCTGAGTCCTGACTAGTGACTCCGTCGTCTTTCCAAACGCACGCACACACACACACAGGGAAGGGGAGAGTGCCCCCCATTTCCCTTTCCTCAGTGCTGTTCACTATGGCTCTGCCTCGTCTGATCATCAGGATTAGCTTGTTAGCTTACGTTAACGTTGTAGTGATTGGTACATAAACGTTAATTTCGGGCAATGTGGGCATAAAGGAATGGCGACGGTGCAAAGCATGTAGCTGCATTGGACTCGTTGTGAGAAGAAAAAAAACATCACAGACTTATTTTGAGTCTGTAGGCGCACTGCTGTGTTAACGCTGCTGTGTTTAACGCTGCTGCTCTGTTTTCAAGAAACAACAAGTGGGCGGATATCATATGACTCGCGGAGTTGCTAAGGGTTTTTCAAAATAAGAGTATCATATGAACCTGAACATTGCTAGCTGCCGGAGCCCAGATATTATGACTGGAGCTGCGCTTGGGGCGGCAATGAGACCCGCACAGGATTTTCAAAATAAGAGTATCGATATGAACTACACGCCAGCTGGCGGGCAGAGCTATTATTTTTAGTCGCCAGATGGTAAATCTACACGCATTTGGCGAATGGCGTGTAGTTATTTTGTTCCCTGACTGTACGTATAGGGCAGAGCATATATATAGTATCTACTAAATCCTAATTAAACAAGTAATTAGAATAATATAAGCCTACTGTTCATTCATTAGACACGTAGGCTACATAGTGTATTCCAATATCTGTTTTATTGATTAATGATATATTTGAAAGAATGCAGGTTATATATATAAAACAAATGTCTGTCCCATTGTACCAATCAATGGGATATATTGCATGTTGGCTACCTGCATTCTTTCAAATGTATAATTAATCAATAAAACAGATATCTAACAAATAAGAAATACAAATGCCACAGAAGGCATTACATAATTATTATTTTCAATCATTTCACAATAATTGCATAATTGTGTTTGAATATCTGAGTAATTAAGTAATTATACATTTGTCCAAAATAGCTGGTTCAGATATGGTTAATCCAGCTGCCCTGTGATCAGATGAATCCATATTATTTATTTTTCCGACATCAAATGCCTAATCTTTTATCGTACAAATATTGTCATATTTATTTGAATTATGATTAATTAATTAATTAATTCCAAGGAGGTCTGTAGGGTTGACATGAAGGAATCACTATGATTCCTCCCAAATAAAGCCCTTAAGAACACGGAGCACACCAGTCTGTCAAGTTAAGTGTGCTCCTCAGCACTCCTAAATCCTGCTCTCAGCCACGGCCGAATCCAAGCTTAGGGACGGTTGGGAAATCCCACAACCGGCCCTAAGATATCTCAAATGGAGAGTAAATTTCTTGGAGAATGAGACCCATTGTGACTTCCCTGTGCAATCTTTAGCTATGGATAGTTAGCTTGGCTAATGTACATTGCTAATATTGCATAACGTAAGTTACTAACCTTGATAACGTTAGCTTGGCTAATGTTGCTTAACGTTAGCTTTGTAGGCTATGTATCGCATCTTGATGAATGTTGCTAATTCGGTCTGTCCTCATCAAGTCAGATGCAAGGCAGCAAAGTCAGCCAGATTATTCAACCTTTCTTTCCTGATGCAGGTGGTTTGAGCGATTTTTAGGAATCCCAGAATGTCAACATCATATTTCTGATGTTGTCTCATGATACTCTATTTTCATAATAAAGTGTAGTTGCACCAAATGCTGAAGGGTCAGTGAAAGGTCACAACTCGTAAACTCGGGTATCATTGAACCTGTCCAAGTTTGGTATTTACCACCTGGTTGGCCGTTCAAGTGCAACTTCCTTGTGGTAAACTTTACGAGTTGATGAGGACAGACCACGATACCACTGCAGCTTGGCTAACGTACGGCACTGACGATAACGTTGCTAGCTAACGTTGCTAGCTAACGTGTTGTGGTTCACTGTATGCATGTAGCATTGTAAGCTGCGACTATGTATGTAGTAGCGTGAGCTGTGATTGGTCTACGTTTGTTTGGACAGAGACACATACAGACATACACTGTTCTAGATGGCTCGTGGCCAGTGCCACATGGTAAAGATTCAAACAAAATGCAACACCAAGCAGGGCTCTTTTGCCTAGAGGTCGCTGTTTGATGACATTACAAGGAGCACTGATAAAGCACACAGATGGGCTACAGTGTTAGTGGCACTATAGCACCCAAACATATACACGGTAGCCTATATTGGAAGTACAGTGACTGCCAAAAAAAATTACTACTTTATCAAATGTGACTACTAATCTTAATCTAGCCAAATATTTGAACAACCTGAAATTGGGGATCAAACATTCAGTAGTCAATAGGAAGGAAAATACCCTGAAATCGAAGCTGACGGTGTGCCCTTTGACCTCTAGTCATTGTTGATAAGTAATGAAAGTAATGTAGTAGTTGTGAAGGTATGGAGCCAATTAGGCATCAACACAATGTGTTCCTGTCAAGATACTTACTATACATCAGCAATCACAGTATTAATGCTGCCTAGGGGATTCAACTGCTAATCTATGTGTGTGTGTGTGTGTGTGTGTGTGGTCTGTAATGCTATTCTAACAAGGTCATGGGTATATATTATGTCAATAATGACTCACATGGCAGGGCGTCAGAGCTGCAGACACAGAGGGCATTGAGGTGTGAAAACCTCGCCTCCTTGTCTTGTGAAACCCTTCGTATTACAGCGTGTCCTCTCTCAGGACGGATCCGTTTTTTTCATCGCGACTTACTGTACAATTCGTTGTGTAAACTGTTGGAATAGGCTAATTTATTGTATATACAGTACGGTATCATAATACAGTTGAACCAAGCTCCAATATAGAAAATACCTCAAGGTTCAAGGTCAGGTGGTATGTGATAGTTAGTACTTTTCTTTTTCTTTCTTCATCTTTTAGTGAGCAGCTGAGAGCAGGGCTGCTGCTCGCTCAGTACAGTGTTGTGGTGTTAAGCCCAGTTTGTACTCCCAGCCAGAATTACACTTCCTCCTTCATTTCTCAAGGAATGTAGGCCGGGAAAACACTGCTCTACACCCCTAATGCCTCTTTTACATGCAGACGGTTGACGGCAAACAGTTTTTGTAATAAAACAAATTATAATCTTATTTTGCTTTGTACGACAGAGTAAGAGCTTCTGCTGAGAGGTCTGTTTGCAGGAATACATGTATTATCATCACCACCACCACCAACTTCACACAAAGTCTTCAGGACTGAAAATTCCTTGTATTATTCAAATGTGGAAAAACTGAAAATACAACGTGAAGTAGACTGAATGGAATATCTGCTTCCCTTGACTAATACTGACCAGCGTGGAGTTATTAAATCACCACCATCTAAACATTTACATTTAGTCATTTAGCTGACGCTTTTATCCAAAAGCAGATTGTGAACAACAAGTCAGCAGGAGGGGTACATCTCTGGCAGCTAAGGGTCAGTGGCATTGTTCATCAATAGTGTCGATCTTGAGTGTCACACTCTGTGTGCATAGTAGGGCTGTCCCCGACTAAGGATTTGGATAGTCGACTTTGATTGGCCGAAATTAGTCGACTATAAAAAAATTAAAAATTAAAATTAAGTATATATAAAATATATATATTACATTTACATTACATTACATATATATACATTTTTTTATCATTCCATTTGGGCTGTGGGGGTGCTTAATGTCTGAAGGAGTCAACGGAAGGCTTCTTGTCCTCTGCAAAAGCATGCAATTGGTCCACTGATCTTGATATTTGTCTAGTCTAGTGTGTTCATTAGATGGGTGAAATCCTCTTTCAGTGCCTCTGTGCCTGTTTTCTTAGGCAGTTAGCCAAGCTTCTAGGCCTCTTTTCTTTTGGAAAGAATGATAAAAAGTTTAAAAAATATTAAAAAAAATTATAATATAAAAAAAAAAAATGCATTCGACTAAGAGGTTGGCAGTCGACTACGGCTCCTTTCGATTGATTAGTCGACGATTCGACTAATAGGGGTCAGCCCTAGTGCATAGTAGTATAGACATATTGGTATGATAGGTACTGGTAGTAGTATACGTACGCATTAGCATAGTAGTAAGGAACATAATACCGGTAGTATAACAAAAAAAGTTATTTTCTTTTTTCTTTTATTTCAGATATTGATTTGAAGAGGTGTGTTTTTAGTCATTGGCGAAAGATTGGCCGGGTTTCAGCTGACCTGACTGTGGTGGGAAGTTCATTCCACCATTGTGGAGCGAGGACCGAGAATGCCCTGCTTTGCTAAAATGCAACATAGACATAATCTCACTAGTAGCAACAGGAAGGCAGGGGGGGGGGGGGGGGGGGGGATTTCATAAGGTTGCAAATTTGTGGAACTGGATGTGGACCAAGTTTAGCTTCAACCGGACTTACAGTAAAGGAGATGAAAACCTTAGTTTGGCCTTCAAGTTGTTTTTTGACCAAGTCTCTATCACGTAGCATATCATGGGAAATTGACCAATGCCATAAAAACAAGGAGAAGAAGAACAAGGAGCAGAAGAAGAAGAATGGAATGGAAAGAAGAGAGTGAAGGAGAATGTAGGAAAACAGCTTATAATGTTGCTTGTAGATTATGTAAACAACAACAACAACAACTGCAAATTACTGTCTGTAAATTGAAATACGTCTTTTTAAGTAAATATGATACTGAGTTTGAGGGAAAGTAACTTAAAGTAATCAGGTTTCTACTGATAAGAGTAATCAAGACGTATAGGCCTAATGATTATAACTGTAAACCGGCCATAATCAGTAATAGACTACAATTGATGGGACTTTTGAAAGTACTGTTCCAAACCCGGAACACACACACACACACACTCAGTTGACAACGTAGTGTAGGTGACCACATTCTACCTAGTGAAGTTAGTACAGTATAATGGTTCCTAGTGGGAGCCGGCCCCTGGGCCTCGGCTGGTAAGCAGTTAGCAGTAAGAGGCTTTGGCCTAAAGCTGAGCAGGGAAGCAGCAACACTGCAGCCAGGCTGGGACAGCTTAGCCCCAGGACCCACGTCCACTTACCCGTCAACTCAACCGGGGGTCTTCACCTCCTTCTCCTCGTCTCCTTCTCTTTATTTTTCCCCTTTTCGTTGCACACGGGTAGGTCCAGAGTGATCCGGGTACACAGAGGAGAGGATGGAGGGATGGCGGGCTGGGTTCAAAGTTCTGTTCCCTCTCTATACTCCGTTAGGCACTGGTCCTCTTCAAGCCCTGCTCCGTTGACATGCTCTTGTCTCTCTGTCTTATCTCAGCCTAGGTGAGTTTGTTTTTGTTTTTGAGTCAGTGAAGTGACTCTCCAGTCTCTCTCTCTCTCTCTCTCTCTCATTCACAGCCACTGATCCTGATTAGCTGAGGGGCGGGTGGAGCTTATTGGTGCAGCCATGGTGACCGGCTAAGGGGTGGGGGTGGGGGCTGTGCCATTACCAAGACATTCTTTATTGCCCATATTTATTGTAACGTATAATATAACTGATAGGGCATACAGACCCTCATCTCCACCTTTGATTACACTTTCTCATATTCTTATATTCAGAGTTAATTATATTGTTTACACTGTTTATTATATATTTCTTTCACATATTTTTTATATTCAGATCAAGTTTTATTGCCTATATATATCTATGTCTACTATTACCCTGCCCATACCTGTACCTCCCCGCCCCCCCTCCCCATGTTGTTATGACGCCCGAATTTCCCCAAGGGGATCAATAAAGGAATATCTTACCTTATCTTACATAGGTGTTCAAAACTCTGAACTCACCCTTTAACCTGACAACAGAACCCAACATAGTATGTTTTATCTTTTTATTTCAAAGTCATGCCACAAGTTGACATAAAATACAAAATTAAATAAATAATCTATTTCAGATCATAACTATAAAAGAACCACAGTGTAACCGAGAATCAAAATCCAACGAGCACGCATTAAAAAAAAAAAAAAAAGAAATAAATAAAAGTCACATTTGAAAAGAACACACAGACAAGCACACGGTACATAACATACAGTACAGTTCTCTGAAATCTAGCTATCGTAAACATATTAGCCTGGAACACAAGGTTACATGGATATATAAAATTAACAAGGGTATAAAATACTGATAAAAGATACTTGTTATAAAGACTCTAGAGTGTCACCATGCAGTGGATAGTCCAGTCTCCGGGTTAATAAACATCTGCAGAAAAATACAAGAGAATCACAAGCTCATTCGTCGAGTGGATTAAGACTCCGTCTTGAATAAAAATGTCAGAACGCGTTTCTGTGACTTCGAAGGTGAAGGGTTAAACACCGGACATACTTGTTTTTGAAAATTCCACGACCGATGTCTTTTTGCTCAAGACACATGCAGCGGTAAACGCAAGCCGACTAGCTCAGGCAATAAGGCCGGCAGACAAGCTCCTCTAAACGGTTGCACCACGCCGGCGTGTTTCGACTGATGAGAACAGAATGTGCCGCGCAGGCTTGTAAAGAAATGTATTTTCAAAATGTCCCAAAAATCGTCTCTAAAGCTTTCTGAATTCCTCACATCCTCCCGATTCGTATATTTCCGCACGCAATTTCTCTGATAAGTTAAGTAAACCGCTCTCTGATAGCGTACTACATCCTCTTGAAGTAAACAATGTCAGGAGTACGTATTCACATCCGTCAAAACCTGTAATAACTCACATTGCTGCTACTTTCATATCCATACGGTATACTGCAGGTTACTGAATACAACATTAGAAAATTGGATACTGGTAAATGCATGCAAGTATGCAACATAAGCCTTGTACTCTATACAGTATGTTTATCAAAGTAGCAACAGTGGCTTATGTTCACAACACTCACTCCACAAAAAAATAAAAGATATAATCCGTGAAATGATGATGGTGTGAGTTGATCTGAAGCGGTTTTGCTACATGCATTGGCATTATTGGATTCATAGAAAAGTCGCCAAAGTTCTGAACATTTAAACTTTGTTCAAGTCTTTTGTGTGTATGTGTGTGTTCTTAAAACCTGCTTTGGCCTTCAGGAAATATATACAGAGCAAGGAAAGATAGTAGTAACCATCAGGCAACCAGACCAGTGTCTAAACACTCCCAACCACCCCAGGGTCGATACAGTACCTGGTGTGTGTGTTTGTGTGTGTGTGTGTGTGTGTGTGTCTGCGCATGTATGTATGTACAGATCCAGCACTGAAAAATCTAACCTCTGCTGCTCCTCCACCAGTCCACGGGCCAAACTGATTTTGTGACTCCTATTGTTCTGGACCGGGCCAGATTTCACACCTCCACTGCCTCCCACAGTGTATCAGGCTGGCGGGACTTTTTAATTTTTAATTTATTTTTTTATCTTTTTCCCCCTCCTTTTTCCTCCGATTTTCTCCCATCCCAATGTTAGTCGTTATGCCAATTCCCAATCCCCTTCCTGGTCGCTGCGCACTTACCCCCCACAGTCGGTCTGGGAGAGTGGAGGCTATCACGTGCTTCCTCCGACACACGTCTATCCAATCAACCGCTTCTTTTCACCTGGCAGCGCGGACTCTCACTAAGAGCGTGTAACGTGTGGAAGGATCACACTACCGCCCTTAGATCCTATCCGCGCTTAGCAGGTGCCCCGACCGAACTGTAGGAGTCGCTGTTTACAACGACCCGGACCCACCCCGCCAGCTTCTCCCACCCTCTAATACTGCCAATTGTATTAGTGTGAACGGCCAGCCAAGCTGGTGACAACCCCGGAGCTGTGAGCTGGATTCGAACAGGCGAGTCCAGCGTCTCCGGGGTTGGTGACGAACGCAATCTCCGCTACGCCACCTGACCGCCCTGGGACTTTTTCATCTTAAACTTTTATTCGTCCCAAACGCCCCAGCTCCATCCGATTCCTTAGCTTTTTTCACTGTTTACTTATCATGCATTGCAACACTAATATATGGGCAGTACCCCAAGTCAGACTGCCCCGAACCCACTTATTAAAAATGATCTTGGGGGTCTGAGGGCAGTAGCCCCGACCCCCTCCCTGGGGGAGCACTTAAGTTAAGTACCCTCCCTTTGTTCACTTTGGGAGCCAGCCACCAGCCCCCGAAATATAACACCTGAGTGCTAGTTCTAAAGTGGCAGAGGAGCAGCAGAAGGGCAGCAGAAGGGATCTGAATTTTCAGTGCTGCATCTGTATGTGTGTGTGAGTAGAGGCCATAACACTTTTGGCAAATTATAACAATGTGCAACAATAGCAGTGCTGTCAGATCACACCAGCGAACATAACATAACAAAGACACCCATAGAAACACAACGAAGGCTTAAAAAAAAAAAAAAAAAAAACAGAACCGTCGATTGTATGTTCACCAGCAAATATATAGTATACATGGTTATACCATACAGTACATACTCCCACCACCAGGAGGAGCCTCCTGCCATATGCTTCCATTCCTCTCCATTTTGGCACATAGTTTTGTTGTTGAATATTCAAGATGATTAAGGATTCACATACAGAGCTCCATAGGTATCTGGACAGGGACACAGACTGTGATGTTTTGGCTCTAAAGGCCTTAATAAGAAAACTAGCAGGAAGAAATCCCACTTACTTGTTCCACCCTGAACTAAAAAAGGTGTCATTCTTTTAACTATTCATCCAATATGGCTGAAAGCTAAAGCAGGCGAAGCTCATACGTCATGTGTCATTTCACCTGCGACGAGTCAAAACAGCCGACAAGTGTGTGTAGCTGTCGAAATACTTCCACGGCAACATGGATAATAACTCTCTCAAAAAGCTGGAAAACTGAACAGAGTCTCTAATTCGTGATGTCGTACTACTACATTGACAAAGAAATGCAGACTAGCGGTCTAGTTGTTCACTGGTGTGACATCACAGATCAGGGGGGCGGGACAAGGCTCTGTGGAGGGTCATTAATCATATGGAGTAGTTTCAGCCTCAACCTAGTTCTTAGTTGTGTGTCGTATCCAGTCCTGCTGAGCGGACGTGTTTCTCTTCATCCTCCTAGTGGCTTATACCTTTGGCACTATTGATCTGCTCCTCCACAAGTCATTATGGAATATTGTTTTAAAGGTCCCATGCATTATAAATGGCCTCTTCCAGCGTGTAGCATTGTTTCCTAGCAATGGGGGATTATATCAATGTGGTCTGTGTCTCTAATTATCATATTGACTCATCAGTCCAGTCTCGAGTTCACGAGATCTTCCCTCACTCAACTAAGCCGTTCTGATTTGACGGTATTGCTGACGTGAATAAGGTACTGATTGAGCTGATTGTGATCTGATTGGCTCTGTGGTTGTAGTCACTGCCCACAATTCGCTCAACAGAGCGACTCAAACAGGGTGCCTAAGTCCGACAGACAGCAGAGAACGAGCGAGCGAGAGAGGGAGAGAGAGAGATAGAGAGGGAGAGAGAGGGAGAGAGAGAGAGAGAGAGAGAGAGAAAGAGAGAGAGAGAGAGAGAGAGAGAGAGAGAGAGAGAGAGGGGCCGCATGCAGGAGTGTGTGTAAATATGTGTGTGCGCCGCAGGGATGGGTCTTCTCTCACACACATACAGAGCATTTACACACAACCTCCCGACCGCGCGCGGGGCAGGAGCTTCTCTCTCATGCGTGTGTGTGAGATATAGCTCCTGCCCCGCACGCGCGGTCGGGAGGTTGTGTGTAAATGCGTGTCTCTCTCTCTATCTCTCTCTCTCTATCTCTCTATCTCTCTCTCTCTCCCTCGCAGTCGGGAGCACTCGCATATCACTGTCAAAATATCTTTGCGCATGCTCCCACGCGCACGCCCGTATTCCGATCCGTGCAATAATATTCCCAGAGGTATATATTGTCATTTGAAACAAGTTACCAATGCATTGTCCTGTGGGATTATGCCCCCCCGCGGCGAAATTAATTAGTATCCCCCTCAATCTCTCCATATCTCTCTCTGTCTGCCACTCGCAGACTGTGTGGGTGACTGTCACTCAAAGCGCTTATGGGCGGAGCCCATCCAATAACCTTTTTCCTGAGGTAGAAGAATTACGGTTTTGAGTACTTGATTAGAAATATAAAACAATGAATTTTTTTGAAAAAAACCTTACAGATGTGTTCCATAGACTCACAGGAATTGTGTAAAGTTGCCCAAATAGTGCAAGGAATAGCAATGCATGTCCCCTTTAAACCTTATTTCATGTTAAAGACGGTCACTGCACACTCCAAAGCCGCCACGCTATGTCATTCTATGTAAGCCAACATTCTGACACTTGGTATTCTTCACCCGACAAAGACTTACATAAGGTAACAATGCATCAAGGCTGAGTATGATGAAGACTCCAGAGCTGCTGTTCTGTGGCCAGACAGACACAATGTTGTAGTTTTGCAGCCTAATAATCAACCCAGTCTAGGAAAAAGCTATTATTTACTCCTGTGCATTAATGCTGTTTCTATTATTGATTAATATCTATTAATTATTTGTAACCGTGTCTATTGTATGTATTGCCTTTATCTTTTTTAACCCCCATCCCTCAAGAAGTCTCTTGCCAGGCTGTCATTGTAAATAATAATTTGTTCTTAACTGGCTTGTTTGGTTAAATAAAGGTTGAAATAAAAAAGTCTTCCACCTCAACCCTCCTTTCCCCTGGCAAGCTAAGTAAGATCCCGCTCTTACACAGCATTGTCCTGGGGGGAGGTGAGGAGAGAGTTAACACACAGACACACACACACACTCACAAGTGAGAGCTGCCCAGCATGACCTGTCTGCCATGGGGTAGGGGGGCAACCAGGTATGTTGTCCCAGGCCCTGGACTGGGGTGGGCCCAGGCGGGCCCTTTAATGCTCCATAGACCTATGATTGCAGGTGGTGAGGGAGGGCCAGTGGGATAATGTTGTCCCGGGCACAGGCATTAGATATGGCGGCCCTGTTGGCCACTAGGCAGCTCCACTGGAGCAGTTGGGGGTTCGGTCGGTGCCTTGCTCAAGGACACTTCAATGGAACCAGCTGTCTTTTGATCACAACCTCAGGCCTCTCAGACTGCTTCTAGACTGCTTGCTACTACAGTTTTCAATGGTGTAATGGTGTATCTAACCTTATCAATAATAATAATGTAATTTCACTATTTATAATTCAGTCTTTTTATGCTTCCTCCCTCTCTCTCTAACAGATACCTTACAAAAAAAGGTATCACACTAAGTTGTATGGTATTTTCAGTTTTACCATGGTACCGGCAATTCTGTCAATAATTTAATCATGCTACTGTATAGCCATGGTATAGCCATGGTATATAGCCATGGTAAAAATCATGGATCACCACTTTTTGTACTTAAATAATATCACGGTATAATAATTTTGGTCACTACCACAATGGAATCTAATTGTCTTGCGGTCGCTCTTATCAGACACACAACACAACATAAAGTGGAAAGAAAGGGACAGAGAACAATGGTATTTTAAATAGCACCTAAATAGTAGCCAACAGCTGTCGCTGACGATGATCGTCGAAATGCTAAAGAAAAGAAGCATCATCATGAAACGTGTTTCAAACCTACTGATATGATTCTGATATGAGGTGTGCAATATTTGGAGAGACATGCTGATTTCTTAACACTACCATTGCCAACACGTCCAGATAGAAAGAATAGGTATATACAGTAGAATATAACAATATAACGACACGAGGCAATGGAACATTATTGGAAAAGAACCCATGCAAGACACACTAGTAGTAACGATGCTATACACACACACACAAAGGAATGTGACAATTAAGATGCCATTATGCGACATATAGTTTTCAAGTAATGGAGAACGGCGCTGAGAATCAACACAGAGTTAAGATGGTTTGATCGAGAGGTGAGTCTGACACACCCCTGCGTTTACATTCAGAACAGAAACGCCTTCGGAATGATTGTAACTTACATGGTTTGTTTTTTCCCCAATTTCTGGGCGAACACTGAAACGTTAACGATAAATGAAAAAAGATATGTAAAAGACACTGGAAAAAAAAGACACTGGAAAAAGTCAGTAAAACCGTTGTGAAACGTCTCTGCGATAACACTGCACTTCTGAAACGGAAAATAATAAAACCAAAACGTAAAGATGTAAAGTGACGTTACCGTCTAGGGTTTCTTTTTGTTTTGTTTGTTTTTCAAAACAAAGGCGACCTAACGGACAGCTTGAAAAGCGGGTCAAAATGGAACGACGATGTTCTCGAAGTGAGAAACGCCGCAGAAGGTTCAGGTGGAGAAAAGCGTTCTACCAAGTGATGCTTCCAAAATGTAAAAGCCTTTTTTCAAATCCCCCTTGAAAGCCACACAGCGGTCGAAAGCACACAACAGTCACACCCCCGTGTTTTTAGCTGTCGTCCCCGGCGTCGGGACCAAGGCTATGGCACAAGTTGTTTTGGCAGGAGCTTCCCCTACGCCTCCTCCCCCTCCTTCCTGTCCCACCTCACTCTCAGGCCCCGCAGGGCTTTTGTAAAGTGCAAGGTGTGTGTCCCTCGACGAGGACTCGCTTCTGTGGGGGTTCACACATCTGCTGACAGATCTTTTTGTTTCTTTTTACCCTCCCTTTCGACACACACACACACACATAGGTATAAACAGACAAACATAGGCACACGCACACACGCGCGCATACGCATACGCAGACACACACACGGTGCTCCCATTCTAGAGCAGCACTATCGAAGGCTGAGTCGATCTCTGCCAGTGTACCCACCTAGGGTGCCACGACTAACACACACACACACATGCACGGTCGCACGTGCGCGCGCACACACACACACACACACACACACACACACAAACACCGCTCTATGCCAACAACAGAAGCACAGCAGCTGTCTCTTGGGGTCACATGACATGAGTCTTTGGTCCCGGCCAATAGGGACTCCAGTCAGAGGAAGTGTCAGGCAGTGGTGTTGCCACTAGAGATGTTGTGGCACAGGGGGCTGGCGGCTTGGAGCTCTGCTTGGACCAGGGCCAGGACCAGGGCCAGGACCAGGACTAGGACCAGGACCAGGGCCAAGTTGGGCTAGGAGAAAAAAAAAAGGGGGGGGGGGGGGGGCCTGGTCCGTCTTTGGTCCCGTAAAGCACTTAATCATGGAAGGGTGGAACCTTTCACTCCACTGGAGAGGTGTGGTGGGGGGAATAGAGAGGGCTGGGGGGGGGGGGGGGGGGGGGGGGGGTGGGGGCGCTAGGAAAAATCACCGGTTGCTAAGCTACGAGTGGAAGGATGCGCAATACAGGCAAATAGTTTCTTTTTAGCCATGCTGATCGGATACTGTCCATGGCAACCGGTAGAAAGCGCAGTCTTGGGGACTTTGGAGGGTTCGCTCCAAAGGAGAGAGAGAGAAGGACTGTGGGAGCGAGAGGGACTATGGGGGGAAGGGAGGCGGTGGGAGGCGGGCGAACAAGAGTCCAATGTGAGCAACACTCAGAGAAGAAACACCACACACCAGCTCTCTGTATAGGAAGAGCGTGGCTACTGTCGGGCTCTGGTTAAGTAAAAGTACACCATGGAGGTGACAGAGAGATGGGGCATGCTCACTAAAGGACCATCAGTCTGGAGAAGATGTGAGAGGGGGGGGGGGGGGGGACGATGACGACGACGACACTTGAGTCTCTCCACAAATAGAGAACGGTTGTTTATCTATCAATAAACAGGAGATAGAAACTGTGACGAGGATGTGATGATGACAAAGGCAGATGAGAGAGATCCGAGATCCCGTCTGAGGAGATGAAATGGGGGGTTTCCATGGTGATACATTTGTAGAGGAGTCATGGAGTAGAAAAACACATAGAGAGCGAGAGAGAGAGAGAGAGAGAGAGAGAGAGAGAGAGAGAGAGAGAGAGAGAGAGAAAAAGAGAGAGAGAGAGAGGATGCGTGTGAATGACAGAGGTATCTCAGTACCACCCAGTGTTTAACATAGACCCTTCCCCAAATACACATGGCTGGTCTCAAGGTGGGGGGAAAAGACTCAGCCTTATAAGGCAATGCATAGCCCTTAGAAATACTAGCACATGCATGGAGAAAGCAGGACAGTGTGTGCGTGTGTGTGTGTGTGTGTGTGTGTGTGTGTGTGTGTGTGTGTGTGTGTGTGTGCGTGCGTGCGTGCGTGCGTGCGTGCGTGCGTGCGTGCGTGCGTGTGTGTGTATATATGCCAGGATGCTGAAAGGGATATAGAGGTGTTTGCAAGTGTTTGTGTGGATCAGTGCTGAAGCAATAGAGAGACAGTAAAGAAGAAAAGAGAGTTAAAATAGTAGAGAAGAGAGAGGGAATATAGATAGGGAGAGGGGGGGAAGAGAAAATAGAGAGAGAGATAAGGGATATAGAAGAGAGAGAGAAGAGAGAGAGAAGAGAGAGAGAGATAAAGATAAAGAAGAGAGAGAAGGGAGAGAGAAGAGAGAGAAGAGAGAGAGAAAGAAGAGAGATAGGAGAGAAAAGAGAGATAAGGGAGAGAGAAGAGAGAGAAGAGAGAGAGAAAGAAGAGAGATAGGAGAGAGAAGAGAGAGAGATAAGGGAGAGAGAAGAGAGAGAGAAGAGAGAGAAGAGAGAGAGAGAGAAAGAAAGAAGAGAGATAAGAGAGAGAGATAAGGGAGAGAGAAGAGAGAGAGAAGAGTGAGAGAGAAAGAAGAGAGACAGAGCTACAGGGTGGCAGAGAATGATTCTGGGACCAATCAGATGACAAACACAAATGGGGAGTGATGGGGAGTTAGGGGGGGGGGGGGGGGTGACAGTGGTCAAATGCCACAGGAGGCAAGATGAAGTGATGGATGACTCAGATGTTAGTGAGGGCGCTGCAGGTGATGAATGAACTGATGGCTGAATCAGATGTTAGTGAGGGCGGTGCAGGTGATGAGGCGCACGGTGAGCGTGCCCGGCAGGTCGTTGTCCTGGCGACTGCCCTTGTCGCGCAGGTGGAGCGTGTGCTGCTCCTGTCGCTCGTTGGGGTCGCTGAAGAGGGTCACCTGACCGAGGAAGGTGTCCACGATCACGTTCTTGTTGTAGATCTGTCGGGTCGCAAGGGAGGAGGGGGGGGGGGGGGGGGGGGGCACGGCAAGTGGGGTGTGTGTGTGTGTGTGGAATGATAACAAAGGAGAGGAAAGTGTGAGAGAGTAGAGAAAAGATGGAGAGAAACGATAAGATTTGAAGGATAGAATCGGGGAGAGAAGGAGAGAAAGGTAGACGTTGGTGACGTGTAGGGAAGGGAGGAGGAGGAGGCACAGTCAGAGAGAGAGAGAGAGAGTACAGATCAGAAAAGTGCACGAGTCACGCAAGGAGAGCCTGTATCTATACGGCACTTGTCATCATAGTGAATAGATGTTCAAGCAAGTAGTAGTAGAATGTGCAGATACTGTACGGGTAGAATTGCCATCAGGAAAAACACAAACTCCCTTCAAAAAGAGAAACCTAGACAGTATTGGGTCAGATCGCCGACGGGAGGCCGCAATTCGAAACTGGCTCCGGTAAATGTCAAACCCCCCCCCAATGTACAGTTTCCTCCCCCTCAAATGTATATATTATCTTTTAGAAACTCTGTCTGTAAATAAACAGTACTGTATGTCGTGTATGTCATAGATGTTATGATGAATTGAAAATGGGGGACCCTGATGTTAACAAGACGAAAGTCTTTCTCTGGTCCGCATCCCCTTAACAATTGTGCGTATTGAGCCGTACTGTATCGTACCCATTCTGCAATCTGTTAATAAAATGTTCAATCAATCAATCAAAGTATAGTGTGTGTGTGTGTGTGCGTGCGTGCGTGCGTGTGTGTGTGTGTGTGTGTGTGTGTGTGTGTGTGTGTGCGTGCGTGCGTGCGTGCGTGTGTGTGAGAGAGAGAGAGACGTCTCACCTCGATGTGAATGCCATCTTTTGGTTTCTTGCGGTAGAACACGCCTTTGATGTCAAAGTTGGGGCAGCGGGTGTCCTTGTGGACGGGCGAGCGAACCCTCTCTCCTTCACAGCTGATGATGACGTACGGATCTGAGGCTGCGGAGGAGGAGGAGACACCGTGTCAAATCAACTACACTGCTATCATGCTATCATGCTATGAGAGAGATATGTGTTTGTATGTTCTATGTTTTCTGTTGTGTATTTGTAGGATTGGGCAGGACAGGGGAGGGAGAATGGGAGGGAGGGGGAGAGGGTTCGCACAAGGTCCTTGAAATGCTTAGTGCTTGTTTTTTGACACAAGGTATTGCTAATTGTCAGAGATTGGCTTTGAGCCATAAATATTGGATCCGATTAAATTTGTATTTTTTCTCTTTATTAATTATTATTATAAATGTTTGCTATAGAAAACAGCACTTAAAAGTGAACTGTATCCTTTTATTTTAAAATTTTCTTTTTTGAGAAAGTCCTTGAATTTAATTTTGCAATGCGAAAATATAAAATGTGCCATTCAATGTGTACTGTATTCAACTGTACCTTTGATGACTAATAAATAAATGTAAAAAAAAAAATCATGCTATGCAGAGGACACTCTGCTCAATCCCACAGGATGACCATTTGTCCGGGCCCCGTTCCCCGTACCTGGATAACTGAGTTAGCCGGATAACTTTCGGTGAAGTCTGACTTAAGCCGGACTTTCCGGTTCCCCGTACCTGGATTGTCCAAATCACCATGACAACAGATCCAAAAGTTTGAGCCTGGTCGAAAGCAGGGTTTAAGTTCAAGTTAGCCGGATGAACCATCGCCACGCCCCCGCAAAGAAGTGACAGCCCGTTTCCTGAAATTATTCCCACAGTCTACGATCTGCATTATACCATTCTGAATTACGTTTTTGTGCTCCATTCTTCCAGAGGGGGCGTTTGAAATGTAAAATAGACCCAAAATGCTGATACTAAATTCACTTTGTCCTAAATAATGCACGTTATATATACCGTGGCGCTCGCTCGGTGCGATGTACACATTATGTGGTTATTTTAATTGTAACTTGGATTAAGATGTCTGATGAGATGTGCTGTTTGACGGATTTGAGAAATTGAATGAGCCGTTGACGTCACATTAATGAATGAGGATAAAGAGATAAAACTTCATTCAAAAAAAAATAATATTCTAAACACGGGTCTCTCGTTCATTAATGTATAAACAATGAATTTATCCCATCTGGCACAGTGGCGCAGCGGTAGTGCTCAATCCTGGCAACCCAGCGACCGGTGTTCGAAACCCCGTGTTTCCAATATAATTTTTTGGAATATAATATTAATGATTATACGCCAAAGTAGCCTGGTTTTAAGTTAAAATATTATAAATCTACATGCATTGAGGATGTCATTCTTCATATAGCTCTCAACGTGCACCAAATTGAATTATTCCTACATCGCAAAAAGAAGGGGAAGACTAGGTTTCGAACCCCGGTCGTCTGCGTGAAAGTCAAAAGAAGAACCCGTTACACCACAGTGGAGATAAGTAAAAGATCGACCATACATCAATCAATGGGAAGAGAGCCGTATCGTTATCCTGTATAACAGTTTAACTAATTATTTTCGCTAGCAAGATCTCATTTGATTATTCAATCCAGCAGGCAAGTTTAAAGAAATATAATCTGATTGATTGAGGTAATGAGGGACTTAAAATTAGCCTATAGATAACGCATTTAACTTGTCGGCGAGGCGATTGAGCCGTACTGCAATATGTTAATAAAGTTTTAAATCAATTAATCAATCAATGCCGCTAGAGAATCAGGATCTCTGCTATCGATACGTGCTGGCTTTTCAACTGGAGCGGCCGCGCGCACTTATCCTGGGTCTCAAGTCTGGCTTGAGTTAACGAGACTGAATCCACCTTCGAGGAACAGGAAAATCCCGGCTTCAAACATCGGGTTAACTGAATCTGGATAATGACATCTTGATCGACTTAGTTGAACCAGGTACGGGGAATAGGGCCCTGGTGCAAGGGTTCCAAAAAAAACATGAATACATAGAATTGAGAGAAACTCTCACGTTGGCACGAAGAAAAGTCATTGTCCGAAACCAAAAGAGGCTAACTGATGAATTGAGATTTATTAATATAATGTGTTCAAAAGTAGTGATGCACTGATATATCAGCAGACAATCTATAATATTGGCCGATATGGGCTTTCCAGAAACACTTGGGGAATACACTTTATTTGCCATCTTCGCCAGAGTCAGACGAGAAGATTGATATCAGATTCATCTCTCTGTGTGTCCAGTAGCCCCAGAGAGAGGTCCAGGTGCACGCTAGCCTAGCTTAGCATAAAGACTGGAAGCAGTAGGGAGCAGCTAGCATAGCTCAGTCAAAAGGGAAGAGATACAACTTCCAACAACACCAACACTGACGCACAGAGATGACATTGATATCAATCTTCCGAGATCTATCGACTGATTATTATACTTATTTTTGTGACCTTTATACAAGTTTTGTTTAATATACATGTCAAGTGAACAAAAAAATAACACTGACGAATAGATTTCAGTTGCTTTCTCCTTTAAATTTACTTTATTTCTCACCAGCAGTGTTGTAACGCCCAGTTCTCTCTATTCTCTCAGTCTACACTTTTTGCATTGCTCTTACTTTGTCAGATGCCAATATTATGCTCATTTTATCTCTATTTTATCTCTACATCACTGCTGTGACGCAATTTGGGCTGCAATTCTTGTATGAAAGGTGGTACAAATAACGTGTATTATTATTATTATTATTATTATTATTATTATTATTATTATTATTATTATTATTATTATTATTATTATTATTATTATTATGTTGATGAAGAACATGTTGTCTGTTGTCTGTTCACGTGCGTGTCAGTGTGTGTTTTTCTAGGCTTAAAGGGGGGGGGGGGGGTAGTGGGAAAAGGGGGTTTCTAATCAACAGTAAACACAGCAGAAGAGGCTGAAAGATGCTACAATGTAACTGACTACAGACTACCACTTGTAACCACTAGATGGTGCTGAAGTGCCTCCTGTTTTGGTCCGGTGCCTCTTTGACATGATTGAGGCAGTGTAGCTCTGTGTGCAACCAAAGCCGTAGACAGTACATTACATGATGTATGTACTCTATATGAACATGTCCGCGCACATCCAGATATAACGCCCGTCAGTATAAACATTACGTTAGTTACAAACTATTAGTGTAACATGTTTTAAACCAATAGTGTTAATTTGTCAATTTGACATTATTTAAATAAAAAAATATTTCAGAAGACGTCCCATGT